>NW_017729032.1:24350060-24371125 GCF_001723915.1 Gavialis gangeticus | reverse complement strand
AGAAGTGATTGGGTGAAAATGATCTTGAGTCACTCAAGCTTTCAGGAAGCAGATGGCTAAGTAGGGGCACTTGCTTTTAGGCAGCTGTTTCTTTGTCTCATTCCTTATGGTGCAGAATGTTAGAGGAAATGTTGGTATGGCTGCTAATAGTGCTGGGAAATGGGGAGTTGCATCTAACCCAAAGCAGAGCCTTCTACAGCAACGTGATACAGCACTGCTGCAGTTTAAATATGAGCCTTCCATAATTTGAAGGCAGTTATGAGCAGGGCAGGTTTCTTCACTATCTCAACCAGAATGGCTCTGCCATTCCTGAAGCAGCATTGCTTGTATTTATTTTAAAGGTGCTTATGTGATAAATGCTCTTTCAAGAATAATTCAGGGTTAGATGGCTACTTTGATAAATGATGAGCATGGATAGATGCTGAGCTACTTTCATAGATGTTGAGCATAGGCTTTGTTTCTTACCCAGTGCATATACAGAAACTCTACTATCTGCATAATTCCTATTTTCAACAAAATAACAGCACACAGTTCTGAAATCCCCATGAGCAGATTTTGCCTGCACTCATCACAATGTTTTGGAGTGTTTAGCAGTCAGTAATAGAATATTACTGTGATATAAACACTGAGTTGTGGTGATGATGCTATTCTAATTAGCATTAACTGGAACATTTTTGCCAATTTCAGATATGATGATAATTATTATTTGTATTTTGGTAGAACCCAGAGGTCATTAATAAAGGATATGGACTCCCCATTATTCTAGGATCTATGAACATATATGAAAACAAATGAGACCTGCATGGGAAAGAACAAACAAATTATTCTCTCATCCCTGAGTAAGCAACCTTCCAGATCAGGATTAAGGTACAATGCTAGACTACTGCAAACTTCTGTTTTTATTCTATGACTTTCAGGTTTCCCATACCAGGTGTGCAAATCAGCATGATCCTCCTTGACTACTTCATGCACAACTACTTTAGCGTTGCTGATGTAGCATTCAGTGCAGTGGGCCATAATCACATGGATGGCAGCCTCCACACTGGCAGGTAAATGGTGGGCTACAGTGTGATGAAAAACCGAGCACAGTTTGAAATGCTTATTTTTTAAAGCTGTTATTTCAGGAATTTTCATTGCTCATTATCCCTGGGTAAACCATTGCATTAATCGTCCCACAGGCCTCCACTAGCACTATCTTGAAAGTGATTTTTAAACCCACAACTGATTTACGAAAGATATTCAGCAGTGTGAGGCAGCCATCTTCCAGGAAGTGGAAGCAACTTGATTTTGTTCCCATATGGGCCCCCTCAATGGAAGGCTTTGGCAATGTAGTGTTGTGGCAAGTTCCTCATTTAGCTGTTGTGTTGCCTGCTGTCTCATGAAGACCTTCCAGAACTACCACAGGTCATCTCTAGTCTACATGATGATGTGACCACCCCACACTAAATGTGGGCACCTGAATCTGAAACAGCAAACTACACAATCTCTGCCTAACCACAAACCTGCCAAAGGGGAAAGACAGGTGAAGAACCATAGTTTTGAACATCCTATGCAGTGCCCCAGGCAGGAGCTTTACTGTTCTATCACATTCATTAAACCTTTCTTTCATGTTACGCATTTGTGTAAATCATGTCATCACATTTGTGATATAGCATCTGTGTCTAAGCTGGAATTTCTGCATGTTCTTCCTCATTTCAGGAGCATTTGGCTCCATTTCTCCAAACCTTCTTTCCCCTGGTTTTGTTGTTATAGGTTTTGTGTTGGTTTCTTTCCAAGAATATTCAGGTAACAAGAACCTCTGCATAGGTTTCCTATGCTAGTTAAATGTTTTATTCTGCATAAGCGAAGTGGTGAATTCAAATTATTTTGGCTCAAGAAAGAATAACTGTGTATAAAGCCATCCCTTTTTGGTCTGTTGGTTTTAAGCCCTTTGTTAATAAATTCTTTTCCTGAGTTTAAAGGTAATAATTTATTAAATAATTTTAAATAAAAAAACAGAATGTTTCTAACTCACATTCCTAATGAGTTTTACAGAGCAAGTTAAAGTACAGCCATCTTATCCAGGTGTCAAGATGTTCAAGTTGCTTATTTTTAGCTTCTGACAACAAGGACATTATGCTAAATCCGACAGATCAGTTGTGTAGGAGTAAAGGCCTTTGCTACAGAACACTTAATCAGAAGAGATCTTGTTAGGGAAATAGGATGTAATTAGGACTGCAAAGTACAAAGTGTGCATTCAAGAATGTAATGTCCACCTTCCAAATAGGTCTCAAGAAGAGGTCATAGTAATGTGATTTCTCTCCCACTCAGGTCATAAATTCACAGAGGTAAACACTGTTGTGCTGGCAAGGGAAACTATATTTACTTTATCATATTTTGCTAGTGAGAACACAATTCATTTTAATCCATTGTTTAAAAAGTAAAGTACTTTAAACATTCAGAGACCTAGCTATCTGTTTTTTTGCATAATCACATAAAACATTAAACAAAATCAATTCGGCATCCTAGAAAACAAATATATAAAAGTATTTGTAGGAGATACAGAAAAGTATCACCTCATAGAGTTAAACTGATAGATGAGTTGACAAGGAAGGAGGTAGAACTACTTGATTTTTTTTTTTTACATGCATGCTTGTAATTGTGTGGTTTACTTGTATGCACAATATTCATGATTGTTCATGTAAATTAAGTGTTTGTATATGCAACAGTGCTGCTATATGCACTTATGCCAGTAGTTCTCAACCTTTTCAGATTTGATACACCTCTCAATAGAATCGAGGCACCTATTAGAAAGTGCCACCTTTTAGTTTATACTTGTTTTTTGACTAAAGAAGTAATAGAGCAATTCTTCTGTTGCAAAGAACTTACAGAGACCATGAGAGGTTTTTAACACTATGAATTCTTATGTGAAAATTCTGAGTTTATCTTGTGAAATATGTTTGTACACCTATCAATATTAACATTTTACAGCATCCCATGGCACTCTTCAAAGGCTCTTAAGGAACCCCATGGTGACATTTTATAATATAAATATTATAAAGTTATTAAATATGTAATTTATTAGCATTTTAGTAGACAAAGTTTATAGCTGAGATCAGACAGTAGCAATCATAAAATCATGCAATGCTTAAATCCTTCAACCCTTAAAATAGTGGTTAAATGCTTGCTCCAGGCAACACTTCTATCAAAGTCAGTTGAAATCAATGATAACCAAAGTTCATTAGAAACACTGGACTCACTCTGTATTTCTGTAAATGAACAGATGTCACCCTAATTTTGTGATGTCAATTTCTTTTTCAAAGAGAAGCCAGGTCTTGAATTCGCCTACTGATTATGACCAAACAATGCTTAAATCCTTTCTTCAGGCAACACTTCTACTGAACTGATTTGAAATCAATGATAATTGAAGTTCATGAGAGACAAAGTTATTGGAAGTTTTGCTTGAGTAAAAGAAGTGAATAAGGATTTCTGGATTATGTCCGTAGTTTCTTATGCCTCAGCTTTTATTTAAAGTAAAAATTTTAAGGATGCTACTTCTCCTAGTGGAAACAGCTATCTAATGGATCATCTAGTTACTTGCAAGGGCCAATGGTAGAACATGAATTCTGATTTACTTAAGAACACATAGGAACTAGCTGCCTCATCTAAGCATAAAAATAAAATTGATTAAAACCTACAGGTACAGTTTCATTATTCATTTTTATTAACTAAGCCCGTTAATGCATTTCAACATTTTATGAGCAATCTTATGTCAGCAGAGTGTTGACAAAATGCTTTGTTAGTAGTGTGGTATCCGAAAGTAATAAAATAAATGCATGAAAATGTTTTAAGATTTCTTCACAGTAAATGAAAGCATAACAAATAGCCAGCATTATAATGTTTTAAATCTAAGTTACAGTCCATGGTTAGAACAAAATCAAACAATTTAAATCCTTTTATTTCATAATGAATTGCAAGTGGATTCTAAAACTGGCAGTGGCTACAGCATATGTATTAATTGAAGCCATGGGATCATAGGCTGTATTTTTGCAGCTTCCACACTAGTGAAGGTAATAGCTAGATAGTTCTAGAGGCTACATTTTTACTTGCATGAACAGCAGTGTAAGATCCCTCACACTGTTCTACCCATAGATCTAGATTTTGCCTGTGACTGATTGCTTATAGCCATTTTCAATAGCTTAATCTCCCTTGACCCCTGAAATTCTTAGCCTCTTTGCTAAGATTGTAAATCGCAATGAAATTTAGTGCCAGCATTTGTGTAATGCGGACTCTACTCATCCGAAAGGGAGAGCTTCCACAATTGAATTTTGCATATCTGTTCTACCCAGCTATGTTGTTAATCAGAGCCTGACATATGTAAATAGATATGCATGAGGGCTATCATCCACCACACAGATCCAGCTGCAGAAGAGAAGCCAAGGTCCCTTATACAGATGATGCTGGAAGCCACTGGAGTGATATTTCTGAGAAGCTGTACTTCCCAAACTTCTCTTTATTAAAGATTTCATTTTAATTTAGCAAATAAACATTTGGAATAGAAAGATTAAGTTCTAGATGAAGAATATGATAATATGATTTAATAAGATGGTACATAGTCAAAATAATTCACATAATCCAGACTAATATTTCAGAAGCCACCAAAAATATTTATAAAGCTTTCAAAGGCAAGACAAGATTACACAGTTTAGAGGGGAATCAGCAGTAGGAATAAAAAAAATAACAAAACTAAGACAGAGTAATAACACAAAGATAGACTTAAAGCAAAGACTAAATATGAAAATAACCCTGTGAATATTTGAGTTCAATATGTTACCTTGAGCCAGGTGATTTTAAGCATTTTTGAAATATCCCTTAATAACAGTATTTGTCTTAGCTTTAGTTAAAATCATTCAGAGATTAATACTTTTGAATACAGGCTATATTTTAGATTAAAAATTGATTGTGTTGGGCCACAACTACCTAACTGGTCACTTATTCAGGATTCTGATTGAGATTTCCATAACTCTACCTATGTGAATCAAAGTGTCCATTCTGTTTTCAGGTATATTTACTCAATTCATTGGCATAATAAAACTTTCTTTTCTTCTTTTGCAGGATGTGTGAATCCTGACAAAGAGACAACAGCTTGTGGATTGTGATGACACACCTTTGGTTCATGAAATAGCCATGACCTGTAGGACAGGCCTTATGAGGAAAGACTAAGGGATACGGGACTGTTCAGCCTAGGGTTGAGAAGACTGAGGGGGAACTTAGTGGCCATCTATAAGTACATAAGGGGTGAAGATCAGGAGCTGGGAGACAAACTGTTCACTAGGGCACCCCAGGGGAGGACAAGGAGCAATGGCAATAAACCATTAAAGGATGGTTTCAGGTTGGATGTAAGGAAGAACTACTTTACAGTAAGGGTGACCAGAATCTGGAACAGACTTCCCAAGAAGATGGTGCATCCCCAACCTCGGAAGCCTTCAAGAAGAGACTGGATGGACACTTTGCTGTGATCGTTTGATCTCGGAAGTATTCCTGCCCAGAGCAGGGTGGTTGGACTCCATGATCTTTTGAGTCTTTAACTTCTATGATTTCTATGATTCTATTATTTCTATAACCATAACCAATAGTTATGCTAGTACCTCACTCAGACTAATTAAGTGAGCACATGTCCACTGAAGCTAGTGAATAAAATAACATCAGCTAAAAAAATGATTAGAGAATTACAGTAATAGATCAGTCAGCATCTTCTCAAAGAAAAAAAAACATTCTGATCAATATAGCAATAGTGCATTCAGCAAGTTACATTTTTACACCATGATGAGGTGCGTGGTAAATTTGTCTCTTACCAAGGAGATAATTAACCTAGCCAAATGGATTTTAATGCTCAAATAAGAGCGTAAGAACCAAAAAGATTTGGAATGCACACAATGATTAATAAAACCATTCTAAGAGAAGTGACATGGGTTCTCAGCAATATAAAACCTCTGCTTCGTCTCATTTACACGACTTCTCAGCTTGCTCATTTAGAACTAGCTCAGGATGGCACAGTATTGTGCCATGTAAACATATCCTGTGAGCCTAAACTATTCAGCTCGTCAAATAAATTTACTGACTAAGCAGTCGTGAATAGGATTTTTTCATTAACCTTTGAACATAATGAAAAAATAACTAAGATTGTAGCTTCCCTTATCATCAGCTGTATCACAGTCATAACTGAGCATTTTACACTTGTTCATTCATTAACATAGGTAACATCTGTTTGATGAAAAGTGTTCACTTATGAGTTTTTCTTCAAGCTAAAAACTAGACTAGACTCGAGTACACATATTTGGGAACATGTATATATATCTTAGGGGGTGAGGAATTGTGTGCCTATTGCTGTTCCTTCATATTTTTTAAAGAAGGACTCAAAGGCTTTTGAGATAAATGGTTGCTTGATTAAAACGAGATTGATTCTGTGCTATTTTACTTTAGAAGTAACAGGAATATTAAGTCCAGGCTTCTGTTTTTGCTGTAGGACTTTTCAGAAAACTGGTGTGAAATCTTCCTCAATCCTCAGTTGACAGGATGGGGGACTGTGAATCTTAAATAAAGATAATATTTCTCCCTAGAGTTTGTCAATTCTATGGATTAAATGCATCTTCAAATACAACCAAAAAAAAGATGAAACTATTTTTAAAGCAGCTGTATTAATCATTCATTCTCCTCTTAATTTCTCAGTTTCCAATCTCATGTGAGGGTCATAATCCCACAAATTCTACAAAATGCCCTCTAGTAAAAAGAACACAGAGCTGATATTTGTGAACTAACATATGTAAAAGTCCTAACCAATTCCTTTTCATGATTCATACCAAAGAAATTAAATGCTGCATGTCAATACATGAAACAGGGTATTGACAGCTGAAATCCCACTGGTCATATATCTATCTTTTATTCATGTTAGTTCCAGACAACACTGATCCCCCAATGTGGATTTGAGTTTATTTCTGAAAGCAGTGCCAACAATGACAAAATTTTAAGCATGAATTTATAGAATCAGAAGCAAACATTTGGCCATGTAGTATGTATTTGTATTGCCAGAATGTTCTCAGGGATTCCCTATAATACTAACAGATAATATATTACAAGATTTTATTTCCAGATCATAGTCTGTGGGCTACAAATGGCCATGTTTAAATGGTGTGCATTTAGTGCACAGATTGAACTGCCCCCTTTTAAATTAAAAGTTTTATGGTAAGGATGCATTGTGGCCCACAAGAAATATTGCGGGTTGACAGTAGAGTATTGGTGCAAAATGTATAGAAACCACTGCCCTTCAGTACTTTTAAGTCTGACCCATCTCCCACTGGCCGCTCCAGCATAATATGGAGTGTTGCTAAATCAGTAGCGTGTTCATGTTAGCTATGACAGCATGGCATGGAGTGAGAGATCAGATGTTCTTTCTAAAATGAGTTCTGATTTTTTTTTCACTTGGGTTTTTCACTTCAGTGAAGCAACTGATCTGCCTGTTGGATAAAGACATAGAAGTAGGATAGCTCTGTTGTCCTATGAACTAACAACCTGATACTTGATGAGGTTGCAGGACAGAAATGCCCTTTAATATCATCTCCTCATGTTCTCTTTAAGATACTTACTGAGCATATTTTGAAACCTGCTTCTAATGGCCCCATTTTAATTACTCTCCTATCAGTTCAATTTTTCTTCACCCATTTAAATATTGTGTTATAAGCATATTTGTAAATCACACTATTCTTATGCCCAAACATATTTTGTTCAATGAATGATTGCTTATATACTGCGACAATTACCCAAGCAAATTAATGCCTTTGAATAAGTATGGCACTTAGTGATGCTTTAGTCCTTTAAAATCCTGCATTTATATTCCAGCTAAATAGAAGCCTTCATTGTATTGTTTTAATAACAAATTAACTCCTACGCAATAAAGTAACAACACACCAATGCTATTGTTCCTTTGTAAATTATCTCCAAACAAATGATCTTGGACAGCTTGTTAGTACAAGTGTCATTTTGTCAAGCCTTAGGAAAAAAATGGAAGAAAACAAAATGTTCAATACGGATCTTAATATTGTAATCTTCCCATTCCTTAAGCAAAAGCATACAAGGTCAGAGTTACATTTTGCTTTAGACTCTTCAGAACCTGTGTCTCATTCATGCTTGTACAATTACTGAAGAAATGAATTATGTCAAGAATTCCATTCGACCAGAACAGGATTACTAGGATGAGCATATTACCTGCAGTAAGACTGATTTACGTTGGGGAGCTTTATATTTTCCTAAAGGGCGGTCATGGGGACTATCTCATCATAGTAAATCCTGTAAGAATTAAATTTGATAATGTTCCTTGGCTCCAGGGCAGGTGAAAAGGCAGACATTTAAGAAACATGTCATACATACATCAGCGGAAGCAGGCTGGCTGAGAAATACATGTCTCCAGATTCTTTGTGCTCTTAAAAACTGGAATTGCATGGAGATATACATCAGCATGTTTAATTAGCACAGATAAACTATTGGGATGCAGATCCAGTTTAGACTTTAAATCTCCCCAAGTTCCAACGATACCCAGATATGGAGTTTGTGTTCAGGGGCATCTCTTTTCATTCGTCTGCCTGTTAAAAAATATAAACCTTCACAATTCCAACTATGCAGGGAGAAACTAGCTTTGTTAAATTGTTCTTTTACAATTACATGGTGTAAACATGATGCAGGCATATGCAAGGAAGGTTAACTGTGAAGGTTAACTGTTTACTGTGCAGTAAATATGGTGACTTATGCTGATATGAGCATAAATTTGATACCTGCATTACATAGGTATCAAATTTTCACCTGAGTAGTTACTGCGCAGTAACAAACATGTAGATACCTTACTGTGCAGTAACACTGTGTGTGTGAACTGATTTGGGAATAACTTTAGTCTTAAGTCAGTCCACACACAACATTAATGCTCTTTAATGCCTGCAAGTGTGGATGCTGACCTATTCCCACTTATTGAGTAGTAAATTTAAGCTGTTATAAATGCACGTGTAGACATATCCAGTGAGTCCTGAATTTGGGTCTAAGCCCCTCTTTAAATGGGAAAAGATGGTAGCAAAAATGCATGCCATTATGATACCCATCACTAATAATGTATCAGCTTACTTAAGTAGGAAGATTATACAGCAGACAGTGAACATGTAGGTGTGAAGCCCTGGCCAAGTGTTTACCAGACATTGGCTGGGAGAGAAATGAAGTGAAAACTAAGGTGAAGCATGTGATAGAGCAGCCTTTGGGGGGATACTGCCCTCCCTTTGGTAATAATCCATGTGATACCCAGGAGCCTGAGACATTTGACAGCATCTGGGAGGGAACTAGATTCTGGTCCCGAATTGGGAACCAATTGGGACATGGTTCAAGATGACTTCCCCAAAGGAAGTCTACATCTGGAACTGTTTGGAGTGTGTGGTTAGTGCTGCAATAAACTATCCATTTTGTGAACAAAACAGCTTTGTTTAAAAATTTGAAAAAGTGGTAGTTAGCCATGATACACTTCAATCTCATTGTACATTTCATCACTGACCTCAGGATTGTTGTTGTCGGGTAGAAAAAATAAAAAAACCCAGTTTGAATAGGAAATTGAGTAACAAGAAATCATTCACAAACTGGACTGTGTTAAGCATGGTTGAAACAAAACTACAGATTCTTCTCTCATTGCCTGGATTAGCATTTGTGATTCCTTTGTTCCTCTGGATTTAATGTTTGTTTGTTCATCACCCCTAACACTGCCCCCACTTCCCCCTTCTCCCTATACCTCTCTCTCTCTCCCCCGTCCTTGTCTTTTGTGTTCTAATTTGTCTCTCCTTATACTTAATTAGTCCATAAAGGTTCATATTTACCCTGCCTTCTAAAACATTTAATCCACAGCCACAATAAAATTAATTCAGCTACTTAAGCTGGCCAGTTTCAGGAGACACAGGTAAATGCAAAAGTGACCTTCTGTGTAAAACACAGACCATAAATATCCATTTACTGTGATCACTGGAAACAACTACATGTTTTACATTGTGTCTCAGGGAACGGTCTGGATTGTCAGTAACTTCTTTAACTTTCTATGGCTTTTGAAAAGTGACATGATGAACTCAATTGCAAGACCCTATTATCTGGCCAGTTGTCATTCAATGTGTAAGACAGCTGCTTCAGTGCAGGAAGCATTCATGCTACAATGACATTTAAAATAAAAGCAAAAGAAAACTCTTTTGGTAAATTTTCCTTTCTAGGCATCCATGAACAATATTTTTAATTATAATTTTTAATCACATCAACCCACATTTTAATTAACTTCAGATCTCTGTGTAGTACAAAATAAAGCATCTGCTAAGTCTCTCTAAAAACCATCCTCTTTATTCATTTTATTTATCCATTTGTTCTGTTTGTATATTTTTTTAATTTGGCCCTATTATAACCCATGAAAATTAATCTCAAAGCACAAGCAATTCAAACTAAGAACAAATACTGTAGAATACTTTGCAAAGAAGCACAATAAAAAGGGAAAGTAAACAGTTTCCAAAAGGGTAAAATCCAGGAATATACAGCAGAAAAAAGTGGAAAAATAGTAGATGCATTATTACAGTCATGGAATGGTTTTGACTCATTTAGCCATAACCCAGTGAAAGCCACATTACACACTGGGAATATGAACAGACATTCAGGGAGGTTAAGGGGAAGTTAGGTTGAATGAAAAATGGCCACCCAATCTAAGGTAAGTCAGGATGGGGGGAGCTTGGGAGATGGAGGAGCTCTCTCCCCACCGGGACCAGAAGCTATTTTTACCTCCCTAGCCCCCACCCCCAAAATAACCCCTCACCCACCCCAATTCCTCCTGCTCCTCCCTGCAGCCTGACTCACTTTCTTAGCTCCAAGAACCAGTAAAAGCAGCACATGTAGCAGCTTCTGGGATGGGGAGTTTGGTGGGTTCAGGGAAGGCTGTTGGTTGGGGCGGGGGAGTTGTTGTTCTTCTAGGGGTGGGGCAAAGGACTGGGGTGGTGCTAAAAATAGCTCTTTTCCAGGAGTGGGGGTAGGAGTGGCACAGCCCTGGGGTTCGGAACAGCAGCTAGGAACTGTACAGAAGTTCAATTCGATTGGTCTTGACAGACCTGATCTAAGGCAGACTACCTCCAAGATACAGTGAACTTTGATTGGGTGAGCCATTTTTAGACTCATCATACCTTCCTGAACTTCTGTAGAGTTTGCACTTAGATCAACCTAACTAGGGATCTAAGTGTAAGGTGCACATCTGGGCAAATTAAGTTGGTTTGGGTGGCCATTTTTAACATGATCTAACCTCCCCTTAATCATCATGTGGGGCAAATCAATTTCAGGCATGTTTGTTGGTTAACACCAGTCAAAGTTCTGGTACTGAAAGTCTGGGAGGGCTCACCAGAGGCCCAGCAGCATTCACAACATCTGAACTGGCCTCAAGGTATGTAGCATGAAATGGTTGTCAGTATTGTGCTGAAGAGAGGGTCACTATAACTTGGTGTTTTATGATTGTTTAAAAGAACCCCAAAAGTCACTATGCTTGGTGTAATATCATAAAAAAGTGTTCAAATATAAATAGATGCTTTAGTGCTTAAGGTATAAGAGAATTACAACCTAAAACACTCTATCAACTGTATCTTAATTCTGGTCCTCCAAGCCAATCCTAAAATCACTTTTTTTTCATTGACTTTCATTCTCAAATGCTGGAATGAATCATACCCAGATTTGTTATAGTACAAATCCCCTAATTATGTTCCATTGGTCTCTATTACTTAGAAACTAGACTCTTTGGCTATTTACCAATTGCCTGGAGGAATAGTGATATCAGTATTGCAATCTTTCCTCTTTTTCCCCTTTCCAAAGAAATAAGAAGATTCAATCAATTTTTTTCAATTGCTATTGTGCTGTCAGGCTTTTCTATAAGCACAATATTTAGTTGGATGTTTAGCAGATGAAATATTAAAATATTCTATTTTGTATTCTGTTAATTTCAGAGTATAGCACATAAAATACAAAAGGAAGAGGTGAGGGGTTTCAAGTTATATGTAAAGAAGTTATAATAACCAATAGGAAGATGTTTTCTAATTTCTGTGGCTATTCCATTGTTCTTTCCAACTTACTAAGCTCACTAATTTTAATATTTGAAAAAGTCAATAGCTGCTTTTAGCTGGATTGTCAGGTCGATATCTGTCTGTTCAAAACTTTTACACAATGAATTAATGCACGTACAAATGTATTCACAAGGGCAGAGAAGGGCTGGTTTAATATTTCATATTTGTTTCATTAAAAAACAACCAAGTCTTATTTCCAAACTTGACAAAGAGAGACAGCCAGTCATAATGTAAACTTGTATATCCCTGCATGTATGTTCTTATGGATTCATACTAGCAGCCTTGCAGAGCCCCACTTCAGTTAATCAGGTTCCATGCATGCGGAGCCAGTTACAGCATCAGAGCTGAAGGCTACTGAAGAGAGCAACTTTGCTGGGATGACATCTCCATTCCAATGCTTTGTCTCTGCTTCAGAGGACCAACAGTAAAGCAAGTGACAAGCAGGAATTGTTTAGCAATGTCTTTTATGAAACCAATAAGCAACACTTTAGCAAGTCCTTTTAGCTAAGTTTGTGCCTTATCTGAGCTTCTCTTTATAATAGTTAATAAATAATTAAATATGTATGACAAAACATGTTACAGCTGTGTGTAGTATGTGTTAAGGATGGTCATAAGTACATCATAAGAAGGTGCCATAGGAAAGGATATACTTCTGTTACAAGAAAATCTTAGTGACCTCCTGGAAAAGCAAGTGATAAAACTGTTCTGCTGAACAGCACAAATATCAGCCACAATTAGCAATCTACTAATCAAATATTTAAGTACTCATCCAATTTGGCCAGAGCACCCCTCCCCCTCTAAATTGTCCACAACCCACTACCCACCCCTAATGCCCTGGGCAGCCCCTATGACCCACCTTTCTTGCTGAAGTATGAAGTTTAGGCTATCAACTATGATAAGGTATATCCATTTCCCATCAACCCACTGTTGCATATGTACTTGGCAACCTCTAGAAACTTTGATTAGTGCATTTTCACCTCAGTGTTCAGTTTAAGGAGACTTCAGAGTGGACAGTGGGACATTTGATAAAAGAGAAATAACAGGTAATATAATAGGTCACCAAATGGCCATGTGAACAGTAGACATATAATTTATAAATAAGATAATATATTATAATTACTAATAATAATTCATAAAGGCATTCGAACAAAAGCATTTCTATACATTACTTTTTTCATCAGTGTAGGAAGCTGGGGCACTCAAGTGAATCAAAAGGACCTCCTGAGAAGGAAGTGGAAATAAGTTGTTTTGTGTGGGAGGAGGAGGAGGAAAGTGATCTCAGGAAGCCAGCAGCAGTATTAAGGCAAGTAAGATAGTACAGAAAGAGAGTTGGAAGCAAGATGGAGGCCAAGTGTATGGCAGCCACATTTTAAAGTGTCCACAAAAGTCATTATTTCGATCAATCTGGCCAGATTTTATAGCTATGTTTATGAAGAGAAGAAGATTCAGTCACATGATTTCTAAATACTGAGCTATTAATAATACAAAGAACAGACCTTGTTCAGGCCCAGTTGTCAGTTGGAAACTTCTAGGACTCCTGGCTGTTCACATTTTTAAGAATCGTTCACTAGTTATAGAAGCTACATTTGGGCTCACAACATATGGTCAGCAAAAAGTAGACAGCTGCTGTGTATCAGGCAAAACACACAGAGAGAAAAAAATCTATGATAAGGTGTGACTATGAATTTTGCTGCATTTTGCTGCTCTTACTCATTATGAACACGAAGCATGTTAAAAAGCCAGACTGGCAGCTTCAAATCCACTGGACTCACACCTTGCATTCGCTTTTTGATGCTAAAATCTGCAATCTCTTCTTAGCACTTGGTGTATGTCCATGTGGCACAATGTAGTGACATGCAGAGATACTTGAACTAGGTATAAATGAACTAGCTCAGGTACTGAAGCAATAGAGATACGCTAACATGTTTTTTCAACTGAGGCTAATTTACTCTGTCCTGCTGCTTTCAGTACTTGAGGAAGACTTGTCTGGAGTGGCTGTAGTATCTCTGCACAGCACTGCATCATTCCATGCAAACATGTAGTTTTTTATCCTCTGTATTTCTTTCCCTGTAAACAAGAAGAGCTGTGTGCATTACGTTTCTCTTTCATGGTAGTTTCATGACACGTAAGTAGCATATTTAATTTATAGTTCTGTTTCCCCTGTTATTATCCCTGCTTAGAATTTCAGGTAGGTTTTTTAGTGCTGGGCTAGAGTAGAAGGTGAGTTTGAAAGCCAGTGCTATTGCAGAGCTCTAGGATAAGACTTGGATAGCTTGTCTAAGTGTATCATCTTAGTGGGAGTTTGCTCTGAGGAGAAACTAACCCTCCATGTTCAGGACGGTTTCATTAAGGCCCAGCATGGCTGTTTGCTGTGTGTGTTCTGGAATGCAGCTAAGCCAAAATTTATCATGCTGATGTGGTAATACATTAAAAATGAGCCAAGTCCTCGAGCAAAAAAAGAACAGCCTGGATAGTTGCCATGACTTGAAAGTTAGAAGGAGCTTAGGGGTACAGGTATTTGAGTGCTTAGGGAAAGTATAATATTGAAAGAGAAAGAAAATGCAGACAAGCAAGTGCACTGGTATTAGCATAAAAGATCTGTCTGGAGCTCTTGGACATCCCTATGGCTTTTTATGGAATTTATTTTTACTTACTATGGTATGTTATCTATCTGTATTTCCTTTCTTCAGAGCCCATAACTACAAACATGGAAAGTTGTTTAAGGGTTGGAACTTATTTTTGTAAAATCCTTCTTGCTTTTGCATTTTGGAGGATATTAACTTCCATTAATGCTTAAATCTCTATTGAGTATAAGGTAGAAGAGTAGGCACTGTAGAGCTGTAAAACCCACTGCACCTCCCCACAAAAAAAATGGCTTAAATAGTCAGACATGTATAATGGTGTTTGAAGAATGCAAAATATATTGAAAAAATTGGTTACAATTTAATAGGGAAGAGAATTTATTTATTCCACTGTAAACATAGATTTCATAGACGTTAGGGCTAGAGCCCCATTCCCCAGGGGCAGGAAGTCAGCAGGGGTCATAGGATCCCAGCAAGATCAATATCCAAATTTCTCTTGAAGGTGTTCAAAGTAGGTGCTTGAACCACCTCCCACGGCAGTCTATTCTAGACCTTGGGGGCTCGGACTGTAAAGAAGTTCTTCCTTATGTTCAGCCTGAAATGGTTCTGAAGGAGTTTGTGACTGACTGGCCTTGTCATCCCCTGGGGCTCTATGGTGAACAGATGTTCCCTCAGATCCCAGTGAGCACCCCTGATAAACCAGATCATGCGTGGCTCTCCTCTGGACTCGCTCAAGCTTCTCCACATCCTTTTCGAATTGTGGAGCCCAAAACTGGATGCAGTACTCCAGCTGCGGCCTCACCAAGGCCGAGTACAATGGGAAAATGACGTCCTGGGATTTGTTTGAGAAAGATCTATGGATGCAAGCCACTGTTTTGCTAGCTTTACTAGCCACAACATCACATTGAAGGCTCATGTTCACCTTGTGGTCAATCATGACCCCCAAGTCCTTTTCATCTGTAGTGCTAGCCAGTGTAACACTGCTGAGCCTATCAGCACACTGCGGGTTTTTCTTTCCAAGGTGGAGAACCTTGCATTTTTCTGTGTTAAACACCACCACGTTCTCATCTGCCCTTTTCGTGAGCCTGTCAAGGTCAGCCTGGATTGCCCTCCTGTCCTCAGGCTTGGATGCTTTACCCAGAGTTTGGTGTCGTTGGTGAACTTGGCCAGTCCACTTCTGACACCAATGTCCACATCATTAATGAAGATGTTGAATAGTGTTGGCCCAAGGACAGAGCCTTGAGGGACACCACTGGTCACAGAGCACCACGATGATTGACTTCTGTCAACCACCACCCTCTGGGTCCAACCACAGAACCAATTCCCTCTAATTTTTCCCCCACCTGCAAACTTGCAGTGGGGGGAACCCTATCCTGTTCTTGCACGTGCCTCGCAATGTCTCAAAGGGATCTGAGATGCTGCAAAAGGCACATGCAGGCTCATCTGGATGTGCCCTTAGGTTTGTGACTTCATGTCTTCTGGCTTGGCTTTTTCATTTGTAAAATGGGGAGGTAGCAAAATTTCCTACCTCACATTCACTGTCATTTTGAAAAGGAAGTTAGCAACTTTTCTGAAGTCCTTTGACAGACTCTTATTGAAGAGTGTAAGTATCAGTTATTAAAATACTCTTAAGAATAGCTAGCTTTGAGGTATCTCATATGCACTGAGGCCATTATAATTTAAGGAACTTCCTAATTCTTCTCAGAACACCTTTCTTCTGTCCAAAATTCATTGTGGACATGATTAGACTATCAGAGGACTGCACTAGGCAGCACCAGTCAAGCATGGTATTCTATCATATAGTCCGACAGGATGAAATTTAGCCACCCATGTGCCTATAAGCATGCCCAGAACAGAGAGTTGATGGTTTGGTTCCATCACTGCATTAAGATTAGTCACACCACTCATTTGCGAGCATGGCATGTGCATGCCATACTCTAGCCCAGTACTTCCTAACATAAACCCTTGATGGTATAAATATATCTTAAGAATTTTATTACCAGATTGGGACAGATCATCAGTAGACAAACTCTGTAGTTAACAATTTACTCCAGCTGAAAATCTGTTCCATTCCGATTCAGCTTCTCCATATAGACTTTCATATATACCATTGCTCAATACAAATATTCAACTGAAAATCAGCAGGCTCTTCACAGGAAAAGACTACAGCATCTCAGAATCCTGGGTTTTTTGGGCAACTGGCTTGATGGATACCAAGCTCTGTCTCTATAGAGCTTGTTGCAAGATCAGTGACTTGGTTACTCTTTCTCCATCCCCTCAGATTTGGCTAATGAGAAATAAAACAAATTCACCTTCTCTAATACCGAATTCCTCTTTTTACTCTCAGGTTCAATCAAAATATTGTTACCTCTTTCTTTTCATGAGATGTTAGTCAATATTTGGGGCCTTGTGGGATATTTTTGTTTAAAAGGAGGAGGAGAAAACTGATAACAAAAGTCAGATGTTGTTTTGCTGCAATGCTGTGTATTTACAAATGTCATACACACAGTGTTATTTCTTTTAACACAGTAGGAATCAAATAACAGGAGACATTTTCCTTCTTCACAATACCTAGCTTGCCAGAATTCTGTCCAAAAATCTCCACCTTGGCTTTTTTCTCAAGGTCACACTAAGAGTGATTATTCTGCTATGTCCTTGGCTTTCTGCTCCTCTCTGGCTGCTTCTGAAAAACACACACACGCACACACACAAAAACCCAGCTGTAATCTAGTTAAACCTCAGACCTCTGCTTTTATATACAACCATGTCTCTATGAGATGGTTTCAATTGTTTCAACAATTTCTAAACAAATGACACTTAATTATCCCTTCAATTTAGCCAGAATGGGAGGTGGCATCACATCCAAAAATTTCAACAAGATTTGCCTTTTATCAAAGACAAGTCGGGGGGCCACTTCCAGCCTAGCACCATTGAAATATACTCGTACGACAATCTTGAATGTCTACCATACTACTCAGTTGATCGAATCACATTTTTTTCTAGTTTGAGCTCTAAAAACAAAATCTATGTAATTAGCTGTTATCACCGTGTAGCACAGCTTTTCAAGTATATTTTTTTTTTCCAAAAGTTGATTGAAATGCCATACTTGCTGTGATATGTACTTCTTTCACTTTGCCGAATATCAAGATGCTTGTGTGTCTAGCTCCTCCAAAATAAACGGGAATCCCCCAACTTTGTGTGATCACACTCAGCATGATAAAGCAGGCAGAGTGCCGTCTTTAGACACAGTCATTAATTCAAACTGTATCTGATCCGATCTTCCCAGATAGTTACATGGATCCCATTGTCTTCATACTGAAAGATATCTCCAACAGTAATAAATGTATCTACGCAACACCTCTGGGAAACAGGACGTTATCCCCATTTTGAAAGGTAACAGGCAAAAAAAAGCTCAAAATCCTGGTCATATAAAATGCGATGTGTGTTTAACTTTATTTGTGTGAGTAGGTCCACTGAAGCACATCACCAAAGCACTTACTTAAGTGTTTGCAGAATCAGAGTCAAAGTTAATTGCTATAGAATTTTGTGGTAGACAGAAGAACCCAGCTTCCCCAAGCACTCATTCAATTCCATTATCAACTGTCTTTTTAATAGGGCCAGCTGGAAACAGGTTTCTGAGATTTAAACATTTGTTTTTTCATACTTCAACAGAACAAAATTAAGGTCTTTCAAAATGCTTACTCAAAATGGTGAGAGGTAGTGGTGGGGGAGGAGACCACTGCGGACTAGCTAACAATCTTATCATTATGTTAATCACCTGTAAGGGGGGAGACATAGTCAAATTTATGCATTGTCTGATCTGAAGGTGAGGGAGATAACTATTAGCTATTGGATTCTCTGAGATTGGTCTTGCTTTACCTCCACATTTCCTTCCTGGACCTGAGAAACCTTTCCAATGAAAGGTTTTTGTAACCATTTCTATGAAAAATGTGGGTTTTGACACGTTGGCCTTTTCGGAAGGAAAAATGTTTTGCTGTAAAATTCGCAAGCAGTTTTAATTTAGTTGTATTTTTGGGCTAGGAGCAGACATTACACAAACTGATTTAAGTGATCAGAAACCAGTTTAAACATGTAACAGAACAGAAGTTCAGTGCACCTAAACCAGTTTCAAAAAGGCCAAAATTGATTTAAGATAGACCTGGAGGACCATAGTATCAAAGTTAGCTGATTTAAGTTAAACTGATCTATTGAACTTCTGTCCCAGATCCCCTCTTAACTCGGACTAACTCACAGCCCCCGGCTTTCCAGGATGCTTTGCACCCCCCACGCAAGACTCCCTTAGCAGGGTGGGCAGGCTAACCTTGACCTACATTGTTTGCTAGCCGAGTAGAGCAGCCTGGTGGGGCAGAAGGGTGGGAGGGAGCACTTACCACTCTGCCCTGGTGGCAAGTCTCAGAGGATCTTGCCCGGAGTAGGAGAACCCCTTGTTGAGGCACAGGTATCCCCCCATGTGGGCTGATGCCTGGCACCTTTCCCCCCTGCGCCTGTGGGGTGGGGCTAAGCTGGCACTGGACAGTTATGAGGAGGGGAGGGGGAAATTCCAGCTTTGCACCAGCAGCAGGACTTAGGGAAACCTCTGCTAAGGCACAGGGATCCCCTGACATTGGCTGATGCTTGGGGCTGGCTGGGCCCCAGGCTGGAGGAACTATTTTCCCCCTGCAGGGGGATAGTAAGGGGTTGGGGAATGTGCTGGGCAGGCATCCAGGGATGAACCTTGTTCAGCTGCATTTGGGTACCTTCAGCAGTGGCCAGAAGTCTAGGAGACATCCTCTAATGCCCTCCGGCTTTTGGCCTGGGCCACTGCAGGCATCTGGCTGCCTTTCCAGATTCAAAAGTGACCATCAGTTCATTTCATTATTGGTTCAATCTACGTAGCTTAGAACAACCTGCAAAGATTGAATCCATTCAGTCTCGGGCTTTTTAACTGTCAGTTTTGTCCCCTCCCCCCACTATAAAAAGGATGTGGAAAAACTGAAGAGCGTCCAGAGGAGGGCGACAAAAATGGTGAGGGGGCTGGAGGACTTATGGGGAAAGATTGGGGGAATTGGGCTTATGTGGTCTAGAGAAGAGAAGACTGAGAGGAAACTTAACAGCAGCCTTCAACTACCTGAAGGGGATTCAAAAGAGGATGGACCTAGCCTGTTCTCAGTGGTGGCAGATGACAGAGCAAGGAGCAATGGGATCAAGTTGCAGCAAGGGAAGCTTAGGTTACATATTAGGAAGCACTCTCTCACTAGGAGGGTAGTAAAACACTGGAATAGGTTACCTAGAGAGGTGTTGGAAGCTCCATCCTCGGAGGTTTTCAAAACCTGGCTAGTCATATCTTTGGCTGAGATGATCTAGTTGGGGTGGGTCCTGCTTTGAGCAGGGGGTTGGACTATCCGACCTCCTGAGGTTCCCTCCAACCCTAACTTTCTATGATTCTAAAAGCTAACTATTGCTGCTTCCAGATCCTATGCATCTATAAAATCAAACAGGTTTTTTTCGCTTCCAAGTATTCAAAAATTTAAATTCATGCCTCCCAAAACAAAAGCTTGGCTTAAAATCATGAAACTTTTAAACACTATAAACATATGTCTCTACAGCACTACCAGGTCACATTTCTACGTTCTTCGCTGAAACCATGGGAATAAGAAACTTTGTTTACATGATCTTGGATTGTCAGGAAAACATCTAACTCCAGAAATTTGAGCTTTAAAGGATAGACACAAGTTGTCCCACTTACCTGTCAAATTGGAATGACATGCCCAGAAGACAGCTTGGTCATTTTCAGTGACATGGTTTTTGGGGGGGCGGGGTGGAGGGGGTTGCTTGTTTGTTTTAACTGAAACTTCAGATTCATTAAAAAGGAAACCATTTTGTGGTTGATTTTGACAAGTCTTGTCAAATAAACTCAAGTAGGTTTTGAAAAATAAAATCAGAATTTTTAATACATTTCGTTTTACACTTGCAAAAAGATTTTTTCCCCCTGGCTCAAAATATGATTTCATTTTATAATTGATGTTATGGTAAGAAAAAATGTAAAAATATAAAGTACAAAAATCCACAATAAATGTACAAAATCAACAGTTTTAAGAAGCAGTCAATTGGCCCAAACCATTTTAAAGATATTCCAGGTGGTAAAAGACTGAGATTATGAGTTTTTGCCTTGTTATTTAGGATATGAACAGTTTTTGGTATCTCAAAGATGGTCAACAAGTAGGAAATTTTTCCTACCCACCTAAATTTTTGCCCAGATATGAGATTTCTATTTTTGTGCAACCACCTATGCAGTAGCACTGCCTCTTTTATACCTTAGAAAGTCTGAAAATCATGTAAGGCCCAAAGCTAC
>NW_017729032.1:24348663-24350049 GCF_001723915.1 Gavialis gangeticus | reverse complement strand
TCCTGAGGTTCCCTCCAACCCTAACTTTCTATGATTCTAAAAGCTAACTATTGCTGCTTCCAGATCCTATGCATCTATAAAATCAAACAGGTTTTTTTCGCTTCCAAGTATTCAAAAATTTAAATTCATGCCTCCCAAAACAAAAGCTTGGCTTAAAATCATGAAACTTTTAAACACTATAAACATATGTCTCTACAGCACTACCAGGTCACATTTCTACGTTCTTCGCTGAAACCATGGGAATAAGAAACTTTGTTTACATGATCTTGGATTGTCAGGAAAACATCTAACTCCAGAAATTTGAGCTTTAAAGGATAGACACAAGTTGTCCCACTTACCTGTCAAATTGGAATGACATGCCCAGAAGACAGCTTGGTCATTTTCAGTGACATGGTTTTTGGGGGGGCGGGGTGGAGGGGGTTGCTTGTTTGTTTTAACTGAAACTTCAGATTCATTAAAAAGGAAACCATTTTGTGGTTGATTTTGACAAGTCTTGTCAAATAAACTCAAGTAGGTTTTGAAAAATAAAATCAGAATTTTTAATACATTTCGTTTTACACTTGCAAAAAGATTTTTTCCCCCTGGCTCAAAATATGATTTCATTTTATAATTGATGTTATGGTAAGAAAAAATGTAAAAATATAAAGTACAAAAATCCACAATAAATGTACAAAATCAACAGTTTTAAGAAGCAGTCAATTGGCCCAAACCATTTTAAAGATATTCCAGGTGGTAAAAGACTGAGATTATGAGTTTTTGCCTTGTTATTTAGGATATGAACAGTTTTTGGTATCTCAAAGATGGTCAACAAGTAGGAAATTTTTCCTACCCACCTAAATTTTTGCCCAGATATGAGATTTCTATTTTTGTGCAACCACCTATGCAGTAGCACTGCCTCTTTTATACCTTAGAAAGTCTGAAAATCATGTAAGGCCCAAAGCTACCTACATAAGACCTGTAAGGAACAGAAGTAATACATAAATAAGTCTGAGAAAGCAAAATAGGGCTCGCTGAACTCTTGTCATACTTTGTCGTGTCTTATCTATCTTATGCCTCTTGTGAGCTGTTCATCCTTTCGCTAAGTGCTGAAGAGAAAAGCAACAGGAGAAAACAAAACAAAACAAAAAAAGCAGCAGGCACAGACGATGCTCATGATAAATTTAAAGGAGGGAGAGACTTGGAAAAGACCAGTATTGTAACATCCCTTTGAGAGTAAAGGTCAGAGACAAAAAGACAGAGATTAAATAAGAGTGACTCTGAGCAAACGGGAAGACAAGCTTCTGCATGAGGGTGGTCTTTTGAATAGTAAAATGCAGGCAGGAAGAAAAAAAAAAGGCAAATAGATCACTTTATAGTGCACTTTACAATAGGATTCCCCCCCCCCCC
>NW_017729032.1:24315200-24348652 GCF_001723915.1 Gavialis gangeticus | reverse complement strand
CCCCCCCCCCCCCATTTCTACAACTGTTGCTTATGATTAGGAGATCTGAAGAGAGAGACAGCGATTTAAACAAAATATAAATGAAATGTTATTTCAAAATGAAAAAGAAATGGTCTTATTTCTTACTTATTTATTAATCGATCCTAGTTAAAAATAGCTGGAGATGGTGACTGGAACAGAAAGAGGTCAGGACACGCTGCCCATGCTTGTGACAGTTTTTGCTTGCTACCGAACTCTGTCCTTATCAGATGGGGTTGAGGAAAGCTCTGTTTTTGACTCCCTGTCCATTCAGCCATGATGAAGAAATGTTCTGTTTAGATGTATGTGCTTTAAAAGGGCAAGGCATAGTATCCATTTTTGCTTTTTATTCTGTTTACCTTCTTTTATGCTAGCTGTGCCTGTGTTTCACATGAAAACCAAAAAGACCTGTTTTCACACTGGCACACTGTAGTCTTCAAAACAAGCTTTGATACTTATAATTATACACAGATCTGCTGCTCACTCTTCATAGAGAGGTAGTAGGAGAAGGTGGGAAATATGGAGGGTACAAAAGAGGGTCGGGGAGAATGAAGACAGAGGAGCTGGTTGTCGGGAACAGATTGGACTGCTTGAAATGACTGTATCCTGATTTTTTTGTGTCTTTCCATATCCTCAAAAGAAGATAGTGATTCTGGTCACCTCCAACGTGAGCCCTAAATTTCAGAAAGCTCCGAGTGCTTTAAGTAAGGATCCAACTACTGTGCAGTCACTAAAGTGACTGCAGTGTAGTGTAGAGATCCCACAATACGCTTTAAACCAATTAGCCTGTGGCACAAAGTTTGGCACAGGTTAATTTACCCTTCTTCTTAGCTAACCACAGTGTAGACTTATTCTCTGCTGCACAAAAATGGAGATACCCCAACCCACTACACATTAAGATGTAGGAATTTTGTAAAAAAAGAGTAATTATATTTTTGAATACTATATAGACTCTTCTCAAAACAATATATTTTTGATATAGGAATCTGTTAGAAGAAGTGCTGGGGGAAAAAAATCCATATGATATATAAGTAATATAGTTGATGTGTTGTTGCTTTTGCAAGGTTTATTTCAAGGGGGTTCATAAAGTGTAAGGTTATTATTATGATTACTAGTAGTACTATTACTTTTATTATATCCAGGCATAAGTGAAGATTATTAACTCATTTCCCATCCATCTCCCTAGCACTTCCCCCACTCCAGTCTTAAAAAACTTGACTGCTTTTTGGAAGCTGACATTTGTACATGTACCTCAGCAGGCAGTCGGCAACTGAATCTGCAAGTGAGAGCTCTCCCTCTCAGCTGATGGCTGCATGCTGACTACCTATAGCTTTCTGACCCTGTTTCCACAGAAACCACCAGCACATGTTAACTTTAAGCAATCTTATTTAAATAATGGAGTGTATTGAACTTAAACAATATCACTTTTAGTAAAGAAACTGCTGTTCTTTTGTTTTTAGCTCTGCATTATATGCCCCTCAGCTCTCTCATGACTCTTTTCCATTCCAGTTCCTTGTAGTTCTTGTCTTAAATGGCAACATTCACATAGAGCAACTTAAACTAATTATATGATGCAGTATGTGGTCTGCACACAGTTAATGTAAAAGCCTAAAGTTTCAAAAGATCAAGCTATTTTTAAGAAGGGGAGGCACTGGGTGCTTATTTCTGTCTGAGCATAAAAAAGTTAGGTTAGAAAATTATTAGAAATGGAAAGGATCTCCAGGGTCATTAAGGCCAGTGCCTATTATCATAGACCACCATGTTATATGATAGAATCATATAAACTATCAAGCTCCAGCTTAAAAGTAATTAGGTTTTGTCCCCATTATTTCTACTGGCAGGCTGTTTCAGAACCTCACTTCTCTCATGGTTTAAGCTTTCTTCTAATTTCCACCCTAAATTTATTTATTGCCTTTTACTCCTGTGAGGAAATTATCATTAATCTTAAATAGTTCTTTTCCTTCCCTGGTGTTCAACCCCCAATCTGTTACATTGATAGAGAGCACTTGCCTATCCTCTCAGTCTTCATTTTGCTAGGCTAAACAAGCCAAATTCTTTTCATCTCCTCTTGTGAAATAAGCTAAACATTTCCCTGATCATCCTAGAAGCCTCTCTCTGTGTCTATGTCAGTCTGAATTAATTTTTGTTGAACATGGGCACAAGGCATTTACTGTGTAGTTGATTAATTCACTGTACAGTAAACATCTTGCTGTTTAAACATGCATCCATATTAGGCTGGAGTAAACTAATTTACTCTGCAGCAGGATAGTGTTTGTAAATACAAGCCCTTTCCTGCTGTGGAGTAAAAAGCTCTGCATCAGTGCATGTGTAGATGTTGCCTGGCTGGCTGGGGCATGAGTGTGCTTCAGTATAGGGGATGCCTGCTGGCTAGCCCTGAACTTAAGCTCCCTCATGCCCCAGTCATCTCCCCTGCAGCATGTTAAGCCAGGGAGAGCAGCCCTACACTGGCAGGCTGACCCCTGGGCCCCCTGCCAGCTAAGGCTACTCTACCCTGGCTCCACATTCTTGAACCTGTATAAACTGCTGAGCTTATTGCTCCAGAGTGAATTGGTCCTGGATGCATGTTCAAGTGGCATACCCAGGAGCGATTAACTCTAGAGCAATAAGCGTCCACAGTTTATTCAGGTGCCATAATTGTACATGTAGATGCACCCCATGGGTGATATGATTGTACCCGATATCCCAGATGAGGTGTTACCAGTGATTTATACACTTCCTTTGCTCTACTGAAAATACTTCAACTCATGTATTCTAGGATTGCATTTATACATTTCATGTCTGCATCACATTGATGGACCATATCTATCTTTGACTGATTAAAACAGACAGACCTTTCTTCATCAGTATTATTGCTAACTTACAAACTCCCAGTTATAAAAGAAATCCTTACTGTTAGTCCTCAGTGCATGATCTTGCACTCTGTAAAACTGAATTTCTTTTTTTTTTTTACTCCAAGGTCATCCAATTCTGTCTATATGAACCTGTATAGCACTCCAATCCTCCTTTATATTGACATTGCTGCCCAGATTTATGTCAACAATAGCTTTCATTAGCACACTGCTATGCTTTGTGCCACAGTCTTTAATTAAAATATTAAATAAGATGAGTCAAATTTTGCATTTGACTAGGACAAAGAAGTGGCATTAGTTTATACTGATGAAGCAATCTTTGCCAGACAGTTAAGGGCATTGTCAGCATGCCAAAGCACAAGTTTATTTACATGTTAGTAATGTATACATAATGGTATTCTGAATAAGGTCAAAGATATGAAACAAGCCGCTTGTATACTGGTGTGTACAGCACTTCAAACATTTAAAAAGTTAAGAAATAATGGAGTTCTTTGTCTCACTGGGTGCATCTACAGGAGATGTTTTACTGCACAATAAGTAAGTACTGCATAGTAGTATCACCATCTGCAGACTCTTACTGCTCACCAATTTGCTCTACTCCACAGTTAATATGCTACCTGCAAATACAGGTAGCAAATTAACTGTATAATAGTTACTGCGCAGTAAGGTGCATGTAGACAGGAGCAAATTGCTCCCCCTTAGCCAGGCAGCAGGGGGCAGGAGATTGCTCCCTGCCCTGGGGAGCTGCTTGCTGCTGAGGCAGGCTCCCATGGTGGAACCTCGCCTGGGACAATGCCCCCCTGCTTCAGCAGCAGAAAGCTCCTGGCCCCAGCTCCACGATCAGAGTGGGTGCTGGGAGATTGCTCCCCACTCCTGGGAGCTGCCTGTTGCTGGGGCAGAGGGGCATAGTCACAGCCCAGGCTCCACCACCAGAGCCTGCCCTGGCAGCAGGCAGCTCCCCAGGGCAGGGAGAAATCTCTCAGCCCCCACTCCTATTGTGGAGCTGAGGCTGGGAGCTCCTTGCATGGGGAGAGTTCCTCGACCAGCCTGGAGCTGGCTGGGACTTGCCACAGGCTGGGACACTTTCCAGTGAGCCCTGGACTGTGCATGCAGCCCAGAGTTTCCCGATTTGGGCAGTTCCCAGTCAGCTTTAGATTACACATGAAGACTTCTCTAAGCAGGAAACTGTCCCAGGCCTGTGCCCCAGTAGGGTGATTGAGGCACAAGGCTTGGAAAAAGCTTCATGGGAGAGACAGGTCCCAGCCCACAGTCCAACCTGCCAATGGGGCAGCTAGCAACAGGCCCGTAGCTGGGTAGGGAATCCCTGTGCAGCTGGAGGCTCACTGCTAGCTGCCCCCCCAGTGGGTCAGGGCAGGGGGCTGGGACTTGCCCATGCCCTGCAACTCTTTCCAAGCCCCCTGCCCCAAATGGGGAGACAGGGCTGGGAGCTCCCTGCTGCTGGGGTAGGAGGGTGCTGTTGCAGCCCAGGCTCTGCCACTGGAGCCCGCCTCAGCAGCAGCAGCTCCCGGGGCAGGGAGCAATCTCCCAGTTCCCACTCCCTGCCAGCTTCTGGGCTAGCACCAGGGGGAGCTTGGAGCTCCCCCTGGCTGATGTAGGGGAGCAGAGCAAGGTGGGAATCTGCTTCCAAATCCCCACTCATGTAGACACCTGCCCAGGGTGGGTTTACTCTGCTTTAAATTACTATGGAGTAAACCCATCCAGCAGCATTTGCACAGGTAGATATGACCAGCGAGTAATAGACCTATAATCTTACTCCTAAGGTACATACAGCCACATTTAGATCAACCTATCTGGGGTCCAATTACGAAGGCATTCAGAGGGGTTAAAGCAGGTAAAAAATGGTGTACCTGATCTAAGTTCACCTGACTAGATGCAGGAAAAGTTTAACCTGGTCTTGAGCATGTCTGTACATGGAGAGCCCAGCTTTTCATTGCAGCCCTGAGCCTGTGCTAAATCCCTGAACCCCGACCCTGACTGGGCAGTTTTAGCCTGCTGACCCACTCCCTTAAAGCAACACTTCCCCCCCTCTGGAATCTCCAGTCCCTCCAATTCTACCAGTCACCCCCAGACCTGCCAACCACCTCTGTGGACCCATCAGACTCCCCCAGTTGTGTCCACCTCTCCTCCCACCACAGGTTACTTACACTGGTTTCTCCAAATATCTCCCAGAAGTGGCAAATGCTTATACATGCTGCTTCCAGGAGCAGCAAACTACTGCATGTGCTTTTTCGTGCTTTAGGTCTAGGCAGCTTAAAGTATATACTGTCTTACCCTAGACAGTGGGCACATCTGCATGTGTGCTGGACTGTGGAGTCATTTAGTACTTAAGTAAGCACAGTAACTGGCTTTACTGCACAGGCTGAACACTGCACAGGTTTTTTCCCATGCTGCTACACAGAAACATCAGTGTCACGGTTTGTGCCCGCTGATGCTATGTCACCATAGGAATGAGCTACAGCAATATTGCTTGTCACTAAGGCAATATAGTGTCTTGTGTAGAGGTGCCCAGCTTGCAGTAAACATTTATTGACACCAAATAACCTGACAGGGACTGCAGCCTTCCTAGCCTGCCCCAGAAGTCTTAGGAATGGGTAAGAAACATAAACCTGCCTATAAAAGGCCATGGAGATAGGAAAAATATGATATGATCATCTCAAAAAGAGGAAGAAAGGCAAAGTATATATTGGAGTCTCTTTGGAAAGACTGGAATATACCAGTGAGTTGGGGATACCTAGTACTGGCCACTTTGATAACTCTACAACATTTCCTGAGTGAGCCTGGGCATGTCAGTGAGAAATAAGACCTGCCTAGTCATGGCTTCTCTGAGCCAGTTCCTCAATTAATTTGCAGCCTTGGGCATGCACAGAACAGGCATGAGTGGGAAGGCTTAATTTTGGGCAAACTGCCAAGGCCCACTCAGGAGATAGTTTAGACATACCCCTTGTTTTCTGACCCATATTCTGCAAGTTAAATTGTCCAATTGAAATAGGAATGCACAGAGAACAGTTCTCAGATAGCCTGAACCTCTCTTTCAGAAGAGGTGCAGAGATTGGAAGTATCGAATGAGGTTTTGAATTCATGAGTGACATGAGTCTTCAGAACATATGGGTTCACGGGAAAATCATGACTGTTTCTGGAAAAAAATCCCTGCTGTAAAATAATCAAAATTAGTATTTTATTACAGTTCAAATCTGCCCAAAAACAGAATATTTCCTTTTTGTTAATTATCACAAACTGTTCATTTTGATTCAGTTAAATTCAGTAACAAACCACTTTTTTTTAGATGAAAATCCATGTACTGCCTTATGGGAACTGTAGCTTGGGTAGAGTCCTGGTCTCAGATTTCCCTGGTTTGAGATTAAGACACTCTTCTCCCCTTCCTTACTTCTTCCACCCATATGCTGCTCTTCAACACCCCTGTTGTGTCTGAGCTCTAGTCTCAGCTCAGTGTGCTGCAGAGCGAGAGTGGGGGAGGAAAGGGAGAAGGAAGCAGGGTTATGGAAGAGGAGGGCAGTCCTAATTTAAACACCTGTTCTAAGCATCCTGCTGAAAACTGGACAAAAGTGTTCACTTGCCCAAGATGACAGGACACCCAGGATAGGTGTTTAAAACAGGACTGCCCCAGTGAAAATGGGACATACGGTCACCCTAAGCTTAGGTTTCTATTTTCCCTTACACAACAAGCTCTATAGAGAACTGCACATCCCAGAATGCCCTACACATTTCCCTGACCAAGGTCTGTGTGATGCATTGAAAGTGCCCATTATTTTAGGTGTTTCATGGAATATTGGCAAGGAAACCTAGGTCATGGGGAGAATGATGACATCGGGGTCCCAAACCAAAACTCCAATGAGGCAATGCGCTATAATGGGAAAATGAATTTTAATGCTGTGTGCAAAGACTCAAAAAAAAAAAATAAATAGAAAAAAGATGTGGGGTCATTTCAACAAACAAGAATTAATCATTTCCATTTTTGGATTTTTTTTTCTCATTAAAAAGGATGCTACAAAATATTCAGACACTTCTGAATTTTTTAAAATTATTTCTGTCTCAGTATAGAGATGCCACAATTGTGGCAGAATGGTAGAAAGTCTGTATTTTGTTCAGTATTTTATTTCAGTGTCACTCAGAAAAGCCAATAGTAAGTCCAATTCAATCCTTGCAGCAATTCGTCTCTAAATCAGAGGCTAAAGACTCTTTCTGTGATGTGCCTTGCATAGAAATAAGGCAAGATCAAAATTAAAGTCTCCTGCATCATTTTTCCCTTCCTAGTCCATATTACTTTTGTAGTTAATTTTAGGCAAAATTGTTAGACATGATTATTAAAGTACAAAAGTCAGTTATTCACATGTATGGCTTTTCTCTGCTGATTAAATCTCTAATGAGCGTTTTTTTATTGCAAGGAAACTAGGAGCAATAAGAAGACTTATAGGTGAACTGTTTTGATCAAGCCATTTATTCCCTCCACTTATTTCATAACAAGATTTCTTATTTTTCATTCATTTCACTTGATATAATTTTCTTTTTAGCCAGGATCTCCTTACAAAAGGCTCAGGAGTGCTAAGACCCCCATTAATAATAACTTATGCACAGGGCACACACCAAAGTAATGGGCTGCATCAAAGAAATTGATATTTTATGTAACTGATTTCACAAACAAAAGGTTTCCATCACCTTAATATGAGAGCTGGTTGCCATTTAACAGAATAATATGATATTGTATCTTAAGTTATGGAATATATTAAGTCACTGTGCTATACTATCCAAACAGTACTTCTGTGCTTTCCCAAAAAAAGTAATATTTACTGACAGAGACTCATGACCAAAAGCATATCAGCACCCACCAGAAGGGGAGAAACTGATCACAGATATGGCTTTCTTTGTGCTCGAACAAGTACCGAAATGTAGGCATCCAACAGAGTGCCAGCAGGTGTGCACTCCAGAGCTGAAGGTCACATATGGAGAAGGCCTTACTAGTGGACAGCCTAAATGCTATCCTGCAGTCCAAAATGTAGAAAGCTCCTGCTGGCTCCATCTAATGTGACGGGACACAGGGAACAAACCATTTCTGAAATAATGGTGTCCTAAATTATTTACGACTTTATAGACACTAATGCCTTGATTTTTACCCACGACAGAACATATTTTGGTGGATATATATGCTTCCATAGTACACTCCTTGCATTTTTTTCATGGAGCCTGCCTGCATCTCCTGTGGCCAGGGGTGAGCTGCCTTTAGGGTGAGTGGCCCCTGAGCTGTGGAGGCCCTAATCCTTCCTTCCACGGTGGCAGCATCCCCTGGGGCTTCCCAGGTAGGCTGCTTACAGGAAGGTTCTGTTCCAGCTTGGGCTCAGATAACAGTTGGATGAGGCTAGGTGCTGTCTGAGAGCTGGGGCAGCACCCACTTGCATGGCCCTGGGGGGTACTGACGCTGTGGAGGGAAGGTCAGGGACCCTTTGCATCTCAAGACCTACTGGCATCTCACCTCCTGGCCATGGGAGAGGCAGGCAGGCTCCACAGAAACAAAGAAGGATAAGGCCCCTCGCTGCTTTTTTCTTTTTTCCTCAGTGGAGTCTGCCTGTGCAAGCTGCCACTGAGCTGTGCAGCCCGAGCTGTGGAGGAGACTGGTTCTCATCTCCATGGTGGTGGTGCTCCCTTGGGGCAGTCCAGGTTGGGGGCTAGCTGCATGGGTGCTGCCTCAGCTTGCAGGCAGCCCCCACTGGATCCAACTCTTCCTCAAGCCTGCGCATTGGAAGCTTGCTCTGCTCCCTGCATGGGCTCAGGGAACAGTTGGACCTGATGGGTGCTGCCTGTGAGCTGGAGCAGCACCCACACAGCTAGTACCCCATCTATGTGGCTCCACTGAGGGGGGAAAAAAAAAAGTGGTGAGTGTCCTGATCCTTTCCCCCCCCCCCCCCAAAGAGCCTGCCCACCTCTCTTGCAGCCATGGGACGAGCTGCTGGCAGACCCTGAGTTGAGAGGGGGTGGGGGGGGGACCTGGACCTTCCCTCCATGGTGGTGGCAGCCCCCAGGCAGTGGCCTGTTAGTGGCCCACCCAGGTGACCTTGACACTACTGCTCACTATACACTTTGAATTTCATCGATTTCATAGGGCTGGAAGGAACCTCAGAAGAACAACGAGTCCAGCCCCCTGCCCCAGGGGCAGGAAGTCAGCTGTGGTCACAGGATCCCAGCAAGATAAACATCCAAATGAATCTTAAAGGAGTCCAGAGTAGCTGCTTGCATCACCTCTGGTGGCAGTCTGTTCCAGGCCTTGGGGGCTCAGACTGTAAAGAAGTTCTTCCTTATGCGCAGCCTGAAACAGTCTGGGAGAAGTTTGTGACCGTTTGACCTTGTCATCCTATGGGGTACTCTGGTGATCAGGCGTTCCCCCAAATCCTGATGTACACACCTTATATACTTATAGGCAGCCACCAGGTCCCCCTGAGCCTGCGCTTTTCTAGGCTGAAGAGTGCTGTATTTCTCAGTCTCTCATCGTAAGTCCTGTTTTTCTGCCCTCTGATCATGCACATGGCTCTCTTCTGTACTCTTTCAAGCTTCTCCACATCCTTTTTAAATTGTGGAGCCCAGAACTGGATACAGTACTCCAGCTGCAGCCTCACCAAGGCCGAGTACAGCGGGAGGTTGACATCCTGGGATTTGCTAGAGAAGCATCTATGGATGCAAGCCAGGGTTTTGCTCGCTTTGCCAGCTGAAACATCACATTGGTGGCTCATATTCATCTTGTGGTCAATCATGAACCCCAAGTCCCTTTTGGCCATGGTGTTAGGAAGCATAGTGCTGCTGAGCCTATAAGCATGCTGTGGGTTTTTCTCCTCAAGGTGGAGTAACTTGCATTTTTCGGAGTTGAAGGCCATCAGGTTTTCATCCGCCCATTTTCCGAGCCTGTCAATGTCGGCCTGGATTACCATCCTGTCCTTGGGTGTGGACATTTTTCCCCAAAGTTTGGTGTCATCAGCAAACTTGGCTGGTCTGCTTCTGACAGCAATGCCCACATCATTAATGAAGATGAGGAAAAGGATAGGCCCAAGGACAGAGCCTTAGGGGACCCCACTGGTTACGGTGCACCACAAAGATTGACTTCCATCAACTACCACTCTTTGGGTCCGACCTCAAAGCCAGTTCCCCACCCAGTGGACTGTGATGTAGCTGAGGCTGCAATTAGCCAGTTTTTTTATAAGGCGATCATGGGATACCAGGTCAAAAACTTTTTTAAAGTCAAGATATATGACATCTATCTCCTCTCCCTTGTCCAGGTGATATGTCACCTGGTTGTAGAAGAAGATGAGATTGGGTAGGCAAGACCTACCCATGAAAAATCTATGCTGGCTATCCCTCAAGAAGTTGCCTTCAGCCAGTTTATCAAGAATGGTCTCTTGGATGATTTTCTCCAAAATCTTCCCTGGAATGGAGGTCAAGCTGATGGGCCTGTAGTTCCCTGGATTTACTTTCCTCCCTTTCCTGAAAATAGGCATCATATTGGCCTTCTTCCAATCCTTGGGCACTTTGCCCGAGTGCCATGAATTCTTAAAGATCTTTGCCAGTGGCCAAGCTATGATAATTGCCAGCTCCTTAAGTACCCTGGGGTGTAAGCCGTCTGGGCCAGCTGACTTGAAGGTGTCCAGCCTCTCAAGGTGTTCCTTCACATGGTCAACATTGACGGAGGGTAACAGTTCTCCCTCACCCTGGCCATCCCATACCATATTGCACAAGGCTGGTGAAAAACCAATGCAAAATACCAATTGAGCAGGTTGGCTTTTTCCTGGGCGTAGGTTGTCATTTGACCCATATAGTTAAGCAGGGGTCCAATGTTACCCTTGCTTTTCCTCCAGCTTCCCACATATCTAAAAGAGGACTTTTTATTGTCCTTGATACGTGCATCCTGCTGGAGTTCAGTTGCAGCCTTGGCTTTCCTGGTTTGCTCCCTACAGGTCTGGACCAGTGCAGAGTACTCCTCCTTTGGGGTGGATATAGGCTTCCATCCTTTATAGGCCTTTCTTTTTAGTTGCAGGAGGTCCACTAGTTCCCTGCAGAGCCAAGGGGCTACTGTGCCCTTTTGCTGCCTTTCCTCTGAGATGGGATAGACAGTCCTTGTGCTTTCAGGATCGCTCCCTTGAGGAGCAACCACTCATCCTGAACTCCCCTCCCTTTTGGGTCGTTGTCCCTTAGGGCCACATCAACAAGCCTCCTGAGCTTGTCAAAATCAGCTTTCCTGAAGCCAAGGACTTCTGCTTTGCTGACTGACTTGACTGCTTTACGGTGGATGTTGCAGGGTATCAATTCATGGTTGCTGTCTCCCAGCTTTCCTTCAATTGTTAGGAATTGACTGATTTATGTGAGTAGGTAACACTATTACTGTTTTACTCACACTGATGGTTAACAGGGGTACAAGAAAATCATACCTAGCCAAAATATACAATATAGTCTTTAAAAAAAGGCCACCTCATGACTTCTGAATTTGACAACTGAATCTGTGACCCAATCCTAACCAGGTGGCAGAAACCAGTATTGCAACTGAAATTCTTGAGTTCCAGTCCATGTCTCAGAGACAAAAATAATCCAAATTCCATATGCAAGTAAGATCTGTGATCTGGTCTATCCACTTTCAGCCTCCTTGCTTTCTTCCTCCCCCAGTGAGAGTTCCCAATAAAATATACCAATAAATAAAACTAATGAAATGTAAATAAGCTGCCTGCTGCTAACAAAATGAACAGGGTTTATATCTATATCTATATCTATATATATATATATATATATATATATATGGTAAATAGCAAAAAGAAAAAATATTTGTCTTTTAAAAAGAGAGATAAAAATCAATTAAAGCAATTGTTACAGAAGCAGAATGTAAAAATTATTACACTATATACAAAGCCAAGAAGCACAGAACTATCTAAATGGAAAGTTTCAGAATTTCCAGTTTGAAAGATGTTTGAAGTATTTTGCATTTTTCTTACAGAATCATAGAATCATAGTGCTCAACCTTTCTTTTGACCCACACTCAGCCTCCTTGTGGTGGAGGACTTACTGGGGTCAGGACTGGCCCCTAACTCTTTGGATAACCCCACCCCCACTCAGCCTCCAGCCCCAACTATGGCTTCAATCATCCATGAACATATGTTGGCCTCTTCCCTACACATGGGGTTCCTACTATGCCCACTCTAGGGCATCTGTCCCGCCACACCCTGGGGTCTTCTCATCATCCTCACAATCAACTACTCACAGGGCTGGCCTTTGTGCTGTCCTTCAGGCTTATTCCCAATTCAGCCCTACTCAATGCACCCCTGGAACTGCCCTTCAGCCCTACTCATGTTTAGCCCAACTCAGCTCCATTCATGCAAAGCGCTTTGGGCCTACTCCCATTCAACCCTACTCTTTGTGCGGCAACACAACTCTGCCCTCTTTTCTAGGGCTATACACCTGTCCCTTCCTGCCCCCTTCTCTGGAGCTACACTTCTATCCCCTCCTGGGGTCTCCAGTGTCTCAATTCCCTGTGGCTCATGTGGCCTCAGCCATGCCTGACCCCATTCATAACCCACCTGAAGATGGGGGCTAGGAGTTATTAAAGTGCCCCAACCCACCTTTCACTGGGGAGGTAACTGGCCTGGCATTTCCTGGAGGCTCCCACACCACTAGGAGCCCTACTAGGCCACCCATCCCCAGCAGAGTGCAGTTTTTGGTCATGCCCAGGACCAAGAGCCTCCTAGACATCTCCATGAGACATTTTTCCCTTACCTCCTAGTGATCCTGCTACAGCTCAGCCAGGCAATGTTTCTACTTGGGCTGGTAGTAGCAAACTGCAGGCTTTATATACCTAGTTCTCAAAATGGCTGCCACCATCAGGCACCTGCTGGCTGTCTGACTCAGGCCTTAAAGTGGCAGGCACCCAAAGGTGCACTGCCACAGGGGGAACACACAAAGACAAATGAACTGTGAGAGTGAACTAGGCTGATAACAGCTCACTGGATGTAATCAAAATTGACCAGGTTGACTATGATTCCATGCATGTGATCACATTGAATATTTTCCTCAAGAGACAATGAAGAAACAAAATATAATGTTGACTATATGATCAGCAATCTTCTTTTGTTTGATTATTTACATATTCCCCCATCAAGGCATGGCAAGTGAGTTGACAAATGAAGATCGTGAGCAGGTTTTCAAATCTAGAAGGAAGAACCTCAAGACACATAACTTACCTGTAACAGCTATCATCTTCAAAAACTCATGGTGATCCAGAAAGGTCCTGGATAATTGGAAAAGAGAAAAAATAGTGTCCATAATTAAGAAAGGGAAAAAGGGGGACCCAGGGAACTACAGACCAGTCAGCCTCACCTCAGTCACTGGAAAAATCAGGGAGGAGATCCTCAAGGAAACCTTTTCTAAGCACTTGGAAGAGAAAAAGGTCATTAGGAACAGTTAGCATGGATTCACGGAGGCAAGTCATGCCACACTAGCCTGATTGCCTTCTATGATGAGGTGACTAGCTCTGTGGATGCAGGGAGAATGGCAGATGTGCTGCACCTTTATTTTAGCAAGGCTTTTGATATGGTTTGATATGGTCTTCCACAGCTCCAGGGGGCAGTTCCAGGGCCAATTTTGTTCAATTTCTTAATCAATGACCTGGAAGATGGCACAGGGTGCATCCGCAGCAAGTTTGCAGATGACACCAAACTGAATGGAGTAGTAGATATGCTGGAGGGTAGGGCAAGGATTCAAAAGTGACCTAGACAAATTGGAGGATTGGGACAAAAGGAATCTCATGAGGTTCAACAAGGACAAGTGCAAATTCCTGCACTTAGGACAGAACAGTCCCATGCACCAGTACAGATTGGGAGCTGACTGGCTGGGCAGCAGCTCTGCAGAAAAGGACCTGGGGGTTACAGTGGACAATAAGCCAAATATGCATCAGTAGTGTGCCCTTGTTCCAAAGAAGGCTAAGGCATGTTGGGCTACATTGGTAGGTATGTTGACAGTTGGTCAAGGGAAGTGTTTATTCCCCTCTAGTCAACACTAGTAATGCCACATCCTGTGTACTGTGTTTAGTTTTGGGGGGCCCCCACACCATAGAAAGGATGCAGACAAATTGGAGAGAGTCCAGTGGACGGGAACAAAAATAATGAGGGAGCTGAGGGACATGACTTATGAGGAAAGACTGAGTTAACTGGGCTTATTTAATCTAGAGTAGAGGAGACTGACAGGGGACTTAATAGCAGTCTTCAACTAGCTGAAGGTGGGTTTGAAAGAGGATGGAGCTAGACTGTTCTCAGTGGTGGCAGATGACGGAACAAGTTGCAGCAACGGAAGTTTAGGTTTTATATTAGGGAGAATTTTCTCACTAGGAGGGCAGTAAAACACTGCAACAGGTCACGCAGAGAGATGGTGGAGTCTCCACACTTGGAAGTTTCCAAGACCTGGCTAGACAAAATTATGGCTGGGGTCAAAACTATGATGTACTTGGGCCTGGTCCTGTTGTGAGCAGGGGGTTGGACTAGATGACCTCCTGAGGTCCCTTCCAACCCTAACTTATTATGATTCTATTATTAACTTCCAATTAGGTGAAAGTATGCATCAGTATGAAAGTATTCTGCAAAATGAAATGTGGATTTTTTTCATTAGGTAGCATCAAAAAGTAACAAAAAAGTTTTGGACCATAAGTATTATTAGATAGCAAATTTGAACACCAGCCAATACTAGAATTCTGATAAGCATCATAAATGACTGATCATGACACAATATTATTATAACCATCAACCTCACTTGTGGTTCAATGATCCAGAAGTCCCTGCAGTAGGAAGGTTTACACTGAATTTTTTTTTTTTGTATTGGCTCAGCCAGATTTTTACTGTATTTATCAATGTCTTCAGAGTTCCATATGACTGAGTAGTTTCTGGCAAATCTTTCTCCCCTATATTGCACAGCTCATAGAAGATTTTTATTTGGTGATGCTGTCCCTATTCTAGTTTTGTATCTGATATCCCTATTGCTAAAGGAAATTTTTGCAAGTGGGTTAGACAAACGTATATTTCATCACTTGTTCTCGTAGCTAACTTTTTGTATTCTTACACAGGTCATTAAATATATATGAGCATTGCTAATGGTTTAAGGTCATTAAATACATGACTAAAACAAATCCAAAGAGGAAAAATGAATATCATATCAATCTAAGCCCACTTCAGCTACCCTTAATTGTATTTAGTTATAATTTTTTAGATGAATTTTTTGAACATGTATCTGAAATGTTAGAAGGTATGGATACCTTATGGACCAACACGCAAAGAGAGCATCTTATGGAAGGTCTGATATGGAAGAGAAAATGGAGATGTTTGATGATTATTGAGGGGGACATCATTAGTGAAATATCGGTGAGGGTGGGCAATGTGATAGACACTGAGGGTATGTTAGGTCATTCTAAATGCCAGATACAGGCATTCAGAGGATTTAAATTGACCAAAAATGGTGGCCCCATCTAAGTCAGGAGGTGTGCTAACTTAGATTGAGAAAGGGCAACCTTATCTAGGAAAGGGTTAACCCAATCTCATGAATGCCTGAATGATTTCACAGCACAGCCCCAAGGCTGGGAAAGCCCAGCCACTCGCACCAACCCCAGGGGCTACACCCTTCCAACTCTGACTGGTCTATTTTTAGATTCCCAGCCTCCCTCCCAACTGCAATAATATAATAATTAATATAGGGTCCTTTGTACAAAAGCCATTTGTACATTTAGCCATAGCATAGGATAGGTGCACATCATATATCAGAAGAATGTGCTGGGGAAAGCGGGTAGGGCATGTCTGAGGAGGGGGTGAATGCGTTCATTACACAGAAGCTGGTAGACACTGCATACTAAAGTATTGATCCTACTACCTTGTGGAGCGCATGCAATACACGTTCCACCACAATCCCTGCACCCAGTGAGTTATATGTATTTGTCTCACACCATGTTTTTTTTCAGAACCTAAGATTGGTAGCAACAAACACAAGTCTCTGCCATTCCTATAACTTGTGCTTATATCATGTTATTTTCCTTAATATTGGGCAGCCACAAAAAGAAGCCATGATCATACATGTTTAACAGTTATCTGCACCAGAATCCACTGACATGGCACATTCAGGAGAGACCATACAAATAATACTCCCTCCTTCCTATCTATTGTGTTAATAGCATCCATAGTTTGTTCAGACCAACTCTTCTTCATACTTATTAGTCAGTTGTATTTTTAAGCTGTACAACTAGATGTAAATCCTAACCAGGAAGCTGTGCAAATATTTGAGGAAGGGATGACTGAAGTTCATATTTTCCACAGTGTAAGTAATTCTCCTTTTTTCAAAATTTGTTTTTGGAACAAAACTATTTGGAACAAAAAGAATGGAGAACAAAGACCCAAGGAAGGTCACTTGATACCCCACAGCTTGTCCACCAACTCTCCTGACTATGCTATGTCCAATAACAGATACCCCAAAATTTGCCACTTGTACACTTTCTGGACCATTATGGCTATAACAGTACTGAGACCCTACAACCGCACCACGAAAAACAAAGCAAATGTTCTGTAAAAAAGTAAATTTCTTACTTTATAAAATGCTTTTTCCTCAATATTTTTTTCAAAATGATATTTCAAAATTGACATGTTCCTATAAAAAGTTTTCATCTTGAAGAACCAGGATTTTCTATGAAAAAATACTCTGCTGGGAATTTTTCAGTCAGCTCTGGCTCAAGGGTTTAGTACTGGAGTCTCCTAATCCCACCAAAGTGTTTTTGCTGTAAACAGAGGAAAGAAAGAAAGTACAAATACACAGATGCATGCACATAAATCTGTCTGAAGCCCCCAAATAAGACAATGTAGGCATATATCATTTGATACTCACTGTACAAATCATAATTTGTTCTTATGTTTCTATGTAGTAACCACAAATAAATATGAATTTTCATTCAACTGGGATTTTTTTAAAGATGGCAAGAATGCCCATGTCAATAAACCAGTACCCTATATCCACTGCTATACTTTTAATTTTCAGTGTCACAGGGCCTAATGCCACTAAGGCCACTTTATGCCCCCTAGCAGTGAAGACAGGCATAAATTACACTGGCTTTCACTTCAGCAACACTTTGTACTGCCAGAAGTGGTTTTTGGTTTAAATGCAAATTAGGCTTATAATATTGTAGGGGCTAACCATGTCACTGCAGGGGCTTTTTTATCTCCTAAGTAGACTGTTCTATTAAAGAAAAAATACTCGTTTTAAAAGTGTTTGTGTGTGTGGTGACATAGAACTTGCTGTCATTATTGGTGGGTCAACTTTCTATGTCAAGGCTGATTTGACTGATTTCATTTGAACAAATACAAACATCTTAATAATGATATATCTCTGATATATGCAGACATTCATTTAATACACACACACACACACACACACACACACACAAACACACACATATGCATTTAAATAAATGCTTGTATTTAAGATGCTTGCATTTGTTCAACTGCAACCAATATATACACACAATGGAAGTGACATATGCAGGGTAGATGAACAAAAACTGTTCTGGGTATTTGTAGTTCTCCCTGTAATGAACCCTGACTCTCTGCATAGGAACCAGTGGTATCTATAGGAAATGGTTCTGCCATGGGATGCAACTTCTCATTCATTATCAGAGGTCAACCAAGGACATGATTTTGCTGGCTCATCACCCTGAGAAATCATGAAGAACAGGGGAAAGGGTATGGGAGTTTGACATTTTTGTAATGATATTCTGTTTCTGAGGTTGAAATGGCTTCAAGGTTTAACATATATGTATTTTTTAAAAATATGAGACTAATATAATTTGTCTTCATTTTCCAAACAACCCAGTTTTGAGTCAAGAAAAATAGCATAACCAAATAACAAATTGGACAATGATTTTAACACATTTTAATAAAATGCTATTTTTGAAACATTTTTAAAAAGGGTATTATTTTATTTTTCCCATTAGAGGTGTTTCACTCCTGAAGGACAAGAGACAGAGAGACAGAGAGACAGAGTGAAAACAAAGCAGAAAACAAGGCTGATAAAAATGATTGGTAGACCAAAAGTAGAGTACAAGAGGTAAAAACTGTCCATTCCCCCCACTTCTTAGTCTTGTATTCTTGTGCTTTCTACACAGAATGAACTGCAACCAGACACTTTCATGGCCAAAGTATCAGGATTGAAATTAACCACAGATGAGTGATTAGCATATAAGTCTGAATTTTGAAACTTTTATTTGGATTTTATAGATATAAAATTGTACGTATATAAAAATCAAATAAATTAAAAATCTCCTTTGCTATACATATTTGCAAATATAGTGCATGGAGCAGAAGCAAAAATCTGTCTCGTAGAACTATTCATTTATTTTAAAACTGACAAAAATACAGTTAACTTCTTGTGAGCATAACTGTCAGCTGCAGTTGGTTAATAGTTTTTGGCTAAACTATATTTGTTGGAGGACAGTGATTCATTTATCAAAATTTATTAGAATTTTTTTTTTTTGGAAACACTTTTGTTTCATTATAGTTTTTAAAAGATCCCTTCAGGTCCCAAATGTAATTTATGGTGCAACAGAATTATTTCCCCCCCGCCCCAGTCCTTTTTCCTTACAATACTCAAGTACTGAGGCCACTGACTTGGTAGACTGAGCATCTGATGAAGTAGACTGTAGTTTACAAAAGCTAAGGACTTTCTGAACAACTTAGTCTACAAGGTACCTCCTTGTCTTGTCTTCTGTCTAACTCCCATGGTATGTGAGAAATCTAGGTTTAAATCTGTGCTCTGCTTTATTTATGTGATGGAGTTAAAATCCGATCTTCTACATCTTAAATAGGATGCCTCAACCCTTGAAGGAAAAGGCTTTATTTTTGGTCTAATTAATATTTTGTTATTTATAAAAATAGAATAATTCCAATAGGAGAGAGAGAAAGAGAGAGAGAGAGAGAGACTGATTTTTCAGCCAATGGGTATGGTACTGCTGGGACTTGAATCTAACTCTTTCAGTGCCTCCCTTCATGCCCTTAACCAATAAGGTCTTGTCTATTCTGAGTGTGTCACTTATTTTTCTGTGAATTTTTTTAGAGGTCTCATTTTCATTCCTCACAGAAATGAAAGAAAATCTTGAAATGTTATGAGAAATTAAATTTTTATTTTTCTGGGCAATCCTATTTCTAGTGAACAGCAGCACTAACATTAATACATGGAAATACTTTTTAAAAATTTCTTCGGAGATGGGCTGATTGAGGATCATGAAGGCTTAGAGTGATGATTTGCCACTTGTGCATTCTCCTACTGGGTGTCAGGTCACCACTGTAGACTTTACCAATGCCATATTTTACAAGGCTCATTTTACATTCAGCGAGAGGAGAAGTACTGATAATTATGAATCATACAGGAGGACAAAGATATAAATATTTAACACATAGGGCTGGGAAAAGTGAGAATAAGACAGAATCTGTAAGGATGCAATCAGAATAACACTGGAAATAGGATGAATTTCAGTAAGTAGAAGTAGAATAAAATAGCATTGCACATGGAGATCTAACATTAATATTAAACTGTATGGATAGTTAAAGGGACAGTGGCAACATAAAGCATAAACATTAGTTAATTTAAATATATAGTCAAGTTAACTGTAAATATACAATACAATAAAATTGATGCCCACAGAGATAAATATATATAGATAAATATATGTACATGCATATAGACAAATATATATTTGGTAATTTGTAGATGAGCTACTGTGGCAGATGCTGTACATACCCAGAGTAAGAATCATTCCCTGTCCAATTTTGCTTACAAATTAGACAAAATTAGGATTTAATTGGAGAGATGAGTCACAAGGGAATTAAATTATAGTCTAATTTTGTGACACAACTAGAAACTGATCCAAGCTCTCCTGAGCCCTTGTGTAATCCCTTAACCACAGATTATTCCCTTCTATAAAATTGTGTCAGTTCTATTGCCCTTTGTCACTCTGCAAGTTTTAGGCGATTTTTTAACCATGCATTGGCTTTTAATTTTAAATGCTTTCTCACAGATGCTCTGTGCACCACCTACACAAAAAACGGAGTATGACAGTAGTGAAATTGATTAAATATGAGATGCTGTTAAGCATACCGAGTTTATAACAAGGAAAAGTACATATTTTTTCAGTATCCGCGAACTTAAGCTGGTAACTGATGAAATGTACTTGAACTTTTGCATCTGGTGAAATTTGAATTGGTAAACATCTCCAATATTTTATTCATGCATGTATTTATGTATTTAGATACAGACATAACTGCTCACAGTGGGGACAATATTAAGGTTTGAAAAGGCTAAAACCTTGCAATTCATCTGAGAACACCTTCCTGTTCTAATACAATATCCATAAGTATGCTGCCATAAAGAGAGAAAGGCTGACAAAAATGCCACAGGGGTTTAATTATGTTTTTGGAGTGGCTCCATTTTATTGCACATAAAGAACACTGACAACTTTTAGCTTTTAATGGAAAATAGTCGTGTTTTCCACTAGGGTCAGAAAGACGACTCTAGTTAATTAGCTAATGATTCTTGGGATGCAGACTTCTATGTCCTGAATCTTTGTGGTGCAATTACTCAATCACAGAGCTGTTCATGAAGGGGGTAAAAGTATGATTTTATGCCATAATTATACTCCCTTCCTAGACCAAAAGCATGCTGAGCTGCTCCCTTGTCATAAGTGAGAACAATTTAAGGGCTGCCCTTGCTGGTACCAGCTAATCCCAAGAGACAGTCCCAGCATTACATCAGAAATGTATATTGGTTGAGACAAATTTTTTAAATTCACAACACCTGGGGATTGATAAACTTTTTCTCTATCCAAGGTACCATTCTTTTTGGGTCCTGTCTGGACTTCTGTCCTGAAGAGAAATGTTTTGTTTCCCTTTAGGATTATTGAACCCTTTTCTTTAAATTCTTTTATTTTCACATTAATCTATTTTTAAAGGAAAAATGTCATTTTGAGCTGCAAAAAAAAAAAAAAGTTTTGAGTAGATAAAAATGAAATGTCTCAGCATTTATCTTGAAACCAAAACACTCATTTTGAAAAATCTTGAAATGAAATGCAATGGTACTTTCAAAATAAATATTTTTAAGCAAAAATAATTCACTTAATTTAATCTAAATTTGGGAATAATTTTGGTTTCCTAAAAACTTCATTTTTGGTAGAATTTCTATTTGGCTAAAAAAACTTGCCTAGTTCTAAATAAAGGTAGCAATTCAGACTCAGTAGGGGTGTATACACGAGGTGGTATACTCATGTAGCATCACCATCTACACATGCGGGGTATTTAAAAAACAGTAAATTGGGCTACTGCACAGTGAGCTAATACCTGTAAATACAGAAAGTAGGCTAGCTGTGCAGTAGTTACTGCACAGTATCATTCATGTAAATGATGACTGGGAGCAAATTTGTTCCTGGTCAGCCTAGGCAGCAGGGGACCACAGGCAGCAGGGGACCACAGGCAGCAGGGGACCACAGGCAGCAGGGGACCACAGGCAACAGGGAGGTCTCTGTCCCTGATCCTGGTGCTGCCCAGCTCCCAGCTCTCCACAGGAGCCAGGACTCAATCAGTGCCAGAACTGGGGATCTCTCTGCCCCTTGTCTTCAGTCCCAGGAACCAGCACAAAGCTGGCAGCTCCAGAGTGAGAGCAGGCATGGAGTGGTCTTCTCTGTGGGGCAAGGGAGGTTGGATCTCTGTCCCTGGTCCTGGAGCTGCCCAGCCCCTACCTGCTTCTTGGAGCAGCCAGCTCTGCACCAAGCAGGGTACCAGCCAGAGGGCCCTGTGCCCACCCACCAGGCAAGAGGCTAACCAGCAGCTGCCCTACACCTGGGGCAACTCCCAGTGAGCTCCCTGCCAAGCAGGGAAGTCCTGCTCAGCAGGGGGCTCACTGTGTCCTGAAGGGCATGAGGCAAGGAGAGCTCTGCCTACTGCAGGGGCAGCTGTATCCTGGTGGGGTGTACAACAGGTACCCGATGTGTATGGGCCCAGGAGACAGCTGCTGCTGCAGGCAACAGAGTTCTCCTAACTCCGTGCACATTGAGACTGACCTTGTACCCCTTGTTGGCCCCTGGGCTAGGACCCAGGGAATCGTGGAGCTCCTCTGGGTGTGTCTACATAAGAAGCTTACTGCACAGTAGCCTAATAACACTGCACAGTAGCATGCCAGTCAAAATCCATGCTGATACACTACTGCACAGTGTTACTGGGCTACTGCACAGTAAGTGTCATACACAAAATAAATAAATAATAAACAGCCCGTGCTGACACTACTGTAGAGTAGCATAAGTTACTGTGCATTTAGATAGTACTTCATTAAGCAAGCACTAAATTAAATATGCAGTACCTACTGCACATTAATAAATGTGTAGACATGTCTCCTGGCTGCTGCATGTGTAGACGTGCTTATGGGGGAGCCTTACTGTGCAGTATTTTACTGTGCAGTAAACCTAATGTGATTTAATAGCTTGTGTAGATGAGCCCAGTGAAGGGGAGAATCTGGTGCTCTCTAGTTGTTAGTTAATACCTAATTTGATAGGATGCCATTAATTGCAATCATTTTCATTATTTCATTAGAAGAATTGTTTCTTGCCTGTTTCTATTTCCTTTCTCACTTTTTCACACTCCATATCCTTATTAAGGAATCCCAAGACAAGTACATTGTTTTATGTCACTTTTCTGTCATTCCTCTCAAAATAGCACCATAGTGCATATGCATACAAGTACATTTGTCATTTCAATGTCACATTTATAGGATTCTACAAGTAAGCCTTTCCTGCCTTTGTATGATAGTGATATTGGGTTCTCTCAGTCCTTCTGCCTGTTTTCATACATGAAAAGTTTTCTCCTTTTACCTTTAAAGCATGTCACTATATTTACTTTTCTAGGGTTCCAGTAGTAGATCATAAATAAATCAAGAGCAGTATTGCACATTGTATGATTCTTCCCTAAGCTGCTGTAGCCTTACAATGCCGCTATAGCAAGCTTAACTGGCTTCCAGGAGATTTCCCTTGCCTAACAGGATTCTCTGAGGCTAGGGACAGACATTACACACAGACCGGTTTAAGTGATCAGAAATTGGTTTAAACCTGTAGCAGAACAGATGTTCAGTGCACATAAACCAGTTTCAGAATGGCTGAAACTGGTTTAAGATAAATCTGGTGGAATTTAGTGTCAGCCTTAACTGATTTGAATCAAACCAGTTTATGCAAAGTCTGTTCCAGATCCCTTCCAGGTTTAAATTAAACCAGAGTCCCCCAGCATCCCAGATGCTTTGCAGCCCTGGCTGTGCTGTCTGCTCCAGAAAACAGAATTTGTTCTGCTCCTCTGCTCCCTAGTCAGAGCTCTGGTGGAGACTGCAGGCACTGCAGAATCTGCCTTGCTTCCCCCTGCCCCTCCACCCCCACCTCACTGCTCAAGCAGGGATTTTCCCCCTCCCTCCTTCCCACAGCACAGACCCCAGCCCCATGGACCCTAGACATGTGGTATACTAGCTAGTGCTGAGAGATGTCTATGTGTGTGTCTCCAATTTCACTAGGACAGGACAAAGGCAGACAGGACAGAGTCTGCTTAGGGCTTTTTGTAGCTAATCAACAAGTCAGCTGGTAATGTCCTTTGGTTCCTTCCTTGCAAAAAGCTGTTTAAGAAGAGTTGCAACTAATGAGAGAAGATTTTTTTTGTAGATGGGCTGATAAATGCTGTGTTATCTGCCCCTGCTGACTCCCTCATCTGTCAGGTTTGCAGACAGTATGAAGAGGCAGGGAGAGGGAAATTGAAAAAGCTCAGTATCTTCAACAGATGCATGCACTACACACACACCCTTTGCCTCCAAGCGTTAGCCCAGAGCTGGGGTCTGGCAACACTCCCATCCCTTGAGCAACAAGTAGGGAAAAGACTGGGATGGTGCAGGTGGGGTGGGGGTTTACATCCCTCCCTAATCAGAGCCTCCTGCTGAGGCCTGGCCATACCTCCCCTCAGCTTAGTACTGTAGAAGGGAAGAGAGGGCTGCTCTAGAGCCCCCTAGCTTCTAGTCTGAGACACTGCAGGAATGTGCCTGCTTTTTTCAGTCCAGAGGGAATGTTTGTGCAGTTGCAAATCAGTTCAATCTAGGCAGGATAGACTAACCTGCAAAGATTGAATCAATTCAGGCTCAGGCATTTTGACAGTCTGTCCCTAGCCTGGAAGTACAAAGTCAGAAGCTCTATTTCAACTTGTCCCCCAGTCGTGGCTGAGGAGCACAATGGATAAAAAGAGTGTACCACTGCATTTCAGAAATCCTTACTTAGCTACTAAAATGGACTCTTGGAGCCATGAACAGTTGAGCACTTTTTAGCATCCATAAGGTGGCTCTAAGTTGCACTGGGAATTGAGTCTACAGGTGGTCCCAGACTCCATTTCGACATTGCAATTTTAAACTCTACAGCAGAATTCCTCATTTGCTGTCTCTAGGTTCACTGAATACTGAAGTATTATTCAGGGGTAGAATATCCTTTAAAAAAGGATTTTTTTTATGAGAAACAGCAAATTGAATGATTGATTTTGAAGATTCCTGCTACTAGTACTGATCCCAGTAAAAATCATTTGGGTTGGTGTCACCTCCCCACCCACAACAGTTCACTGAAACTCCTTAAGTGGTCCTTCAACCCAAATAATTGCCCACCCCTGCAGTAAAACCTAAAGATGAATGTTTTGTGCTCTTGTACTAAACAGGCTACATGTACTGTGCTTTATAAACACATCTGTGGGGAACTAACAGATTCATGGCGGAAGTAGGCTTCAGGGCAGTTCCTTTAATCTTGCAGGTTCCCTTATGTGTCCCCGCCGGCCAGTTAGTGGAGGGTCCCCACCACTTGCTTCTGATCAGCAGGGAGGCAAAAAACATGGCTTTAAAAATGTTTTTGTCTCCTGGCAGGTCAGCAGCAAGCAGTAGGGCCATTGGGACCCCTCAGCCAATCAGCAGTGGGAATGGGGGAGTGCAGCAGAACCTGCAAGATTAAAGAAGCTACCATGCAACCCAGTTCTACCATGAATTCAGTAGGTTCCTACACATTTGGTAGAAATAGCTTAACTCAACCTTTTAGCTAGGTGTGCCACAAATTGCTCCTACACCCTCCCTAAGTTCCATTCTGATCTGCTGCCTGATCTGCTTCCCTCATTTTTGCTTCATGCCCTTTGATCCCTGCCTGAAATGTTGCTTTGCTTCCTGCCCTGTGTTTGCTGCCCAGTCTGCTGCTTCACTTTCTGACTTGTCTGCCACTTTACTGCCTCTTCCTTTTCCAGTCTGTTGCATGCCACTTGGCTGGATCCAAATGTACAGGTGTGTGTGGTTTGTGGTGGCACAAACTTCTTTGTGGCACCAGAAACTGTGTGCATGGCATGTTAAACCATGCCTCGTACTGCTAATTTGCAGGGCTGGGGCAAAATTTGCTACCAGGATTTCCCAGTAGCAACCCCCCCCCCCTGAAAAAAATGGCATAAAGCACACCAGAGTGCTGCATCCAGGGACAAATGTGGAGATAAAGGAGCAGGCAGCGCCCGGCTTCCTTGCTTCCTTGTCTTTGCATGCTGCAGAGCCCCTGTGCTGAGACGCCCTGTGCCCCAGCCCGCCAGGGAGTGGCATGTAAAGCCCCATACCAAGGCACTCTGTGACCCAGCCCCCTGGGTTGCTTGCTTCCCCATCTTGAGGCACACAGCTACTCCTGGGCTGGCTGGGGCATAAGGTGCCAAAGCATGGGGACTTCATGCTGGCTAGCCCCATGCTGAAGCATCCTGTGCCCCAGTCATCTTCCCCTGCAGCACGTGGAGCAGCAGAGCAATGTGTCCGACTGCAAATCACATGAGCAGGGGGTGTGCAGTACAGCACAATGTAAAGGCACAAATTTGTGCCACTACTGTTTGTGCTGCTACAAATGCACTCCTCTACTCATATGGACATGGCCATAGAAGCTACCTGTGCACGTGTCCTTCAGATTGCCCAACCCTGGTTTAACTCCTATTCTGTCAGCTTCACATAGTGATAATGTGCAAAAATGTTTGAGGAGGAGGATAAAAGAAGCATTTGTTTGTTACCCCAATATGATTTGTTTTGACTTTTCCAAGACTTTTGAGCTCTGCCAAACAAAACATCTGTCAAAGGATCATTTGCCATTTTATACCCTGGTTTGGTTTGTTTTTTTCCAGCACATCTGTTTGTATTAATAAGTTGCATCCAATCATGAAGTTCATGGCCTGTTCACACCACATAATTTTTTCTAGTGCTTATGTTATCATCTTTTTAGACTTCTATATTTTTCCTATTTATGACCAAATGGTTTCCCCTTAGCATCCACATGCAGTGAAATGTGGAGTAATAAAATATAATGAGGGGAATGCAGAGTGCTTATAAGCAAGGAGAAATAGGAGCTTACTAGAAGCATCCTATTATCCTCCATTAGTATCAGGCATCAACAGCATCACAACTCCACTGCTCATAATGAAGCTAGGGCTAGGAAACCTCTGGAGTCAGGATGCCCCTAAGAACCTTTACTGAACAGGTGTTCAAAATTGGAAATATCTTACGTATTTCTCATATCATTTTGGGACATCCTGTTTTGACCTAATCATAACCTGGAAGGGGAAGGGGCTGTACAATAAGATTTATACTGAAGACCAAGGGATACTTTTATTAAGGGCACACTGTCAGGCTATGTGCAGTGCTACAATTATCCACCTCGATGTCATTGTTATCACAGAAATCAAATCATCCAGTGTATGTAATATTTGAAACTCTTTATGATCCTTGAAGTACTTTGTGCTTTGTAGGTGCTTAGTTTCCATTGAGGTTGATTTCAAAATGCTTATTGACTTTCATCAGCAGAGGATTAGGTTCACATGCTGATAGGAAAAAGAAGTCACTGCTATCAATCATCGTGTATTGTTTTACTTTAATGTTACAAAAACTATAGAAGTTTTCATTTTTCAAAACTATTTTGTTTAAATATGTATTGTGTGGTGACTTCCATCTTGACTGAAATTCATTCTAACTCTGTAATATTGTATTTCTAATGACAGGAAGACTAACAGAATTGCCTTTAATCCTTTATTAGAGGGACTCTGATTCAGCATCACATTGGAAGAAAAAAGTACCTTAAAGACAAATCACAGCACATCAAAATCAAAACATAGATCTGGGGCACCTCTGTTATCCAAACAAGAAGATAATTTAGCATGACTCATTCACCCTTACTCAACATAAAAAGAAGTGTTTGAAACTAAGCAGACTACTGAAATGTAATGAATAGCAGGTAAAACAAGGCATGTCAGTGTTAATCTTCTGTCAGCATCAAAAAGGCCGGGCTCAAATTTCCTTTTGAATATTTAACAAATAACTCTATCTTGAGCCTATGTTTTAAATATGAGCCTAGGAGAAAGTAAATGCTCCCTTGTAGTGAACCTTCTAGGCTTCTTCACAACCAATGAATCCATTGTACAAAGAAGTTTATTTGGAATTTTGACCAAAAAATTCTCAAATGATCATATAACAGAAAAGCAAATGCATCCTGGTTCATTCAGTCATTTCACTTTGCCCACCAGTAAATGCTCTTGGTTACTCTTTTGTATGCTTACCAACACATGTCAAAAATGATCTCGCTACTCTTGGGGGCATTCAAGCCATGGGTTTTACATGGACAGAAAAAGGAGCCAGAATTAGATGTGATAATGCATGTCCTTTGTAAAGCTTAAGGTATGCCAAAAAAGCCAGTTAGGTGGTAGAGTTGGGGTGATGACAACGGGTCTGATTCTAATCGCAATTCTATTGACTGTGCACCAGTATAACTCCACTTACATATGTAATTTATACTGCAGTAAGGAGACTCTCCTGATTTACATGGGGGTAAGCAAGATGATACCTACCTATAGGGCAGAATCCTTATCCATTTTAGGTGGCCAAATAGGACTTACTGAGCTATGTAATAGCCATTTTGGGCACTTAGGTTATTTGAGCACATAAAAGGAAACATGATACTTCTAACAGTCTTCACCCTGGCTAAACTTTCTAAAAGCTTTAAGTGACTTAAAGGCTTTAGTTTCATATACTTTCAATTAGACTTAACGTCTAGGACTCAACATTTATTTGAAACTGAACACAAACTCCCAAGTCACTTGGGTGCATAGGCGATGTGTAGGGAGAGGGCAGGGGGTCTTTCCTGGCTGGGGAGTGGGGAGCACCAGCTAGTGCCCCCCTGGGGCAGGGAACTTCAAAAGAACTTCAGGGGAGGGGCAGGTCCCAGCCTTCTGCCCCAATTCGAGGGTGGGGCAGCTGGTAGCCAGCTCACCGCTAGCTGCCCCACTGGCGGATCAGGGCAGGGGGCTGGGATCCACCCCACCCCTGCAACTCTTTCCAAGCATCATGCCTCAATCATCTGACTGGGGCATAGGGCTGGGACCTGCTGCTGACAAGAACAGTTCCCAGCCCCACTCCGCAATTGTGTTCCCTGTTCGGCTCTGTGATCATGATCACGATGTCACAGTGGGGGGCTTCAAGATCGCTGCTGCTGGGGCAGGTGGACATAATCCCTGCCTGGGCTCCAGTGGTGGAGCCTGCCCCAGCTGTAGGCAGCTCCTAGGGGCAGGGAGCAATCTCCCACCCCGTGATGGCTGGCTGACCAGGAGCAGATTTGCTCCAAGTCAGGCATCTACATAAGCACTACTTCATACTAAGTAATGACAAGTAAATTTGCTACTTGCATTTGCAAGTAGCAAATTTACTCACAATTAGTGAGGTTTAGTGTGCAGTAAGCGGATGTATGTGTCGACACGCACACTTATTACATAGTAAACTACACTCTAGAGCAGTAAATTGTCTTATGTGAATGCTTCCACTGTGCAGTAAATTCAGGTGCAGTAAACTGCTCCTGAAAGCACTTTGATACATGTGCCTGGGTGAGGACAAAATTGATTCTGCCTTGCTCTGCCTGCCTGCAGCAGCCAGGGGAATCTTTGGGCTTGCCTAGGTGCCAGCCCTGAGCTGGCAGGGACACAGGGGTCAGGCCTGGGCTCTGCGGGATGGAGGGAGCTACCCACACTTCCAGAGGCAAATCCCAGCTGCATGAAGTTTGGGGGTTATTCCTGTGCCCTGGAAGGTGGGGGAGAGCTGCCCCCACCTCTGGAGGCAGCTCCCAGCTGTGCAGAGCTTGGGGTTAGCTTCCAGTTCCAGGAGGTGGGGGAACTGTCCTGAGCTAAGCCCCGAGCTCTGTGTAGCTGGGAGTTGCCCTCAGAGGTGAAGACAGCTCCCACTTGCCCTCTGGAGCTTGGGGCTTAGCCAGTCAGCAGTGTTGGCCCAAGCTGACTGGCAGCAATTTGTTCCTGGTTAGCATCTACACATACACTTTGGTGCATTATTTTAAAGTGTCATTTTCCAGTACCTGCATGTGTTAGTACTAGCAAATGGTGTTTTACATTAATCTGCTGTGCAGTAGTTTCTGCACACATGTAGATAGTGATGTTTTACTGTGCATAGATTAGTTTAATGTGCAGTAAAGCGCATGCATATACACACCCATTGTGTCCCTTTTTCTTTTGTAAGAACATTCAGACTCCAAACGAATACAACAGGTTTCATCACTTTTTCATCCAAAATGTACAGGGAAAACAGTATTATGAGTTCAGGATTCATCAGGATGTAGCTCTTCAGTTGGGTTTGTTACATGGAACATTTCCTTCTCTTCAGCCACCACCTCTTCACATTTTTTCCACAGCACATAGTATTTATGCAGTCGTCACGTAGATACCTCCTTTAGGAACACTGTCATTTACAAGAAAAGCTTGGTCTCTTTGCCATACTGATGCAGTGCCTTTGTGCATATATCAAACAAGCTGAAATCTTGCTTGAATCTTAAGTGATGTGAAAGGTGGGGAGAAGGAAAAATGAAGGTCTGGTCTAATATGTTTTCAGAGGAGCCTGAGGGAAATGGAGGTTGTAATGCAGAACTGAAATGTTCACCAAAAAGAAATAAAAAAATGAAGGGGCCAGAACATCTATAAACCAAAATTAACAATGTCAGGAGACCACTGAAGAAAATGCATTGAAGAAGTGACTTGCATTAGGAATAGAGCTGACAGTCAACATCAGTTTCTCGTTTGGAGCACCAATTTGTACCAGAAGACACAGCAAAGACTAAGCAGGCAGTGTTTTCTTTTCTTGATCTAGAACAGCTATTTATTATAATCTCTGTAAAGTGGTTGCCAGTTATGGAAAGCGGATACACAATTCTTGTTATAAATAAAACATAGCTAAAATTTATTTACAACATAAATTTAAAGGAATTGCTTAGTTGCATTTGCAGGATACACGCTGATGCAGCACCCATGCATTTAAGTAAACAAAGAGGTAAATTCCCAGGGATATATTCCATGTTCTTGCTTACGCAAAAAGAAGAACTGACTTCGTGAGTTCTGCTATGTGAGACTAGCTGTTGTGCTATGATCTTGGCTCCTTTAAAATCTGTGGAACTGAAAATGGAAAGTCTTGTCAAAGTTCCTCTATCAGGAATGCAGCTATCAGACCATTTTATTTGCTTGTGCTATAACTCATGATCTCATCTAGAATTTTCTGAAGAACGTTTTATTCTGAGAAAGGGCAGCATCCAGTGTCACTTGACACACTCAAACAGCAAGTTCCCACTATATAACAGTAATGTTTATTGTTTACATATGTAGTATGGATGCTTATGTCCACAAAGCTACTGAGCATGTACAGGCAGCTGTGTTCTAGTTGGGCAGCTTGCAGCTTGATACATACTAGAAAGTAAGTCATCAGAAAATTAGGATGACCGTCCCACGTTTTAGCTCAATGGCTGAGTGATTTAGGCAATTTCCCAGGAATCTCAGCCATTGCATCTCACATTTAATATTCAGTGAATAGAATGGATTATATTCTGCTCCTGTAAATCTGCTACATTGCAAATAATTCTTTATTGGGCCCAAGAGAGTGAGAGAGGTTGAGAGGTTGGGGACATTTAGGTAGGATATAGAGACCTGGGCTCTAGTCACTGCTGTAAGGGCAATTAACATATTTTATCCAATACCCTTTTAATATAAAATCTCTAAAGCATCCTGGGGACAGAAACCAGAACTCAAATCTCTCCCCTTCTGGTTTAGTGTCTTATCATGTATCTTGCTTTCTTTCTCTGTCCAGTGAACTCTCAATTCTTTACTGCACAGTGGTAAAGCTTCAATAGGAGAGTGACCCTTCATTCCCTGTAGATGGTAGCCCATTGGATAAGGTGTTTGTTCTTCCTTGTATTCTCCCCTGGTCTGTGTAAGAAGCCTAGGTTCCTGCCTCTGGTCTGTAAGTTGCATAATAGGAGCCAGGTACCTACAAGTTAGGCATTTACAATCTGGGTCCCTTTTTTGGTTCTAGGCCTGGGTAACTACAATCCTAACTGAGATGAAAAAAATGGTATATTGACAAAAGTCAGTTACTTTTTGTGTGCGTGCATGCCCTGGTTTGCCAAGGCAGGCTCACAAAATGGTCAACAAAGCCACCTATGCAAAACGGCACTGGGGAGACAGTCTAAAACGTTTCTTCGAAATGGCAAACAAGGGCAAAGTTGCAGGTGTTCCCCAAATCCCTGCTAAGCTTTGAACTGAAGGGAGGACTCCATCCCTGACTCTACTAGAAATCCCCCTTCTAGAACATTGGTAAATCATTTTTGCCAGGAAATGCTTTGAAAGTACAGGTTGAATGAACTGTGGGTGTGCTCCAAAGAGGTGCTCAACTCCTGGCCCATGGACAAAATATGGCCTTTGGTGCCATGCCATCTGGCCCGCTGAGCTCCCCATGGAGCTGTGAGGAGCCCCATGGAACATGCTCCTGTGCACTAGACCAGATGCGATGGGTGCCACAGAGCCCAATCTCAGGATGTGGGAACCAGGCAGGGGCTGATCCCTGCTGGGTGAAGATGTCATGGGGCTCTGAATCCCAATCCTTGCTGGGCAGATAAAGTGTGGGGCTCTGTGACCCAATCCCAGTGTGTAGGGGCAGCGTAGAGCCTGATCCAATCCATGGACTGACCTCATTTCATTCATCTGGCCAAAACTATCAACACCACAGAACTATACTAAATGGTATTTAGCAACATCTTTGTTGGGATGTTATCCCCAGGCATAGCTGGGGATAACAGTAAAAAAGAGAGCATCAGAGAGGTTTTATATTGCTTAATTCCCTTCCCCCTTAAATGTGCAATTACACACATTTGGTTGAACTCTTCAGTCTTTCTCTAATCTGTCTGATGCAACTTTAATAGTTTTGGTTGCTGCAGGTGTTGCACCTGTAACCTTGACAGCTATAGTAGCACTAAAATCCTAAGATTTGGCAAGCAACCCTGAAAACTTGAATCTCTGGATAAAAATTGGAAGCCAGAGAACTCTGGTTTCACTCCCCTCATGTCAACTGACATGTCAGACACTCATCTTCACTACTGCAGATACTTGATAGATTCTGTAGAGTTTTCATAGACAAATATGAAGATAATGTTATTGGTTGGTTAAGTGATGTCACTTCCTTCTTGGTTATGAGAGTGTTTTTCCTTAAATAAGAGATTCCCCATGTTTTACCACTTCCCCTCTAAAACATATCCAACTTGATACTTTTACTTTTTCTCAAGTTGAGGAGTAGAGCGGGATGAAAACTATTTTTTCCATCCCTTGAGAGTTTCTAAGATTTTGATTTTTGTTTCATTCCAGAACTAAAGCAAATCAAAATCTTGAATTCTTATGTGAAACAGGGGAGGTGCACCTAGGCCATGGGTCAGTGAGGATCTAGTCAGGGAACTTCTGGAGGGACTGGATGTATTTTAATCAGCTGGTCCAGACAATTTCCACCCCAGAGTGCTGAGGGAATTCGCTGAGGTGATTGTGGGACCCTGGGGGCGGCTTTACAAGCACTTGTGGTGCTCTGGTGTGGTGCCAGAGGACTGGAAGAGGGCCAATATGGTTCCCATCTTCAAAAAAGGGAGGAAGGAGGACCCAGGAAACTATAGGCCAGTTAGTCTTACCTTGATCCTGGGTAAGCTTTTTGAGAGAATTATTCTGGCACATGTCCATGAGGGGCCAGCAGGGGAGATTATGCTTAGAGGCAACCAACACGGGTTCATTAGAGGCAGGTCCTGTCAGACCAACCTGGTGGCCTTCTATGACCAGGTCACCAAATCCTTAGATGCAGGGGTAGCAGCAGACATAGTCTTTCTGGACTTTCGGAAGGCCTTTGACACTGTCTCTCACCCCATTCTCATTAAAAAACTGGGGGCTTGTGGTGTCGACACCTACACAGTCAAATGGGTCACCAACTGGCTGAAGGGTCGCACCCAGACAGTGGTGGTGGATGGGTCATTTTCACCCTGGAGGAGTGTGGGCAGTGGGGTTCTGCAGGGCTCAGTCCTCAGGCCCATGCTGTTCAACATCTTCATCAGTGACTTGGACGAGGGGGTAAAAAGCACCCTGTTCAAAT
>NW_017729032.1:24309393-24310200 GCF_001723915.1 Gavialis gangeticus | reverse complement strand
GAGGATTTGCTCAGATCCCTTCTGACCCTACTAGCTATGAAACTATGAAGTAATTCATTCCAAAAAAAGATTTTTATCAGGTCAATAGAAACCTTTTCCTAAAACAAGTCTAAAATAATTTACTTCAAGAAGTATTTGTTTATTTAAATCTTTTTTTATACAAATTATATAACATTTTGAAATGAAAAGCAGTTTGGAATTGAAAACAACTTTTCATTTAGAAAATGCTAACATACTATGTTATTGACTACTGTAAAACTTCATTTTTTTCTAATCAGAAGTTTTATTGACACAAGCCTTTTCTCAGGAACAAGGTCACATCTGACAAACAGATTTTTGACCTATTTCACTTTATGATGTAGCATAATGACAATTACCCAGGTACATAACTATCATTTTTGGCATTTACTCACAGTTTGCAATCCTATTTTGTAAGCAATATCCACATGGCTACTGAGCATGTGCAGTAGAATGGACTCTGGCTGGGGAAGTAGCTAGATCTATATGGATGTGTGAAACCAGTTTAATTCATCAAAAATAAGTTTGAGAGGTTACTTGACTGGGAGTTTCATAGATCACAAGGCTGGAAGTGACCTTGGAAGATCATTGGGTCCATCTCCCTGCACCAGGCAGGAAAGACAACTGGGGTCACCATCTGGTCTCCTTTTGAAGATTTCCTGGGTAGGTGATTGCACCACCTCTGGAGGGAGCTTATTCCACAGTTTGGACACCCTGACTATGAAGACATTTTTCCTGATGTTGAGCCCAAAACGGTCATCCAGGAGTTTATGGCCAATACTCCTAGTT
>NW_017729032.1:24299285-24304393 GCF_001723915.1 Gavialis gangeticus | reverse complement strand
ATGAAGACATTTTTCCTGATGTTGAGCCCAAAACGGTCATCCAGGAGTTTATGGCCAATACTCCTAGTTTTCCCCAAGGGTTCCCTGGTGGACAGTTAACCAAGCCCTTGATACATGCCCCTGATGTAGCTGTAAGCCGCTATCAAGTCCCCTCTTAGCCTTCTCTTTTTCAGACTGAAGGTTTATGTATTTTAATAGGGACATAATACGGAACACTGAAGGTTTTCAGCCAAGTAGAAAAAGGTAAAACAGGAATCAATGAATTGAAGTTAATGCCAGACACATTAATGTGCAATTTAAAAAAATGAAAGTAACTAATCATTAGGACAAGCTATGAAGGAAAACTGAATTTTCTATCTTTTGATAACTTCAAGTCAAGGCTGGGGGCCTTTCTGGACAATATACCTTTGTTGAATAGAAGTTACTGGATTCAACATAAGAGCAGCTGAATGGAATTTTCTGGCCAGTGCTACAGAAGAGGTTAGACTGGATGATATAATGACCACTTATGGCACTAAATTCTGTGAATTTATTAATAAATAAACATTGGGAGAAGCAGATGCTCAGCTGGTGTAAAGCACTATAGTTATAGAGGTATGATACCTTACACTCTGTGAAGGTTAGCCCATCTCAGGCTCTGTGATATTTACTTTAAAATATCAATCACTTTCTTATCTAGTTTAGAAAGAGCAGTAATGGTTTCTCCATCAGTGCAATAAATTTAGTGCAAAGGTACATTTATGAAACAGTCAGGTTATTTGCTGACTAATATCTTATGCAAAGTTATTCATCTGGGCCAATGCAAAGCTTATGCATCGCTTAACATTTTAGTCCAGTTTTTCACTAAAAGACTTTTTTTACTTAGTGGCTCTAAGGGTCATATCCCTGTTTGCAGACCTGTGATTTTTACTGTACGAATTAAGAGTGATTTTTTCAAAGCAGTTTGTGTAGATGCAATACCTGCATCTACAACTATTTGCATCATGGAGGGTGGACAACGATTTCTATGGTCTTTACAACAGCCACCAGAAATATGGCAGGAGAGCAGACCCCCTACCTCTTGAGAAAGGTACAAATGGCTGGGATCAGTAACTGAGCTGTAACTCCCCCAAGGACAAGTTCACATATGAAGGTCTTTGTCATTATGGAAGAGAACACACAAGACAGCCTTTCTCAGAGTAGTGGGATTTCTGTTACAGTCTGTGATATAAGGAAGCCCAAGGAGATAATTTGGCTGCATCATTGCCAGTAGATCAAGGGAAGTAATTATTCTGCTCTATTCCATACTGGTGAGGTCACATCTGGAGTACTGTGTCTGGTTTTGGGCCCCACACTACAGAAAGGATGTGGACAAGTTGGAGGGAATCCAGAGGAGGGCAAAAAAAATGGTTTGGAGGCTGGGGCACATGGTTTATGAGGAGATGTTGAGGGAACTGGGTTTATTTATTATTGCAGAAGAGAAGACTGAGAGGAGGTTTGATGGCAGTCTTTAACTACCTGAAGGGTGGTTGGAACTAGACTGCTCTCAGTGGTGGCAGATGCCAGCCAGAACAAGGAGCAATGGTCTCAAACTGCAGCAAGGGAGGCTTAGGTTGGATATTAGGGAAAAAATTTCCCTGGGAGGGTAGTACAACACTGGAACAGGTTACCTTGAGAGGTGGTGAAATCTTCATTCTTGAAGGTTTTTAAGGCCCAGCTCAACAAAGCCCTGACTGGAATGATCTACTTGGGGATGGCCTTACTTTGAGCAGGGGGTTGGACTAGATGACCTCCTGAGGTCCCATCCAACACTAATTTTCTATGAGTTTATGACTGTACAGCACAAGCGTCTCAAGAGCAAGAGTCTAGGTCAGGTAAGTATTTAGTAGTCCATATTCTGATGTAATTCAATAGAAATTAGACATAGACATTGTTCTCTCTTAGGAGCTATTTGAAAATCCCAGCCTAGGTAGGTAAGTGTTGACTTGCATGTAGAATTATCAAATTTCTAATATTTGCCTTTTTTATTATTTTTCAACTCATTTATTACCTTGTGGGTATTTCATAATATGCTCTGTGATTTAGAGCAGTAAGAAAAGAGGAGATGAAACAAGGAGTCATGGGCACAAGTTGATGGAGAGGAGGTATAGATTGGACATCCGCAAAAACTACTTCACAGTTAGGGCGGCTAGGAGCTGGAACCAACTTCCAAGGGAAGTGGTGCTGGCCCCTACCCTGGGGGTCTTTAAGAAGAGGCTGGATGCCTACCTGGCTGGACTCATTTGAGTCCCGTTTCTCTTTTTGGGGTTTTTTGTTGTTCTCCTGCCCTGGCAGGGGGTCGGGCTAGAAGATCTGCTAGGTCCCTTCTGACCCTTAATCTATGAATCTATGAATCTATGAAAGTCAGAAACTGTCTCATTCACAAACACCACCACTTCTGAAAACTATCTCAACAACTTGACCTGATATGTTCAGACATTTGGGAACCAAACTGATTCTCTCGTACTTAACATTGCATTTTACAAGTAGGAGTTCAATCTGTTTAATAAGCATGTCCAGTGGTCCCAATGAACAATAAAGTGAAGTCTAAACCTAGTACTAAAGAGTCAAGTGCCACCTCTAAATGTGTTAAAGAAATTCCAGATTCTTCCCTGAGTTTGATGAAAGTCTCTTATGAGTTTGACTCACCAGCCACGTTGAGACTGTGAAAGGATTTTGCTGTTTAGAAATCAGGAATATTGCCTTGCATAGTAGTGATATGCTCTGTTGATTTGCTGTATTCCTTTGGCAATCTTTTCATTCCTAACATGATGTTTGCTTTCTTTGAAGCTCAGGGATTTAGGGAGTTTTTGCCACTCTCAAATCCCTTCCCCTTGTCAGTAGTACCTCTCCCTTGACCAGATAAACTGTGCTTATATCCTTTGCTCTGAAACATGTTTATTTCACTTTTATCTGGTTTGGGCTACATTTGCCATTGATTAGTCCAAGTGCTTAATTAATTTAAGCCCTTTGTTTCTAATTGTATTGTTCCTCAGTCCTTTTATTCTTTTCCTACAAATGTTATGTAATCTGGACAATCTTGCTTTCGTTACCAAGATCCAAGCTACTGACATAAACAGTAGGAGGCTGATAACTGACTATTTGACTACCTATACATTATTAGCGCAGTCGAGTACAAAAAGGGGACTTTTCTCTTGGGAATTCTCATAGAAAGTAAATCTCAATTCAGAATTTATTTACTGAAAAAGCATGCTTTTCCTGTAGATGTTTAAAAAACAAACAAAAAAACTAGAGATATTCTTATCTCCCTCCTGTCTTTCAAATTTGACACTTGAAAAATAGTCAGAAGATGTTTTGTCCTGCTTCCTTCCCTTCTATGACAAAATAAAGATAAAATTATGTTTAGACAAATAAATGCTTCAAATACTGTGTAAAGTGTAGTAGCTTTATTTATTTATCAAAGACATACTTACTGAAGATGAACTATATATTCTTTTAATTGATTACGAAATGCTTTTCACTCTATGCCTGACAAAGCATATCTCCAAGCAAGATGATGGCAGAAGAAAGAGTTTATCTTACTGAAGCAAAATTAGGGCCTTGAAAAATTCATTTCAATTATGTAAGCTAAAACAAACAAGATTATCAATATTCCTTTAAAACAGATATAATTACATAAACAATGGAGGCAATACATGGTGCCATATCCTTTTATTTTTATTTAGTAAGTTATGTTTCATTACAAATATGAATGAGACATAGCAGCTGATCAGCTGTTGCTTGTGTATTTGACAGTTGTCGGAATATTTTTAGAACCTTTTCAAAACTAACACCCTTATATTGTCACTTTATCATATGTATACATGTGAATTTTACATTTTATATACAGAGAAGTGATCTAAAGCAATGATGCTCAACCTTCTAGCCCTGTGGGTCACAAAAGTGGTGTGGGGTTGGTTTGTGAACCAGATCCTGCAGACAGGGTTGGTCTGTGAGTTGGATCCAGCATGAAGTCAATGTATAGGGTCCATGAGAGCAATTTCATGCACCTATGTACGAAATCCAGTGCATGGGTGGAGGATGTCATCCAGCCCACAGAGCTCCCCACAGGCTTGGAAATTTGGTGAGGGGATTGTGATGGTAACATTAATTGTTAATTAATTAATTCTGCCACTGGTCCTCCGTTGCCAAATTGCCAGATCCATGGGAAGCCTTCAGGTTACTATTCTAATCTGTTTGTTTCCTTCCCTCTTTCTGCTGCCAGCTGAACTCACATTTGATAGTTGCCCCTATTTGTGAAGACTGGAGTAAAAAAGGCATTAAATACTACAGTATTTTCTGCATTGTCTGTAACTAGATTGCTTTCATAGTCTGTAAGAGACTGATGGTTTCTCTGTTCTTCCTCTTACTTATGACATAATTGTAGCAATCCCTTTTTATTGCCTATTTTGTTCCTTGTCAGTTGCATCACAGATTTCAGCCTTTCCTCATAAGTCATGTTTCCCAAGCCTCTAACAACTTTTGTCACTTTGTGCTGAACTCTTTCTAGTTTGTCCATATCTTTCTTGAAGAGTGGGGCCCAAAACTGGCCATAATACTCTAAGAATCAATTCACTTTATTTAATACATCCCAATAGGCATCCAGAAATCTCAGTCATGGTCTGGCATGTCATTGTGAAAACTGCTGAACAGACGCAAAGAGGCTTCCCAAGAAGATTCTAATCCAGATCTTCAATAAGAAGCAACAAATGGATACGTTACGATGATGGGGAGGTATGGAGCAATGATGAGACAATCCATTCAGAATGATGGGCATTGGTCACTGCAAACCACCAATTAGATTTTTTATATAAGTATCAAGAAAAAGGAGTTTGATGGGGGGACTTCAAGGAAGATGAGGTGTGGTTGTGCATGTTCCTGGAGAGGTCCCCAACTGTGGGGGCCAGCCTGTGCAGAAGCACCAAGATACTTGTTTGAAATTCTAACATATGGGTGATGTAAAGGAAGACATCACACATGCAACCAAGCCAGGATGGGTAGTGATAGGGTTCAAGATGTTTAAAAGCAATGATGAATAGTTTTGTCTGACATGGTTGTCAATGAAAATTATTAGATTTGGGTGCTGCCAA
>NW_017729032.1:24297348-24299266 GCF_001723915.1 Gavialis gangeticus | reverse complement strand
CCGTGAGCTTGGCTTGCCAGCTCCGGGCAACCGTGACAATGGTGAAGAAGTCAGAGCAGTAGAGGCAGAGTAATAGAGTAGGCAAAGAGAGAGCTTTTCATTTTTCAGGAAATAGAGAAAAATGATTTTTAATTGCTGTAAATTAGGAAATAGATTTTAGTTAAGGGCAGAGAGGATGTAATTGCATTAGTTCAGAAACAAGAATTTATGGGGAGAGTAGTGTTGTTGTCTATAGTGATGGAGAAAGAGGGACAAACGGTGCCGTGAGGGGGAACCCCCCACACACACCCCAAGAGATCTGTTTTAGTTATATTGAATGTCAGGCAATGTCTGGAAATCCATAAGGGAACATGAGAAAGACAAGCTGAGATATAGGTTTGGAAGAGAGAGGAAAATCTGAGAGTCATTAGTGTAGAGTTCATGAAAGAAACCATGTCTGAGATTCCCCAGAGAAGAAAACATGGAGGAGGAAGAGGAGAAGACCAAGAATTTATCCCAGTGAAAGTATACTATATACAGTACACATATCCACACATATAAAAGTCTCATACTGTTAAGCCTATATTTTGCTTGGGAAAGATCTGTTATTTTAACGTGTCTCTAGGAATATCATTGTTGGAATGGTATTGCAAGGGAGTAAGATTTAAAAAAAAAAGACTAAGATACTATAAAATAAAATTTAAAGAAATGAATAAAAATGGGACACCTTATTTATTAGGTATATCTATCCACCTCACTGATATGGCATGTTCCTATCATGTTGGTTTCTCAACTCAAAAGGCATGATATATATTTTGATTTGTGAAAATGAAGAATTATTTCCTTTTTACTCTGAAATGGAAGATTTACACATCAAATTAAAACACGCAGTTAGATAGACAGTGGATGCATCTACACAAGACGCTTACTGTGCATTAGCCTAGTAACACTGTGTAGTAACATGGTGGTTAAAAACCGTGCTAATAGCCTACTGCATAGTGTTACTAGGTTAATGCACAGTAAAACATCACAAAATAACTGTGTGCCAGCTCTACTTTGCAGTAACTTTAGTTACTGTGCATTCAGTTAGTACTTTATTAAGCAAGTTCTTATCTAAATGCACAGTGTCTAAGGCACATTAATGAATCTGTAGATGGGCCCAATTTTTATCAATAATTAATCCAAGGCTTAAAAGTGTGCCTTGATCTACCTGTATTATACCAAACAATTTGGTGTAAAAGCTTAAAATAATTATGGCTCCCTATACTGAAAACCTTCTCACTATGCAAAATCATTGTTAATCCCAAAAGAGAGGAACTAGTCTTATTTCACCAGGTACTAATATCTGAAGGTAGATAGTGCTTGTATTGCCCAAAGGAACCCATATTAAACAAAATAGAATCTAAGCATTGTGTTGCACATTACACTTAGGACATGTTAACTGCACTTAGAATGTGAGCACCCACATTCAAGCAATAAAATCTATGCTAAATGCAATCATATTGCAGCACTTACAACTTTTAAAGGGAGGACTGTCCTCAGATCATATCAAGTAACACATGTTCAGCGATCATCTGACTGCTCCATGGAAATAATATGAGTTCAGGATTCTGGTACAGTGTAGGGTCTGGGACTGACAAACAGCTGACCAGAGCTGGTTCATGACTGCCAAAGGCAAAAACCTGATTCACCCTATGGATCTAGTAGCAGATGCAGATCCAGCATTAAGAGGAGCACCTTCTCCCAGGCTTGGTTCCCATGCCTCCTTTTGCCTGCTTTTAATATGACATGTTAATGCTTAGGCTTGGGAATCCAGAAAAAAAGATGACAAAGCTGATAGGAAAATACAGAGCACCCGAGCAAGGGACTAACAATAGAGAGATGGGGGTGAGGAGGGGAATGCGACTAGGTTATAGGAGATATAATGTTAGCCAACTAA
>NW_017729032.1:24295636-24297022 GCF_001723915.1 Gavialis gangeticus | reverse complement strand
GATACACACAAACCCGTTACAATGGTCCGCAATGGTGGAGGAAGTGGTTCGGAGGAAGTGCCTCAGTCCATATAGAGTCTCATCGCGGGGGTCCTCTTTGGGTGGAGTGGGGTTGTCCATGGTCGGAGAATCCTCTCGGAGTGAAGTGAAGGTCTGTCTGGCGCGGAGGGGGTTCAGCAGTTAAGGAGGTTCAGGCGGTCCCCTCTGCGTCTGGTCCGGCGGTGGCTCACCTGGTGGGGTCAGAGTACTGGTGGTACGTGATGTGTTTCATGTAGATGTTGCGGGACCAACAGATGGTGTCAGACACCATGAGGCAGTGCATTAGCTTGGCGTAGTGGCGGGAGATGCGGCAGGCATGCAGGACGTTCTCGTTGCTGGGGTCCCAGGCTCCGAGTGTTCCTACGATGAGTGCGTCAACCATCACGTAGTAGCCACGGCCCCTCAGGGTGTTGGCCAGCGGGACGTACTTCTCCCGCTTGCGAGCCCAGGAATCGGTGAAGGCTTGGCGCCAGTTCTCAAAGGGGATGGTGACATCCACGATCACGACCTTCTTGGCCTCTTCGTTGGTGATGACTATGTCAGGTCACATCTGGCTCTCGCAGCATGCAATCTGAATAAAACACATGCTGAGTATCCCAATTGTGACAGGGCCCTAAATAACCAATAGGGACTTTAAACAATTCAATGCCTGACAATGTATCAGCATGTTACACATTCAAAGAACTACCTTTGTCCAATGCAGATACAATGACATTCACTTAAAAATGTACTATGCCTTGACCACCACAGCACAGGGAACTCATCAGCAGTTCAAAGATAACAGGAAACAATGTTCATTAATAAATAAAAATCTCCCAAAACTGATCAATTGCTTAGCATTGACAAACATAGTTCAAATGCAAGAGGTTGACTAAATCCAGAAGCTGAAAAGTGGTTTAAACACAAAAGGGCCAGGGCAAGCATTGTTCCCACATCTGACTGTGGGATCTGTATACTCCTTGGTTTGCTTGTCATAGAAAATTAGGGTTGGAAGGAATCTCAGGAGGTCATCTAGTCCAACCCCCTGCTCGAAGCATGACTATCCCAAACTAGATTTCATAGATTCATAGATTAAGGGTCGGAAGGGACCTAGCAGATCTTCTAGCCCGACCCCCTGCCAGGGCAGGAGAACAACAAAAACCCCAGAAACAAGAAACGGGACTCAAACGAGTCCAGCCAAGTAGGCATCCAGCCTCTTCTTAAAGACCCCCAGGGTAGGGGCCAGCACCACTTCCCTTGGAAGTTGGTTCCAGCTCCTAGCCGCCCTAACTGTGAAGTAGTTCTTGCGGATGTCCAATCTATACCTCCTCTCCATCAACTTGTGCCCATTACTCCTTGTTATGCCAG
>NW_017729032.1:24291882-24295346 GCF_001723915.1 Gavialis gangeticus | reverse complement strand
CTGATGAAGAAATTGAACAGCGCAGGCCCCAGGACCGAGCCCTGGGGGACTCCGCTACCCACCTCCCCCCAGGTCGAATATGACCCATCCACCACCACCCTCTGAGTGCGACCCCTCAGCCAATCTGCAATCCATCTGACTGTGTAGGCATCTATGCCACAGTCACCTAGTTTTTTAACTAGGATGGGGTGAGAGATGGTGTCAAAGGCCTTGCTGAAGTCCAGAAAGACTACATCCACCGCGACACCTGCATCCATGGCCTTTGTGACCTGATCGTAGAAGGCAATTAGGTTGGTCTGACATGGCCCAGTCCTCTAATTTGTTTAGGTCACTTTGAATCCTAGCCCTACCCTCCACTGTATCTACTGCTCCACCCAGTCTGGTGTCATCTGAAAACTTGCTGAGGATGCGCTCCGTGCCATCTTCCAGGTTGATGATGAAAACATTATATAAAACTGGCCCCAGTACTAACCCCTGGGAAACTCCACTTGATACTGGCTGCCAACTAGACACTGAGCCATTGATTACTACTTTCTCAGCCTGAAGTTCCAGCCAGTTTTCTATCCACCTTACAGTCCATTCATCCAGCCCGTACTTCCTTATCTTGCCTGTAAGAAAGTTGTGGGAGACTGATTCAAAAGCCTTGCTTAAATCAAGATATCTAACATGCACTGATCTCTCTGCATCCACAGAGCCAGTCACCTGATCACAGAAGGCAATCAGGCTGCTCAGGCATGACTTGCCCTTGGTGAATCAATGCTGACTGTTCCTAATCACTTTATTCTCTTCCAAGTGCTTAGAAATGGATTCCTGAGCAAATGGACTGTCTGAGAAAATGATTTTGCTCCTTTTCAATCTCCACTGTATGTTACAATTAAAACTTAAGGACTATTTTTAATGACCATTATTGCAAAGTGCCCTCAGGTTCTCTTAGGTCTATTGAGCAAATAGCCCAAAACTATGGTTCAGAGCTATTTAAGTTATGATATCTCTGCTTGCCCAGTGTCATACATATCTTTTATAACCCTAAGGGTCTACACAAACACACTTAATAATACAAATAATTGAGGCCCTGTCATAAACCACTATTCATCTAGCTAAGATGGACAGGTCAGAACTCTTTTTAGAGCAGCAATCACAACTATGTTCCTCATAAAAAATGCTACACTTCTAGGCCTTTCAAAGTGAAGTCCCTTACCGATGAAGAAGGGATGCTGGGTTCTGACAGTTATTGATAGCCATGACACTATCATATGATCGTGTACACTACATAGCATGTGAATATGAGCATCTGTCACCCCATTATAAAACAGTAAGCAAAATAAAAATGTTAGGCACAGGCACAATGCCCTAAGTGCTTTAGAGTCTTTCAGTTTATGAGCTTATTCTGTGATGCAGGGGGATTTAAGTTGGAGCCAGGATGTGCTGAATCTCATTGAAAACGGCAGCAATTAAAACATTTTAAAAAGTTAAAATAGGTTAAAGTAAAATACAACAAGGTAAGATGAACATGTCCAGCATGGAACTGATCTAAAAACAAGGAAACCCATAGTAGAGAAACTATTTGCTAGGCACCATTCCCAGCATTAATCAGGAAGCAATGTAAAAAGTGCATTTGTGGGTGTTTATATACCTAGGGCAGGAGAGGGAGTGGATAAAAATTTCTTAAGCTGCAATTGCAGAACCATGTTGGCTGCTGGAACTTTACTTTTCTCTGGGACATTGCTCTACTGGTTGAATGTGTGCGCAGAGGAAGAGTGAGGGGGAGGGAACAGTGTCTTTTTTTTTTTTCTGAAGAATACTTTCAATTACAAAATGAGGAATAAGTTTGTTTTTCAAGTTTTAGCTGAAAGTCTGTTTGTAAGGATTTGAAAATGCTGAAATGTTCCATAAGATATATCAGGTATAATTCCTGTGACATAGGGAAGAGAGGGTCCTGTTGTCTTCTGCTTCCTCTGTGCAGGACACAATCAAGTCCACTATCTCTTCCTGCCCTTCTGGTGAGCTTCTTTGTCAATAAGTGTACTACATGCAAGTGAAGTGTCGAGAAGATGATATTATTTGTTAGATTAAGTCACCTGAAAAGGATGTTTCACAGATGGGCTTCTGTGGCTGAGCTGAAGGCCAGATGAAAATCAAGGTCAAAGGGGTATCAAATCTGAAGAAAGAGATGCCTGAATAAACAAGTGTGAATGAACCAATCCTAAACATCTTTATGCCATAGAGAAACTTGCTTCACAAGGAAACAGGTTATGAATAGAGAACATTATCGTGATTACCTTGAGCAGCCCTTATGGCATTTTGGTTCTGCTGCAGTAATCAAGCATGTAAACCATGAACTACCTCTTGGATTATATTTATTTAGTGAACCCAGGTACACAGCTGATTCCTTAGGTAGCCCAGAGGTGGCAATGGCTTATGAGTTGGTAACAGTAGGGGAGAAATTCAAGCAGTGAATACAGTATCTGTGAGCTGTGTTAAGAAATTCTTCAATTTCTAGCAGAAGTGGTCAGGCTCTCTATATTCCCTAATCTGCAGTGTCCTGAAATGACTATAAGATTTTGCTGATATTTTTGCTTTAGGAAAAACAAAAATACATTCCTTAGGATACAATCTATTGCCTGTTTGTGTTTTTCTGGAGGATAAGAAGCCATCTTTCTGTTGATGAGCTTTTAAATGGCTGGCTAATAAATGGACATTTTTCTTTCGTAATGGCTGATTCGATATTCCTTGCTGATGTGATATTAATCAGTCCTTATGTACCCTACTCCTGTCCTCCAAATTGTCCTCCTGTCCATGTCGGGGAACAGCGGCCCCAAGGTCACGGTGGGCCGAGAGTGGTATCAGATCGGAACAGGCAGGATTAGCGGCAGGAGTCTGAGCAGTACGTGGAGTCGTGTGGTTTCAAATAAAGTGGATTTATTTACTTACGCTTTGGAGCGTAGGCAGAATTCTTGCTTCAGTTACAGTTACAATAAATGAACACGAACAACAAAGGAGACTGTTGGCCCACGGGGTTCCCGAGCTGAGCCCTTGCTATCTAGCCCGGAGGCTAGGGGCGGCTGCCCAGCTCGATAGTTCCAGGGCTGGTCAACAGCTTATTAATTGGAAGAATGAATGACAAAACTGTAACGCGTAGAATGTCGTGACGCCAGTCCAAAGTGGACAACGAGAAGGGATGGTCGAAGACGGAGCTGAGGTCAAAAGCCGAGATGAGATGTCGATGTTGTAGCCAATGGTTGAGAATCGGGATCATAATCGAGGTCGAAGACAGAAATCGGGTCGGTAGCCAGAAGATCAGTACATGAAAATCGATGTGAGGTCGAAAATGAATTGCGAAACTGCACGGTGAGAAGACCAATGGGCCCGGAAGCCCCGCTGAGGTGCAGTCCCTGTGGGAACAGCCTCTGCTCTCAGCTCCAATCTCTCCTAGTGAGACAGTCCCTGCCAAGGCAGCCTCTGTT
>NW_017729032.1:24290354-24291513 GCF_001723915.1 Gavialis gangeticus | reverse complement strand
GATCTCTCCTAGCGAGACAGTCCCTGCCAAGGCAGCCTCTGTTCACCAGTCGAGCAGGTCTACCCCCTGGGCGGGGGCTCACAAGCCTTTTGTAGCAACCAAATGGCCAATCAGGTTGCTTACTCTGAAGAATTTTCTAATCTTATGAAGTCATGCTCTTAGCCAAACTGAACATGCGTCTGATTAGGTTGCTTCTTACTGAGCATGCTCGTAGTTGGAAACTAGATGAAGCCTGATTGACAAGCCTTCAGGTCACCCAGACGGCACGTGCTGGGCATGCTGTGGAATTTTCCATACGCTGGGCTTGTCCGCACGTGTCAGATCCAACTCTCTGTATTATCAGCAGTCAATCAAAATTTTTCTCTGACAGTCCAATATACTTTTAATTTCTTTCGGCAGCCAGTTGTCTTCCCTTTGTACGCTGCATAGGCTGGAACAAGCAGGAAAGGTGAATGTGTTAACAAAAACTCATTCTGTGGTACTGGGATTTCTTTTGGGGAGGGGCAGGGGGTGAATTAAACCAAGGAGTGCAAACCACAAATGGGGAATGTGAGCAATTATGTGAGCAAGAAGGTGCAGAAGTGTATAGCTTTAAATATCACTATGTTTTTTTTCCAGTACTCCTGCCTCCCAGATGAGCTTTGTAACAAAGACAGCCATCTGAGGAACCTAAATAAGTGTATGATTTGTAGAGGTATGAGCAGTCAGTTCCTACTAATGTTAATCAGAAATCTGGCATCAGTGTAGGAAAATGTGAACCAAAACATTTTAATGGCACAAATTATGTGCAAATAGAAAAAAGCAGACATAAGTTGACTTCCTTTTCCATCAATTATTCCTTTTCACAAATGCACAGAGAAATTAAAATGCTAAGCCATTTAGAACAAGATAATTTATTCCAAGCTGATGAGAAAAAAACCTGTATTCCCACTGCTGGATATTCACAGAGTGAGCTTCATGTTCTACCTTGGAGGACCATTTTTCATTATTTCTATTTGTAGAACATGTAGATGATCCTACTGTACAAAGGAAGCATTGTCTAACTGTCAAGGAAGAAGATACTATGAAGTAGACTTCTTTCCCTCTCCCTGTTGAAACTGTTTCCCCTTGTATAACTACTTATATACTCATAGTTTCATAGTTTCATAGTTTCTAGGGT
>NW_017729032.1:24287086-24290343 GCF_001723915.1 Gavialis gangeticus | reverse complement strand
TAGAGGCATTTCAGGCCTGCTGGAGATGTGGTTACTGACTCCCTAGTCCCCATCTCTTACTCATTGGAGCAGGGACTTGAAACTGATGTTCCTGCATCATGGGTGAGTGCCTGAAAGACTAAGTGGTTGCATCAATCTCTCCCTCCAGTTCCCCATCCACCCTTATCTTCTAAGGAATTCATGGCTGAGTTGGATACCTAAGTCCCTTTAGAGGTGGTGACCTGATCCACAATCCTCTCCTATGCATTTCCCTTTGGCTGGTTCAGGTGGGCTCTCTACCTAGTCTGCTAGCTTTTGTAAACCCCATTCTAAAAGGCCTAATTTGTCCTGTGTAGGGTATTTCAGAAGGTAGGGTGGCACATTAGATACTAACTGGTTGCTTTTGTAGGCAAAAATCTACTTCATCAGCTGCTAGTATCTAGTTGTTGCCTATGAACAACTATGTGTCCCTGAACCAGTTAGTCTTTAAGGTGCCACCCTGCCCTACCTTCGTTCTGAGTTCATAATACACAGCTAACCATGTCTGCACAGTGCATTGGAAGTATAGCTTTGGGGTCTGAATTCTAGTGGAGGCCAGGGGCCTAGAAGTTGGGTATTGAAATGCTGAGTTTAAGTCCCCCATATACATCTAGCCTGGACAGGTTAGGTGACAAGGTCACACAAAAGTTCTGTAGGAGAGCTATACACTGAACTCAGAACTTTCAAGTCCTCATTCAGAGCCCTGGTCTAATCACAAAACCATCTTTCCTCCCTTATGATATTTTAGAAAGATTGTTTCAGGAGCAAAGGTAGAAGAGTATGGATAGCGTAGGAAATTACCAGAGGTGATACAGCACTTGAACAGTTCCACAACCTTAATATGAGAGAGTGCAGGGAGAGCTCTGAGAGATGACAGAGGGCATCATCAGTCATGATGAAAATTGAGACAGGTAACATCTTTACAGTAACAGAGGTCAAGGGATCTTTTAAGACAACTGGAATGATATACTTCAGAGGGAAATGAAACCCAAGAGGAAAAAACTCACTCTGATGAATCAAGGATTCAGGGAATAACACACCTGGCATGTAGAGGTGTCTAAAGCAGGTGCCATTATGGGAACCCATACTCCTACATAGATCACAAGCAATTGACCTGCTGTGAGATAAATTCTCAATGACATTGAATAATAATTGATGCCAAGGTATAGCAGAGAGTTCAAAGCTTTTCACAGTGGACAGATGAAGGGAACTCAGGCTGCAATCTTTCGAGTCATTGAAAAAGAGAGAACACTTCAGAAATGCCTCAAAAGGGGAGGCTGGCAGCAAGCAGAACTGCTTTACCCTCACAGAAATGAAGAGCTGTCTGTAGAGTTTCCTCTGCTTATTCTGATGTGGGCAATCTTCCCCTCAACTGCTTTGCCTGTTCCTTATGCTTCTTGCTTATCCTTTGTCTCACTGTCTGCATGCATTTTTTAAGACAGTAAGTTCTTCAAGGTAGTGAGTCCACATCCTTCTGCATTTGTGACAGTGAGAGAAAACAGAACACAAAGGAGACGTCATGTCTTGCATCAGGCTGGGTCTAGTTCTTTTACTTTCTCTGTTGACAATGCAAAGCTATAACTATTCACAAACCCTGGGCTGTACCATTACCACACATTTGGATAAGTGTTGAAGTCATCGTGCAAACTCTCCCTCTCCCTTTCCCCCACCCAGCTCCTAAACATAAAAACCTCTTTCCTTAATTATCATGTTCATTGAAATAATTGTCAGCTTTCACAGATCCTAAAAAAATGTTTTCCTGGGAATCACTGCACACTGAAATAGAATATAAGGTAGTCATAGAAATCATAGAAATTAAGGGCTGGAAGGGACCTCAAAAGATCATTGAATTTAAACCCCCTGCTCTCAGCAGGAATACTGTTCAGATCAAATGATCCCAGCAAGATGTCTGCCCAGTCTCCTCTTGAAGACTCCCAAAGTTGGGGACTGCACCACCTCCTTAGAAAGTCTATTCTAGATTCTGGTCACCCTTACTCTAAAGAAGTTTTTCCTTACATCCAACCTGAAACCATCCTCTAACAGTTTATGGCCATTGCTTCTTGTCCTCCCCTGGGGCACCCTAGTGAACAGCTTTTCTCCCAGATCCCGATATTCACCCCTTACATACTTATAGACTGCCACCAAGTCCTGCCTCAGTCTTCTCTTCAATTCCAGTTCCCTTTGTCTTTCCTCATAAGGCTTGTCCTCCAGGCCCATAATCATTCTTGTGGCCCATCTCTGGACCCTTTCAAGATTCTCCACATCTTTTTTGAAGACCCTAGAACTGGACACAGTACTCCAGCTGGGGTCTCACTGGCACCAAGCAGAGAGGAAGTATCAGTTCCTTAGCCCTGCTCACAATATATAGGCTAATGCATCCCAGTATACTATTAGCTCTGTTGACTACAGCATCACACTGGTGGCTTATGTTCATCCTGTGATCAGCCATAACCTCAAGGTCCCTTTCAGCCATTGTGCTGGCCAGGACATCTCAAGTAGTATCAGGAAAGCAAATCTGAAGAGATCCAGCCACGTCCTGATTTCTTCTTTCCTCAGAGAGATTTGCTTCTTCAAATACTTCTTATGCACTGAAATCAATAATTTATAAACAGTTACAACTTTGCACAGTACTTCCAGCTGCACAAAGAGTTTGCCTTTATTGGCACAGGGGCCAATCCAAACTCCATTGATTTTAATGGGAACCAGGTCAGGACCTTAATGGCACTCACTTTCAATGATTGTAGTTGGGGATTGGTTGTGGATGAACGTACTGAAATTGAATCTAAACAATACAGAGGTGTTGGTGGTGGGCAAACCATGTAACTTGGGTTAAGGTACTGGGATGCCTATCAGTGACGCCTCCTTTTGTCACTTAGGTTCACAGCCTTGTGGTGCACCTGGATTCTCTGCTGCACATGGAGCTTCAGGTGGCAGCAGTGCCTAGGATTCCCTTTCACCAACTCCATCTGGTGAGCATAGTTTCATAGTTTCATAGATTTAGGGTCGGAAGGGACCTAGTAGATCTTCTAGCCTGACCCCCCACCAGGGCGGGAGAGCAACAAAACCCCAAAACAAAAACGGGACTCAAATGAGTCTAGCCAGGTAGGCATCCAGCCTCTTCTTAAAGACCCCCAGGGTAGGGGCCAGCACCACTTCCCTTGGAAGTTGGTTCCAGCTCCTAGCCGCCCTAACTGTGAAGTAGTTTTTGCGGATGTCCAATCTATACCTCCTCTCCATCA
>NW_017729032.1:24273111-24286429 GCF_001723915.1 Gavialis gangeticus | reverse complement strand
GATGCACCTGTGGATGCACGATAAGGTCCGGTTAGCCCTGCCAACCATGGCCTCGCATTGTTGGCCCATGTTCATCTTGGAGTCAATAATGACTCCAAGATCTCTTTCTGCCTCCGTGCTCTCAAGTAGGGAGTTTCCCATTGTGTAAGTGTGCTGCTGGTTCCTACTCCCCAAGTGCAGCACCCTGAACTTGTCCGTCCACAGAGCAGTCTGTGACCTTTTTCTCAGATTCAGATCTGGTCACTATAATTCAATTCTTTGTAACTTCAGGATAGACTACTGCAGTGCACTTTACATAGGGCTGCTTTTGAATACCATATGGAAGCTGCAACTTGTGCACAGCATGGTGGCCCATCTTCTGGCAGAAACAGGCAAAAGCATGTAACTCCAGTACTTCAGAGTCTGGACTGACTTCTGATAGCTCTCTACGCATAAATTAAGGTACCTATAAGGCCCTAAATTGTCCCTGAGGAACAGCTTTCACTCTTACATCCCATCGTGGTCCATAACGTCTTCCAAGAGCAACCTTTTGCAAGGATCAGTGGTGGCAGCAGCAATCCCTTGATTTGAGAATAATCTCTACCATAGCTCATCTTGAGGTAATTTGTGAGTCCAATCTGTAGGAGTTGCAGGTCTTTCCATGGTGGATGGTAGGCCACTAACTGGGATTGCTCACCTTTTTTCCCCTCCACTCTCTCTTCTTTACTTCAAGCTCAAAGCACTTGACCACAAAGCGGGTTGCTGCTTTGTTGAAGTTGCAGCACCATTGGTTGCAGTGGGTATGTCTACATATGCAATTATGGTATGTAAATAAACCATAGAGCATATTGCTCTGGAGTTTATCGCTCCCTGGTTTGCCATTTAAATGTATGCCTGGGAGCAATTAACTCCAGAGCAATAAGCTCTGCAGTTTATTCAAATACAGCATATTGAGGGAATTTGATGGGGTCAGCTTGCCAGCCTAGGGCTGCTCTCCCCTGCTCCATGTGCTACCCAGGGGCTGGCTAAGGCACTAGGGTGCTTCACTGCAGGGCTAGCTGGTAGGCAGCCCCTGCACTGAATTACCCTCATGCCCCAGACAGACAGGGCAGCATTTACATACATGCTGCTGCAGAGTTTTTTACTCCAAAGAAGGATAGTACTTGTATTTACAAATACTATCTTCATATAAATAAAGTATTTACTTCAACCTAATAGGGGCATACATGTAGATGCCAAGACGTTTACTTCACAGCTAATTTATCAAGTGTGTCATAAATGTCTTATGTAGATGCACCCAGTTAGTAGCCAGCACCTCCCAGATCTTGATGTCGGCATCCGTTTTCATGAGGTATGCTTTTAATGTGTCTTTGTAGCATTTCCTCTGGCTGCTGTGAGATTTCAGGCCACAACTAACCTGGGAGTATAGCATTCATTTTGGGAATTGTGAGTCATCTCCCATCTGCATACAGAGTCCAGTCCAGTGAAGTTGGTCATCTGGTCAGTCAATCAGTCAGAGTGTGCACAATTGCTGAGCCATGCAATAGTGTCCTCAGTGGCCATGTGCAGTTCCTGCAGTCTGCCACCGAGTCTAGTGAGCAGGCTGCAAGCAGCAGGCTTGGTGCTTGAGGATTACTAACTCAATGGTGGTAACATTCAGCAAGGATGCGGGTATTTGTGTGGCAAACTTCTCATTTGAGGCAAAGGATTGTCCAGAGGCACTGTGATACCTCCCCAAGCTCTTGTGATGACAACAGTAAGTCAGCCGTGTTTCACATGCATGGAGGAGAATGGGGATAGTAACTGATTGTTGACCTGGATCTTGGTGTCTTTTTGAAGATTGTGATCAATAAACACATGCCCAAAGCAATTTCCCAAGGAAGTCTTGCATACCAGATAATAAGCTGGATCTCCTCATCAATGTTCCGTCTCTGAGAGAAGTGGTTACCAAGGTAAGGGAAGTGATAGACCACCTCCAGGGTCTTTGCTTTGATAGCAAGTCAAAAAGAGGGGATCACATTCATGGCCTGTAGCAGGCAAATAGAACACTTTGGTCTTCTCAATGTTGAGAAAGAGACCGAAAGTTTGGTAGGCTTCTGTGAAGAGATCCACCATGATCTGGAGGTTTCTCTCAGTGTACAAGGATGGCATGATTGTTAGTTGTATTGAAGGTCAAGGATCCATTTTGAATACTTAGGTCTTTGAGCAAAAACCAACCATATTGGAGAGCCCTCCAGCTGTTCAGTATTCAAAAATCATCAATACACCAAGTCTTCTTGGCAAAAACACATGGGAGGTTATTCTTAGCAACTGCCCCTCAGCTTTGGATCTCCCTCCCTCTTGAGGACAACCAGAGCCCGAGGCACTGTAAGACTTTCCCATCTGAGAAAACTTTTCACAACCAAAGCTAGGCAGTTGTTTAGGAGGTCTTTTATTTATGTTAATATTCCCTTTCATTTATGTCAATAATAATAGTTCCCTGCTAAGTCATTTTGTTCTCTTGCCTGTTTTATACATTATTCTGTTCTTATTGTAAGCCTCCTTTGTTGGAAAGGGTGGCAAATAAATTGAAAAAATGAATAACTTTGTGCTTTCCCCTCTGCATTTTATACCTGAAAGCTGGCAGGAAAAGGAACTACACTGATGTTTGGCACCTACACCAAGGTGAAAAAGGAAAGTTCTTCCTATGAGAGGTGATAATGTCCTGACAGAAATCCGCATTGTCTCTGCCTGTTGGGACTAGTCCTACAGCCATCACACAAACTCTCTCTCTTCCCAACTCTGCAATATATATTAAACCTCTTTCCTAAATGACAGCAGATCCTAATTATCATGGCCATGCAAAGCATGGCTTGTCATGCTTCACAATTCCTAGAAACCTTCCCCTGGGATCCTTGTTAAAGCTGAAATGATGAGCCACTTGCTTTTCCTGGTTGCCTTGTTAAGTGAAACTTAAACACTATATACAGTAGACAAAGAGATAGTTTTCTTTAACATGGGCTATCATGATGACATTTGGAGTGTGTAAGTTGCTGATGCTTTTGCCAGTGTCAGCACAAGAATTTCACTCTCTATCACATTTATCCATTAAGGATTGTATTTGTAAATGTAGCAAGGGAGTGATGCATAGAAGTCTTGTGTATGTGTGAGAGAAAGAGAAATAGAGGGAGTGACCCCACAAGCACCATATATTGTGAACCTCAGCATAGCACAATACATTTGTTAATTGAATATATTTAAAAATCTAGTGGAAAATTAGAATATTCCTTATACTGATATGGCAGACAATATCCTGAACTTTAAAAAGTGATAGCAATATCCTAAACCTAAGACTGCAATCACTAGTATGCTGTATACGGATGGAGAAAGGTTTATATTCATACTTGGTACACCTGGAGAGAAGCAATATTATTTAAATTGAAAATCCCTTGTGGCAGGTACTGTCTTGTTATACATAATGCTTAGTATAATGGGGCCCCACTCCCTGATGGGGGGTCTCTGACCCTACCACAATACAAATAATATAGAATAAAATGTTGCTAACCTAATAGTTTTCAGTTTTCAGTATCTGATTTCAGTTTTCTCTCTGCCTTTCTATGACGTAAACTGCTTAGTTTGAATAAGAAAATTAGGAAAAAAAAAAAAAATGTCCCTGAAGGACTCAGATGAGTTAAGACTTGGATAAAAATCAAGTCTAGTGCTTTATCCTCTAAGCCACCCACAGTGAACCATGCCTCCATATGTTAATTATTTAATCTACTGAAACACCATCAAAGATAAAAAATCTGACTGAATTAACTTTTTTGAATTACTATTCTTCTTCATATTGTGCAATGGGATTACTTAACAAATTGTAGCTGCCTTATTTCATTGAAAGAGTCATTTAGCAATCTAACTTTGCCAGTTTAGGGAAATGAATGAGAAGAGGAAAATGATTTAATTTTCCTTCCTTTGTTAAATTCCTAAAAAGATGATCAGTGTTAAGAATAAACTCTCAGGGTGAAATCAAAGTCAGTGGCAACACTCTCATTTTCCTATTAAATTCAAAAGGGCCAGGATTTTACCTCATATTTTCTGTCGAGGATCTCTGTTATAGTTTTATTACTAGTGTCTCTCTCTCATAGCATTATCTTCTAAACCTTGGTAACATGTCAATTTAATGCACTACCTAAAGCTATATAAGATACTAACGCTTGTACTTTCCTTTCTTTGAATGACATGACATTTCTCCTATTGTCTATACTTAGATATTAGAATCCCACCGGGTCTGCCTAAGTGATAAAGCCAGAGCAGACAATAGTAGAATAGTGATCTTCTAGTCTGAACTAGATGGCACATACACTATCCCACTTCTGTTTATCCAATGAATACTAAATGTAAGCTGCAGTGATCCAACAGAGTCAGGGACCACTAGACCCCAGACCCTTTGTTCCTCTAAGGCAATCTCCATGGAGCCACCCTTAGAGCCACATGCCCTCTGAATTACTCACCTCAAAGAATCATAGAATGATAGAAGTTGGGTTGGAAGGGACCTTACAGATCTTCAAGTCCGACCCCCTGCCAGGGCAGGAGAAAAAAAAACTGGGCTCAAATGATCCCAGCTAGGTAGGCATCAAGCCTCCTCTTAAAGACCCCCAGGGTAGGAGCCAGCACCACTTCCCTTGGAAGTTGGTTCCAGATCCTAGCCACCCTGACTGTGAAGTAGTTCTTTCGGATGTCTAATCTAAACCTACTCTCCAACAACTTGTGGCCGTTATTCCTTGTGATGCCAGGGGGCGCTAGGGGAAACAAGGTCTCTCCCAAACCCTTCTGGTCCCCCCTAGTGAGTTTATAGACTGTTACCAGGTCCCCCCTCAGCCTTCTCTTGTGAAGACTGAACAGGTTCTGGTCCTGCAGTCTCTCATTGTAGGGTCTGCCCTGTTGTCCCCGGATCATTCAGGTGGCCCTCCTCTGGACCCTCTCAATGTTGGTCCTGTTGGTCCCACATTACCCATTTCAAGAAGATAGCTGGTGAGTGCTGTAGGCAATGCTTAGCCCATGGCCTGGTGGTTAGAGCACTTTGAGTAAATCTGCCTATATCAGGTACAACCATTTTATGTTATTATATCTCTGACAGACATTTGTAAGTGATTTTGAAGCCAGAAAGTACCATTATGACCATCAAATCTAACTGGCTATAAAAACACAGGCCACAAAACTTATCCAACAAAAATTGAATCAAGCCCACAATCCTTGGTTAAATAAGATGGAAAATATAAGAAGAATATTTATTATTTAAAAGAAAAATTTGTGTGGTCTAGGAAGACAGGAAATTGAATGCAGATTTGGAATACTGATACGGTACAGTTCAAGTATAGTACAGTAAAATCTAGATCATTCATATCCAAATAGTTCACAACTCAACCACTCATCTCCTTCCTGTAGCATTTACCTTAAAGGGTGCTACGTCTCTGGTGAAAGATAGATACAGTAAGGTGTACCATAAAGTCTCCTGAATTCATAGAAAACACTACAAGTTCTTCCTTTATAACAATTTTAAAAGCAGTTAAGTAATTTTCTATAATCAATGTAGGGCCAGACCACATTTTGTCATTAAGACATGTCCAACTTAGCTTCCACTTGTTCAAGCTAACATGTTCAAACTCAGGGGAATTATCATCTTCTACCTGTGTAGATGGATATTAGGCCTGTGCAAAGCAGCTAGTATTTGATTCAGATTTGGCCAATTTACGGGACAGTGATTCGATTCGGTGATTCGAATCACTGTTCCAAATCGATTCACCTAAGTCTGATTCAGAGATTCAGCCACCACTGAATCAGCTGAATCTCCAAATCAAACAGGCCCCATCCCCAGCCTGCTCTCCTAACCCCATCAATGGCTGCCCCGCCCAGCCCCAGTGTCCTGGCTCTATTAAAAAAAAAAAGGCCTGCACTCACCAGCTGCTGCCAGGCAAGAGGACAATCCTGCTGCCTCCCATTGTCCCATGCTATGTGGGGTGCTCTGTCATGAACCCCCATCCCATACCCACATTCCCAGCCCAAGCATCCTTGCTCTGAAAAAACAAAAAACAAACCCCCATTCACCAGCTGCTGCCAGGTGGGGGCGATCCCTGCTGCCCCCCACCGCTCTGCACTGTGGGGAGGGGGTCTCTGCCACAAGCATCCACAAGCCCTGACACCCACTGCCACATCCAGTGAGTGTAGGGCTTTTTTTTTGTTTGTTTGTTTTTTAAGAAACTGGAGCTGGGGCAGTCATGGTGGTGGGGGCTCATGGTAGAGCCCCCCACACAGTGCAGGACAGTGGGGTGCAGCTGGGATCTGCACCCCACCTGGCAGGAGTGGGTGAGTGGGGTCTTTTTTTTTTTTTTTTAAGAACTGGGTGCTGGGGCTGGGCACAGCAGCCATTGACAGGGCTAGAAGAGTGGGTTGGGGTCAGGGAGCACTCATGGAATCTGGAGGAGCAGGCAAGGGATAAAGCCTGGTGGGAGTCCCCCATGGTACCCTTTCCTTTCCTCCATCCCCCGCCCCCCCGCATCCTACTTACCAGCACAGAGTCCAGGTCCAGCTCCCTGTAGCAGTGAGCGGGGACTGCCTGAATCTCTGAAGCTCTCTAAATCTTTTCTGAATTTATTTGGAGAGCTGCAAATCAATTTGGACCTTTTTATTGGTTACCTGATTCGATTTGGATTTGGAGATTCGGCCACCGAATCAGGATGAATCTCCTCCAAATTGAATCAACACCCAAAGCTTCACACAACCCTAATGCATATCTCTCCAATTTTACCTCTCAGCTCTGTGTTTTTAAGGAACCCTGGCACAGGATGCAGCCTGTCTGACTCCCAAAGAACTCTCTCCCTCCCTACCTCTGCCTGAACAAGAACTAATTAAAGGAAGGACTTACAAAAGACAAGGAAGATGCAGTGGGAGACACACCTAAAGCCCTCCAGGCAAGGGTTATAAGAGTGAAGCAACTCCCCATGTCTCATTTGCATCCAAGATGGAACCAGATGACAACTCATTTAAATGGGAAATCAGACAGACATGCACCTTCATTAGTATTCAGGATGGAGAACAGAGATTCCAAGGCAAGGACAGCACTGAATTCTGGGACTAGAGAAGCAGGGGAGCACTGCATGATGGGGGACCCCTGCTCCACATGCTAATCAACCCACATCTACACACACCCAACTCAGCATTTATCAGACCAATTTTAGTAATGACTCCTTTATCTGTACTCAAAACACTGAATCTGTCCGTCTGTATTGTGAGCTCCCTCAGAGTAATGCCACCCATAGCCAGAAGTGATCAGTTCCTATTATCCAGCATATGAGCCATGGTTTACCCCTAAAAAACCCTAGTGTTCTCCCTTGAACCATTGTTAGTTCTCTACAAAAACTCCTACCTAAACTCAAGTTTCTGTCCTGGTGCTTGGACCCAAAGCTGCACCAGTTCCACTCCTTTTCTGCCTGGAATCTCTCCATTGATTGTGCTCAGAACTCTGCCTGTCTGCCAGCTTCAACAACACCTGGAAACCTCAACCGGTTCGAGCTTCACTGAGTGGTGAGATCCCAACTCTCTCTCTCTGACTCCAGGAACCTGACTTTTAATCTCTTACTCCAGGCAGAGCTTTCTAAACCTAACTTTTGCTTCTTACTCCAGGAACAACCTTCTAGACCAGGCTTTTGCTTATCACTGCCTCTTCCCCCATCCCTCCACCTCCAGGAACCTGACTTTTATTTTCTTACTCCAGGCACAGCTTTCTAAACCTGACTTTTGCTAATCAAACTCCAGCTAGACTTCCCCAAAAACCTAACTGAAACTATGTAATATTGTAACTGTGTATCTGTCTCTCTTGTATAGCTATTATTACTGGTGTCATCATAAGTTCATATACCTGGCAATAAATAACTTTTATGGTTAAGCTGGTTGCTATACTTTCTCTCTGAACCTCACTTACTCTTTCTTCCTCTTGACCTCCCCATTTGTTCTGCAGCAATGCTTCTTGTAGCTAAGCCAAAGATCCTTGTAATGCCTAAACCTACAGTGGGGTCTGCTCATCAAAGGTGTTGCTACTAGGACCATTGTGACAAGAGATTGTGACGTGCTGAGTTTTGAGGTGCATGAGGGTATCTGCTGAAAGTACTGATCTGAACCAGCCTGTTCAGACATACTCTGTTAGCATGTGTGTATTTGTGTGTCTAACTGCATTTGTTATTTTCCTGCTGAAAAAAGGGATAAACTGAGTTCAAGGCACATGAGGCTGTCAGCCTATCAAAGCTGACTAGTCCAGCCTGACTCAGATGTGCTCTGTTAATCTGTGTGCTTGTGTCTGCCTGCATGTTATTGTTGCCCTGAGGAACTGAGTTCAAGGCATTTGAGGGTGTTAGCCTGTCAATGCTAAATAACCCCGCTTGGCTTAGGCATATCCTATTGATCTGCGTGTGTATGTGCATACATGTGTTTGACTGATTTGGTGGTTGAAGGAACCCATGCCCATTGAAACTGAGTCCTGCAAAATAGCTCCACTGGGGGTGAGGACTTGCAGAAAGGAGAGATACAGCTCCATGCAGAAACACAAGTAAGACAAGCAGCTCATTGATAGAATTATAGAGACCCCCAAAAATGTACCCCTAATAAATGAGCACACCCCTAAGTGACAGGCAAATCTGGTAACAACAACTCTTTTAATATGTAGGTTTCTAATGTCTTCAGAGGCACTTTCTTTTTTACCCAGAAGGATAGTGCTCCATTTCTCAATGGAGAACCTTAGAACAGTATCGAAAATGATCCTCCTTACATAATTCAACTTGTTTCTGATAATAAGGTAAAAAGGAGATGGGAGATGTCTAAGCAGGCAGACATCTAAACTGAACAAGTGTATCTACCTAACAGATAGCAGCATTGACTTTATTATAATGTAAATTCTTCCTTCTCCATGAATTGTCTAGTGGCTAGAAGGTTTACCCTGATCACGGATCAGCCTGAGGAAGTTTGAATCCACTTCTTCATCATACCATCAAAGCGCCCTAAACAACGAGATATGGGCTTGGCCTTGGCAGGCGAAGATCATTCCCTGTGCCTTCCAAATGAAATAGTCCCACTGAGAATCCAAGTAAGCAACAAAGTGCATGTGTCTCCAGTGCAGTGTAGCAGGCCTTGGGTAGGTTGGAGTGGTCAACTATCCCTGATAGTCAGCCCTCGCCTGCCTGCCCTTTTGAAATTCTAAATGTCTAATGGTCTCTCACCTTCTACATTTTGATGGTGATGATTCTTGAGAGGTAGGCCCTCAATTTATTCAAAAAGGGCAACCTGAGGTTCCTCTCCCACTATGTTCACATCATAGCAGGCATGCTCCTGCTCAGGCTCATACATTTTTTGAGATTAGGGAACTCTGCCTCATTCCTTCACCAGCTCTACAATGTCTTTGGCCCTAATAAACCCCTCAGGGTCAGCATTGCCTAAACCAGAAGTCCATAGTGCCTCTGTGGCCCAATCAGCAGTCCATAGGGCCAATCATTTGGTCTCCCAGGTTCATTAGCCCAAAACAACTCATAAAATGACTACATACTCCCCTACAGTGTCTTCAGTAGCATTCTGTCTTCCCTTCCAGGTGTCTCATGCCTCACGGCATAGGCTCCTACCACCAGAAGTCCACCTTACAAAACATTCAAAACGAAAATCAAGGACAAATCCTTTTGGGGTACCTTTTCCCAATTCCCAAATTCTTCAGTCTCTTGTGAAAGAGGATCTCTAAATTATAAATTCTAACAGTATGTTTTCTCTGTTAACAGTAATTACAAAAATCAATTACTACAGAAATCAATTAACACCCATTTACAGAGGCAAGGTTAACAGCACTTCACTTTGGAATGAATTTTTATCACTCTACCACTCACTTTCTCTACAGCTCTTTCAACAAGTCTCTATGAGTCTTTCAGGAGGTTTTACTTTCTTTTCAAACCAATGAAATATCAGATCCAGTTTTTGATTTGATTGTTGGTAAGAAGACTTTCCTCTAAGTTTTGATAGGCTTGAGTCCTTATACTGGAATCTGATTAACTTGCATTTTTGGCAGCTGAGCTTCTGATCATAGTACAAAGTTTTTGAACTTCAGACTGCTGAGACTGATTTTCTCTTTCTGCCTGATAATATTTGGATTTGTGTCCATAAGTACATTTATTCCCATAAAGACATTATTAGTTATCACTTCCCTAGAATCATAGAATCATAAAAAAAATAGGGTTGGAAGGTGTGATGGCCAGCAGGGGTCGCTCCTGTTCTGAGCCACCCGTCTCACTGCACCTGGCCAAAAACCAAGCTTAAAGTGCCTCCCCTGGGGTGCTGACGTCTGGTTGACCCCCTTCCTGAAGCACACTGGCAAGCCTGGGGTGCTGCTGCCGCTCTGATTCTGCCCTTGATTCTAGTTTTTGTCTGGGCCCTGTGCTGACCAGGATACACAGGGCCTGTAGACCTTGGGATTTTGGGATGCTTCTATTAGCCTGAAGCATTCATCAGAAAACTCCCATGTGGGAGGAAAGTAAAATAGCTAAATCCACCTTAGCGGGTCCCTTCCCTCTTAAGCACACACGGTGAGGTGTTCTATAAACAGATAGATTTATTGATGAAAGAGGGATAGAGGAGGAAGGAATACCAATAGCAAAATATAGAAAGAAAACCAACCTTGAGTGAACCTTTTGATATACAACTAGATTACAGTCAACTAAGTTCCTAGTTAGGTTAGTTCCTAGTTAGGTTTCTGGTAAATTACTCATTTCCACATACAGAGTATGAGAGTGAGCTGTGGAGGTCCATGCTTCTGTATATGTTTTAAAATGTCTGACTACCTTCTTCCTGGAGGGACCCTCTTAAATAGTCTACTGACCTCACCACCTAGAGCCAGTCGGGGACAGGTGTTATTTGATGCTGACCAATCAATTTGAAAAGCATCATTATTACCTATCAGAGGGACATTGGCTTAAGCCCAGCACTTGTGTCATGAGGTCAGAACTCAGAACAATGGAGAGGTCAGATCCACCCCCTCTTACCTGAGCCAGGTCACATATACAGTAACCCAGGGCAACCAGGTTGAAAGACATTTGAGAGGACAAAGAAAAAGGAAAGAGGAAAAAACAAACCTAAGAGAGGAGGCTGGGATGGAGTTCTTTCACAGAAAGGACCTCAGGAGGCCATATAGTCCAACCCCCTGCTCAAAACAGGACCATCCCCAACAAGATCATCCCAGTCAAGGCTTTGTCTAGCCTGGTCTTAAAAACCTCCAAGGAACCTGAAAGCTTGCTTAAAAATTGCTTTCCAACTATTTAAGTTGGTCTAATAACAGATATCAGATTCACCCAAAGAACTTTGTCATTCTTCTTTGTCATGCAGAACTCAAATTTGGACAGTACTACACATAACTGCATATTTTGGCCTTCAGTGAAAGTAAAGGTGTTATAAATAAGGCTTCCTCAAAATATGTAAGGAGATTGGGAATTTGACTTTTTCATTTTTCTGTTCTGCCCCTGTAGCTGCTAGGTACCATTCAGACCTTTGTTTTAAATGCCCACCAGTTCTTTCCCATGTTGCCCAACATCAGAAGGGCAGATAGAGTTTGCAAAACTTCCATGACTAACTGTCCTTTGAATATAACTATACAGGCAGATCACTTACAGAGGCCCTTGTCCTTCTACATGATTGTGTTGCTCCACTTGCTCTCAGTTTCCAACATCTTTTTCAGTGTTGAGTTCAAATTCTTCCAAGTCCTTTCTCAGTTGCCACTCTTGACACCATGAAGTGATCAGCAGGCTCAATAAACTCAGGCATACATGAATGAGAAGGACTAACAAATGAAACTTATTGTGGATCATTAGGCAACCTCTGTAGGCCCTTCACTAGCTCATTTGCTAGCTCTCTCACCAAGGAACCATCTCACAAGTCCCAAATCTTTTTGCAGATCATCTCTAAATTATAACTTCTGTCATTACAGGGACCATCCATTCTGGCCTCCAAGCACTCTACCTTAAAGGCACTGTGCTCTTTTCCTATGCTCCCTCTATCTCTAGAAATGGGGTTAGGGATTTCCCATTACAACCAGTAATATTGGGACTGACTTGGTAAGGAGGAAGTCCCAGGTTCTGTATCCAAGGCAGCTTTGCATTTTATTAAAGTCTGTTTAATGCAAAATGCACTTAGATTCATGTAAATCTTAAGTCCTTGTAAGTGATGACATTGTTCTGGGTTACATTTTGGTAACAGAGGGTGCATCTACACGAGGGGTGGGCAATTATTTTGGCTGGAGGACCACTTAATATGTTTTGGTGAGCTGTCAAGAGCCACATGGGTAGCCGCACCCCTTGACCATTGCCCTGCCCTCTGGATGCCATATTGCAACTGGTAGTCCCACCCCCTAGCCCCTGGCCTTTGTCACCAGAAGTCCCTCCCCTTGCCATCCAGAAATATGCCTTTTGGGAAGGAGGGGGCTGTCATCTTAGAACCAGAAAAAAAACAAATCATATACTAGAAGTCAAATACCTATTAAAACATATTTTAATTTTATTACAAACAATATAGAAGGGATTGCATAATAACTCAAAAATAAAGTCTCACTCTTTCATGTTGTCTGTGGGGTGTGGCTTTGTGTGGGGGGCATAGGGTATGTCGAGGTGTGTATATGTGGGGGGTTGTGGGATCAGGGTGTGCGTGTGTGAGGTTTGTGTGGGGTAAGTGAGGGGGGGTGCAGAGACCCCCACGCACTCCCCCACATGGTGCACAGCCCCAGATGCCAGAAGTAGCAGCAGGCAGGGGGGGCTCAGGAAGCCCCCAGCCCCCACCTGCTTTTATCTGATTCTCCACTCTTGGGTGGAGGGAGGCAGGGAACAGCCCCAGGGTCACCAGGCCAAAAGCCTCTGCTGGGCAGAAGCTTCCGGCTGGGAGCTGCAGGTGGGGGTCAGAGGATCTGAGTTTGGGACAGGGCTGGTGGGCCTTGCTGCTGCTGCTGCTGGGTCTTCCCACTGTCTTCCCCTGGTTCTGCCACTGCTGGTGCCTTGTCACCTCTGACAGGCATCCAGGGGCAGATAAATATTCATTTTCTAAAAATTTTAGGGGCCCTGCAGGCAAGATAGAATAGCTTGGCCAGCCAGATCTGTCCCATGGGCCGTATTTTACCTGCCCCTGGTCTACACATTCATTAATGTGCCATAGTTACTTTGCATTAAGTTTAGTACTTGGATAAATAAGTACTAAATCAATGCACAGTAACTGGCGCTACTGTGCAGTTGCATTAGTTCACAGGTTTTTACAGACACTAACTGCACAGTAGCCTAATACTACTGCACAGTAGTGT
>NW_017729032.1:24271216-24273100 GCF_001723915.1 Gavialis gangeticus | reverse complement strand
TGTTGGCAGCATATACTTAGGATTTTTCTGAGACACCCGGCACATTACTGTGCGGTGTTATTAGGCTATTGCACAGTTACAGTCTCATGTAGATGCAGCCAGATGGTAGGATTTGACCCAAAAGAGTTGTATGAGTCCAACTGAGCGGGAACTCCAACCTGTGCTGCGCAGGGGGATCTGTAAACACTAACATAAGCACACAATGTTTTCTGTTAAGGATATTGGGTGATGTCCTGTAACATGCATTTCCTCTATGAAGATGTCTACTACTAGAAAACTTTCATATAGTATAATATGGGTATATATTATAGCCCTACTAGAAAGGGTTTTCAAGCATATAAAGCAAACTGTTCTCATTGATGCTTACACATCTTATACCTATTCCATGCAAAATACATATACATCACTGTGACTAAAAGCTCCCTCCTTCTCAGATCAGTACCCACCCCCCTGAATCACAGAATTAAGCTGTTTATTCTTTGTTCACCTTCTGATCCCCTTAATCTTTCCTTCTTGGCTGGCCTTAAACAGCTTAAACAGGTAGTTTGAGAGTGTTACTAACCTGACCCAGAACTACCACATTCTGTCAGCAATATTGAAAGCTAGGTTTAATCTTACCTGGGTGAGATGAGCATAGAAGCACTCTTTCTTGTCCTGACAGGTACCCCAACCTCTAAGCTATTGGACAAAAGGTTCGCACCACCTGCTTATAGTGCCAAACACTTGTAAGTCGCTTTTTGGCCAACTGGAATTCTGGGCGACTTTCTCAAATGTATGTGCCTCCATGACAAAATTGGATTGTAACAGAGTATAAATGAAGTTAGGCATTTAGATGGAGATCTTTGATTTCTTCTGCACATAGGGTGCCTATACATGAGCACGGAGGCTGCCTTGATGTGCTGGAATGCCAGCGTCTTGGAGCAGACTCAATTAATCAAGTCTGTTGGAGCATGGCAGCCTTCTGCATCTCAGGCATCAGTGTGTCTGCATTTAAAAATGTGGTGGGGGCACCTGAACTAAAGCTTCTTGAATGAACTTAAGTTCAAGCACCCTGCTACCATTTTTAAGTGCAGGGGTGCTGATACATGAGACATGGCACTACTTTAATTAGAGCAGCTCTTGCAGCTGCTTTAATTGAAGTGCCCCTCCTACTCTCAGAGCACATGTAAAAGTGCATATAGTACTCTCAGAGCAAATGTAAAAGTGCATAGTAAGTCAGATTTAAATAGATACGGCACATTTTGAGACATGAGGAATTAAGCATGTTATTAAATTTTGGTCTCTTTCCTGGGAGGAAGTAGGTTAGGGTTAGACCCAAAAAAATATACAAGAGCCTTTGATCTATCTTAGTGGTAAAATAAAAGCTAACCCTTAATATTTCCAAAATAGTGAAAATTTGGTGAATTAAAAAAAAATCACTTTTCTAAGAGAAAATATAACATTTACAAATGAAATCCAAATATCAAAATATCCAAGCAAAATCAGTGATTTTGTTTGGTAAATCAGGCAATCCAGAGTGATATATTTAATTTGCTTCATTCCATTTTCATTGATTCAGAGTCCTGCAGTTCTCTGGACTAAAACTCGCTTTACTATAAATAGAGTTTGAATGCTACATTTCTATTCTTGAATTGAATCCCAGCCTGATGAAGTACTGAATGCCCTCAATTCCCACTGAATTAATGGATCAGGTCCTGATTCTTATTTGGCTTGTTCAATGAACTGCTGTATAAGCTAGATGAGTAGTTCAATTAATGAATACAAGTTTAAGTACAATCATCTTCCCTGCAGATGCTTTTAAAAAATATTTCTCCAAAGGGGTTTATTTTTGTTGCAAGGGGTTACCAGCCAAGGAGGTGATCCTCCCCCTCTACGCGACGCTGG
>NW_017729032.1:24242244-24271205 GCF_001723915.1 Gavialis gangeticus | reverse complement strand
GTGACCACGACCATGAGCTTGGCTTGCCAGCTCCGGGGCCATGACAGGTCCGTTAGCTGGGGTGGTCAGGACACCTTTGCTAATACTGTACTACAACTACTTTCAACAGCCTTGTCAGTTGTACTAAAGAGATCACAAGCTCTGGTTCTTAGAGATAAAGACTTGTTGGGATGTATTGTTTACAAACAGCCAAACATGAACATCATATCTTAGGCACGATGTCAATAAATGTTATTTGTGAAACAGGGCACCAGAATAAACATAACCCTATTACCGTGGAAAGTATTCAGGGTTCCCAAGCCCCCTTTGTACATTGATCAAAACATGGTAACATATACCTTCTAGTTTTCATCAATCACTAAATGTGTTTATGTGACATTATTCACCTCCAGTTTTTATCAGACATCATGACCTTCCCACCTAGGGTGACCACTGTCCCTAATTGGTTGGGACTGTCCTTAATTGGTTGGGACAGTCCCAAAATTTAAATATCAAGTACTGGTCCCAGGATGAATAACTTGGAGACAGCATTTTTTCCAGATTCCCAGTATCATGTGCAGGGATCTGAGTTTTCCATTCACCACAGAAAAACATTAGAAATGGCAGATTCCCCTTGCAGGCTGGCCGAGTTCCAACCTGCAAGGGGCTGCTTGGGGCTGGAGCTGGGAGGATCAGGATGAAGGGGGTGCCATGTGCATGTGCATGTAAGTCAATGATGGCAGGAGGGAACATGGGGGGTGCGGATTGAGGCCCCCACAGTAAGGGAGGGAGTGGGGCAGGGGCTGGGGGTCTTGCCCAACCAGTGCATGGGGTCTGGGGCCAGGGTGGGAATGCACAGCCACAGGGCCCAGCTAGAGGGGAGGGGAGGGGCAGATCCCCATCGCTTTGCACACTCCTGGGGAGGGGGAGGGCCCCCCCCCAGATTTAAAGTTAAGTAGCCAAACAAGGTCACCACAATTTTATCACAAGTTCCAGTCTTGCCCAACAATATTATTGGCAGGTAGCTACCTTCTTCCAGCTATCTTCTTGACTCTGGTGTTGGCAAAACATCCTTCCTTAGCTGCTTTTGTTTCCTGATCCTTCTGGTTTTGTTAATAAGCTATTTTTTTCACTATCTACCTTTTGTTGCTTTGTTCTTACCAATGTCTCTGCTGGATGCATCGTAGAAGTTACACATAGGAAACACTTCTTAAATTATCCAGTATGTCTAAACCATCTTGCTGTCAGTGCAGTGTAGGTTTTTATATTTGATAGCTCACTGTTACATAGAATATTCAGCAAAATCTAACATTTACATGGATTGTTATCCTTAAATCAATTAACCAGAGCAGATGTTAAAATTACACATTCTGAGCTGAAACTCATTTTAAAATGTAATGAAATATGTATTCTTCCAATCTTTATTTGAATGTTATATACTCTCTGTATTTCCTTTTTAGTCACCACTGATTAAAATACTAAGATATTTTTATTTAAACATGAATTCTCATCAGTTTAAGTTGCTTCCTTCAGCTCTTTTATGCACTCACTGATGTCAAAGCCTTCTGGTGGTGATATCACAAATCATTGCCAGGAACCAATTTTTTAAAATATGACTAGAAGTCACTTGGACTCCGGTGGTTAGCACATCCTGCTATAGCCATTCCAAAGATGTAAGAGTGAATCTTGCTTTACATCCATGCCAAAGTCTGCCTCCAGCTGACTGAGTTATAAAAGAGTACCTGGGGGAGTCAGAGGTGGCTGGGAAGGATGCTAGTCACATCTCTCTCTTGTATGCCATTAGCTACAAAAACTGGTGTCCTTTAATCATATTAACTCTGTGGAACATCTAGACTCAAGTAGACCATTGACGTGTTTTAGTTTTATTGGCATTAGTGATACTATAAACACTTTGAACTTATAAATATCCTTTCCCCCAAGTGTCTCTATAAGACATCAAAAGTGGTAAATTGGATTATTCCCATTTTAAAGGTGGGAAAATAGAGGCACAGAATGAGTAAATGACTTGTTGAACACTGTTTTTAATTTGGAATATAATCCATCCAAATACAAAAGTTGACCCTATGACATATCTATTTAGAATAGAAATATTAGAATAAAAAGGCTGTATTCATTAAAAGCAGGAAAAATGGTAAAATATAATATTTATATTAAAGTTTTCTTGTGCATGGAAGATTTTTTAGTCTTAGGTTTATCTGGTATACAAATTGTTAAGTCTGAACAGTGAATTTATGTAGCTGTTTTTGAAGTTTTGCCAACTTAATTTGAATTCTGTGTATTTCAAAATGTCCACTGGTGTAGTAGTATCCAATTAACGAGGTATATTAAATTGCAGACATTAGTGTAGTGCTATCTGTTACTAATTCAACTTTTATGGGAGCTATCAGAAAGTTTTATTTCTAACAGGTTGCATGTATAAATTACTGATAAATGAAAATTAACTTAAGTACTGCTTTTTATAGTGCCTTTAACAAGTCTGAAATTGAGAATTGTGTTAAAGGAAATAGCCTTTTTTAGCAACTCTCTTTTATAGCTGTTGATCTAGACCATTGTAGATATAATTTAATCAGATGGAGATTATATTTGTACAAAAGGTAACTATCAGTGCAGGAAAATGCATATACTAAAGGCTATTTTTAATTTGCCTGAAAATTCAATTTCTGACTCCTTTTGCTGATAAAATATGAATTACTTAAAATGTATGTAATATTCTGTCTAATTCTTAAGACAAGGTCATTTGTGTCTTACATATGAAATCTTTCTTTACTGCTCTGAACATAGTCCCATACTAGCAATATAGAAAATTTACACATTTATTTCTTAATAGTGTATTCCCTACTCAAAGCTATACCATCAATATAACACTTATATAGGATAATTTATGCTGACATTTTTAATTACGCTACTTGGTTGATATTATTGTGACAAATACATCACTAATGCAGGGCAGAATTGGATAAACAAGCTAGATTGGAAAGACAGAAGGCTAATGAGTGGCTGATTTAAGTAGGACTAAGCCTGACTAATGCTAAAATGGAAGAGAGCCAAAGAAATTCTAGGTCCTTCCAGTAGCAAGTAATTGACACTTTCCTGTTTTTTTAGGAATAAGCCAATTCTCCATTCCTTCAGCAACGGAGTCTAGTTGAAATTACCTCCATTTGTATAACATGTAAGCCTGAACTCAATTATTATTTTGAGTCTTCCTAAGTTTTTTGCTTATAAAATTGGAATGACTCTGTGGGAGCCAGGGATCCAACTTCCTGAGGAACCCTAGTAGGGGAATCCACAGGGAACCATCCCCAAACACTGGAGAGAAGAAGAGTAGCTTGGTTAAGGGCTGGAAGCATTCGCTACTTATCTGTAGGGACATTGGTGGAGGCAGCAGATTGGCAATAGTGGAAGATGCAGCAGCAGCCATGCTCTAGAAGTATGTGCTTGCTGCATATAGGCATGTGTGTTAAGGCATCCGGTATATGGATGTCTGGTGCTAGCCCAAGAGAAGGGAGGCACAGCATGGATGCAGCACAGCACAGGGGTAAAACAGCCTGAAGACTCAGTGCTCACTTTGTGCCCAGGGCTGCAGAGAGCTGGCTGGGACTTCTTCATGGCAACTAGGACAGCAGGGATCTGAGCCCTGTGAGTGAAGGGGCAGCAACAGTTCCTTAATAAGACCTGAACTGGGACATTTGGAGAAGTGGGGCCATGGGGCCAGCATGTGAGTCAATGCCTGGGAGGGCCACAATTCATTTATTAACTCTGTAATTGATTTCTCATTCCTTGATTAACCCAGCAGCAGGAAGTGTTAGTGGCTGGGCAGGACTGAGTTAAGGGATTCCTGGCAGGCTGCCAAAGGGATCATTGAGCCTGACTCAAAGGCCAGGAGATCCTTTTTTATATATTTTGGGAGGACTGTTATTTAGTCAGGAGAACACTGATGCAAGTTCGAGAGATGCCTCTGAGTTGAAGATCCTGGAATGCGAAAATCAGGACTGAGAGACAGTATCTGTGGTCTTGACCCAATGTCAAGTGCCTGGGTATTTTTTGTTCCCTCTTCATTTAACATCATCTGGGGACCTTAAACACCTGGTTGGTGCATGGATGGGCTGAGAGGGAGGCAGAAGCCCTGCAAGAAAAACCATCCACATGCAAAGCCCCAACCAGAATATGGAACCTTATGCTTATTTAAATAAAATTAAGACATGGCAGGAAAGACTAGAAGGGGTGCTCCTAAGTTTGTGTACTAAGGCTAAGCTGTTAACCTACAAGTCCAGGACTGAAGAAAACAAGGACATTTGGCCTTAGCTATGGACAGTGTAATAGGCCTATTGGTCTACTGGGCATTGTACTGCCTCCTGGTGGCTTACCTTTCCATTCTGGTATACCAATGGCCTCCCCTCCTCACCTGCCATGCCTTCATCTTACTCTGATAGCCAGGAGTCAACCCTCAAATAGTCAGAGTGACACCTCAAATGCCTTTGTCCATCCCTCTCATCACAGGGGATTCTCCAATCTGGTCCAGCCAAGGTAACTATTTGGGAATCCCCTAGCAATTCTCAGTGCTCTCCTTCTACAGCACTCTTACGTCAATGTGGTCTGGCGCACCCTAATCAGTTCCTGGAGGGGCTGACACATCCATCATAGAGTCTCAGGGCTCACTGCCCTTGATCTACTCTGCACGGGGTTGGAAGCAACCTGAAAGCAAAAACATACAATTCACTCTTCTTGAGGTCCCTCAATGGTCTCTCTTCTCCCTTAATAGCTATCCCATGCCTTGTGTCTTCTTCCCCCCAAAATTAGAAACAAATAACAAAAGTTTACCTTTGTCTGAACCGTTCTCTCCCAAAGCACACCCCAAGTGTTCCTATATCACCAGACTTGCAGTCCTTCAGGGATTTCCTCACTCCAGTCCTGCCTAGGCCAGACTGCCTGGCTATGCCCAGGAGCTGGACTTTTATGGCTCCAGAACTATTACCTTTGGCCCCCAAACAAAGCAGTCTGCCTTAAAAAATGCTACACCCTTTTCCCCTGTCAAAAATTAATTCCAGCAGGATGAAAGACAGAAAAGAAAAGAATCTGTATTTTTATTACAACATAGGAAAACACTGTCTGGCCCAAAAGACTTCTATTTTTTTTTCACTTCTTACTAACACAGGTTTTATTTAATTTGGATTTAACATGAAACAACTCTTTTGCTTCGAATGAACCCTACATTAGTCTCTGTTTTCTTTTATGTGTAGACAAACCCTGAGAAATTGTTTGGTGTTGTTTTGGAAGCTGAGTGGGAACTATCATCACATGTGAGTCAGGATTTTACATGTGCAAAGATGAGCTCTCCATCACTACGTGTCTGTGTGTGTGGGTGTACAGTGAACTCTCCACCATCACGTCCCACCTTTTTGCTATTCTGGATCAAAACAGGAGCATCACATGCCACACTTGCAAATTGCACTGTTATTCCTCTGCCAGTAAGTGGCTGTGGAGAGCAAACAGATGGTTTGTCCCAATAATGACCCACAGTAATTTTGACAGACACCCACTGCAATGTCTCAGGAAAAACTGATGGCACATTTTATTTGACGTACTTTGGCAGGCCTAAAGTGTGACAGTTGAACTGTATGTCTATAGGGGCTTGGGACCAAAATGTTTTCTCCAAGGACAAATATGACATCTCTTTACAGCCTATTTCACAATATCTCCCAAGAGTGAAAGAAAAGTAAAAGGAAATTAACATTACAGCTGAGTAATCTTCAGCAAAGTCTTATATCACATGAACTCTTTATCTGAAATTTCACCAGTTCTGAAATGTTAAATCTTAAATGTTGGTTAGTGCCCTGTTTCTTCAGGGGTATAGGTTGTAGCCATGTTGGTTTAAAGACATAGACAGCATTTCTTCAGTGCTCCTGAATGCAAACTACTTGTGAGGTAGCTTTTATTGTAGGTGAATGTCTGCTCCTTGCTCTTCTCTTTCACATTGACAGTTTACTGAGTTACAATTCCATTCCCAGTTAATTTACCAAATGTCCATTTTAGAGTTCCTCTTACCTGCAGATAATCTCCAGACATCATTCCATGATTTTGTACAAAACATTTACTCAATCCATTATACAGTGATATAAAGGCACTCAGGGCATATCTTTCTCACAAATCTTTAAATTGCCCTCCATACTAACAAGATGAAATATATAGCAGCATCTTTAATCTCTCTGATTCAGCAGTGGTTGCTATTATTTTATCTTTTGCATTTAAGGATGGATTGCTTGTGTTTCTACATGGCTTTTAATAAGCCATTAACAAACTTCTGTGGCCATTCTCTTCCTTACAACACACTTTGATTGTGTTTATTTTGAAGATCAGTGGTCCCTACCAGCTTTTCAACGTGCACATTATATGTTTTGTCATGTCCTTGATGTATCTGTTAGATATAACTTTGTTATATCTAACATGATACTGAAGAACATGCATTAACTATCATTTATTTATTCCTTATCTCATTACTAGTAAAAAACCTATGACATGCTGCGTTTATGGTTGCTTAGCAACAATGTTTCCTTTTAAGTTATTAACCCTTTTCATTTCAGTAAGGTGGGCACAATCTATTTAAAGAAACTCAATTTTCCACTCATTAATTGCAAATTTTTAATCATTTTTTCCCTATGACTCTTCCCCTAAAGCCGTAACTGATGGCTTGGAGATGGGATAAAAAAAGGAAGGGTGTACGCAAAATAGAAGGGGCATTTAGTTATGTTTGGAAAGGGTAGTCTTGTTGATCTTTTTCTAAAAAATATAGACATCTCTTGAAGTGCATGTCTTGTGGTGTAGTATTAATGAGGTGTGGGTATATAGGTAGAAGAAAAGAGGGTATGTACTTTAATCTGTGGTTCAATCTTGAGTATCCTTGTAGTTTTTTGTCAGCTATATTTTAGTATGAAATATTTATTTCTGCTTCACAATGAAGATTTTTGTATCAGTTTAGTTAGGACTCCTCCAGCTCTGACACAGATAGAGCTCCATGACAACTACTCTTACAAGAATGGAACATTTCACATACTTGACATAATCAGAACTCCATGTCCGCATCTGACACAGTCAGAGATCCTTCCCCATTGCTAACATGCACTAAGCAACTTGTCAGATATTCTTATAAGAGCTTACTACCTATCTTTAACAAAGTTAATCTTTCATGACTACAAGTGACATAATCAGGCCTCCTTTTCCATAATTAAAACTTCCTGATTGCTTTCTTCACTGGTCCTGTACAGAACGCAGAAAGAAACCTGACTATAGATGATGCAGAGAAGGCTGAAGTATTTAATGCCTTTTTTACTTCAGTGTTCAGCCACAGGGTCAACTACGAGATAATGAGCACAGTTGACAGCAAAGGTAGGCAAGGAGACAAAGAGCCTAGAGTACTGAAAGAACAGATTAGGGATAATTTAGAGAAGCCAAATGTTTTCAAGGTATCAGGATCAAACAGGATACACCTTTGGGTACTGAATAAACTGGTCAAGGCAATTTCAGAGCTATTGGCTATCCCTTTTGAGAACTAGATGTGGTCCCAGATGCTTGGAAGAGGGGAAATATATTGCCCATCTTTAACAAAGGGAAGGAGGTTCCTGAGAATTATGGACCAGTCATCCTGACCTGAGTACCAGGAAAGATCATAGAGAAGGTCATCAAAATCTATTTCAAAGCACCTAACAATGTCCAGGTCCAAGGCTATATAAAATTGAAACCTTAGGAAATTAGTTCTTTACATTTGAAGTATTAAAAAACTGAACTGTCAATTGGACCACAAAAAATAAATGCATTTTGTAAATGGGATTTTAGTATGCATCACTATTAAGTAACTTAGGGAGATTCTTCAGCTTTGATCAATGGACAACATACTCTTTGATTTCTAGGTGGTGTCAATTAAGTTTTAAATGTTGCAAAACTTCTTCTTAGATAGCTTTCATGCTGGATTCTAAAAAGCTTCCAGAATTTAGGCACTGCTTTGCATAACACAAGACTTTCTAAAGGAAATTATTTATATCCCATTAAATGACAACCCCCCCCTGCAATTAGTTCCATGTTCTTTAGGCTTTTTAGGACAACCCATAAATAGGTAGAGAACCTCATAACAAGTCTCATGAGTAGTCCACACATGGCTATACTTCACTATTTTAATATGCCTGATAGGGTACATGTAAGTAGCAAGGTGATCAACAACAGTCAGCATGCATTAACCAAGGGTTAGTCATGCCTGACCAACCTGATTTCCTTCTATGAAAAGGTGACAGTCTCTCTGAATGGAAGGAGAACAATGGATGTGATATAATTTGACTTTAGTAGAGCTTTTGACACTGTCTCCCATGAAACTAAGGAAACACAAATTAGATTAAAGTACTATAATATGGATACATAACTAATTAGATCATCCTGCTCACTGAGTATACAACAATGGCTCTATATCTAGGCGGGCAGAAATATCAAGTAGAGTCCCCCAAGATTCTGTCCTGGGTTCAGTATTGTTCAACATTGTCATTAATCATTTGGATGATGAGGTTGGTTCATGATTAGCAAATTTGTGGATGACACCAAGTTAGGTGGCAGATACTCTGGAGAATAGGATTAGGATCCAGAATGACCTGAATGGAGAGGACAAGTGGTCCATAATCAATCAGGTGAGATTAAACAAATAAAATGCAAAATCTTGGATTTGGTACAGAATAATTGCACACACAAACACAGACTGGAGAATGACTGGTGAGACTGAAGTACCACAGAAAAGAAGCTGGGGATTACATTATACTATAATCCCTCTGTACAGATGGGTGTTGGTTGGAGGTCAGGGGGCACTGGTTGGAGATTTCCTTCTGCAGGGGATGGAAGTATCCATGTGCCAGTCTGACCTGTTGTCTTAGTGGTTTACTGCTTGCCTGGAGCCCAGATCCAAGATGTATGTCATGGAAGGATTACTGAGTCCCACCTGTCCCTCTGATTACTAGCTCATGCTGCTCATCCATGTGAGCAACAGTGATACTGCCAGGGGTGACCCTGAGCAGATCAAAAATGACTACAAGAGTGCAAGGGTGAAGGGGACAGGGGCTCAGGTTGTGTCCACCTCCATTCTTCCAGTTAAGGGGAAGGGCCTAGGCAGGAGTGGGTACATCCTTCAGATCAATGCATGGCTGCACAGATGGTGTCACCAGAAGGGTGTTGGCTTCTTTGGCCACAGGATGTTGTTCCAAGAAAAAGGATTGCTGGGAAGAGATAGGATCTACCTGACAAAGAGAGGGAAGGACGTCTTTGCAGACATGCTTGCTAACCTAGTGAGGAGGGCTTTAAATTACATTTGTTGGGAGGAGGAGGCCAAACCCTGAGGTAAGTGGGGAGGGGGGTAACCTAGAGGAAGCACAAGACAGAAGGGGCAACCAGGGAGGCCTTCTCATTCTTCCTGACAAAGTAGGACAATTGGCTAGTTACCTCAGGTATCCGTACATAAATGCATGGAGCCAGGATTACGAGCAAGAAGAATTGGAAATCCTCGTACAGCCATGGAACTATTTCATGATTGGAATAACAGAGACTTAATGGGATAGCTCACATGACTGGACCGCTGTCATGGATAAGTATAAACTGTTGGGAAGGAGAAGCAGAGGAGAAGAGGAGGAGGAGTTGCTCTTTATGTAAAAGAGCTCTATGATTACTCAGAAATCCTGTTAAAAATCTCTGGGTTAGTTTCAGAGGGGAAAGCAACAAGGGTGACATTGTGGTGGGTGTATTCTATAGGCCACTAGACCAGGAGGATGAGATGTTTTCAAACAGCTAGTGTAAGTTTCCTATTCACAGGCCCTGGTTCTTATGGGGCACATCAATCACCCTGGCATGTGCTGGGAGGGCAATACAGCAGTGTGCAGGCAATCCAATAAGTTTTTGGAGAGTGTTGGGGGCAACTTCCTCATGCAAGTGCTGGGGCAGCCAATTAGGGGCCATGCTGTTCTTGACCTGATGGTCACAAATAGAGAAGAGCTGGGAGGCATGTAGTAGTGAATGGGCAGCAGCAACCATAAGATAATGAAGTTAAGGATCCTGAAGAAAGGAAGGCTGGAGAGCAACAGGCTAATGAACCAGACTTCAGAAAAGCAGACTGGGACTCCCTCAGGGAAGTGATGGGTGGGATTTCCTGGGAAGCCAGTCTGAGGCAGAAAGAAGTCCAGGGCAGCTGGATGTATTTTAAAGAAGCCTTACTTAAGAGTGCAGGAACAAACCATCCTGATGCACAGAACGACTAGCAAGTATGGTAGAAGAATGCTTATCCTTGCAACCCTGACGAAAGGCTGAGGGAACTCTTCAGTGAGCTAAAACACAAAAAGGAAGCTTACAAGAAATCAAAACTTGAACAAATGACTAGGGAGGAGTATAAGAGTATTGCTTGGGCATGCATGGAGGAAATCTGGAAGGCCAAAGCACAACTGGAGTTGCAAAAATTGTAAAATTACTCCAGGTAGAAATGGAAAAAATGTTACAATCTTTGCATTTTCCTATGTTTGAGGAAGGGCATGTGTACTGGACAACTTGCAAATGAAGAATTTTTTTTGGTAAGTGTCTAGTTGGTCTAATAAAAAATAGTGCCTTTAGCACACTGACTCTCTGAAACGGCACATAGTTCTGACTGACAGAGATCAATCCCTACATATGGCAGAGTTAGAGCTACATCTCCAGCATACTCTGTGCTCTATTCCCATCTATAACACAGGTATGATTTTATCCACCTTACTTACTCAGGCAGAGCTCCATTCTGGATTGTAGCCTCTAACAATGTTGCTCCATTTTCTTTTGAAAATCTCTATCTTGTTCTCTTAACATCAAATGACAAAATGATCAGAAGGTTCTTTTGAATTGTTCATACTCTTCCCAACCTTGTCCGTTTTGTCCGTTTGATTATGCCTATCTAGAGCTTTGGGCCCAAATAAAATAATGAAGTTTATCTTGAACCATTCTCTGCTAAATACTTCCTTCTGAGCTCAAACCTACCAGGGGTCATATAAGCTCAGTATTTATTCCTGCCCATGGCAGGGAGTCGGACTTGAAGATCTACTTAGGTCCCTTCCGACCCTACATCTATGAAACTATCTCCAAGAGAAAACTGATTCATATCATAAACCTTCTCAAGAGGGGTAAGTTAAGAATCTCTTTCAACGTTTTTAAAACTGAGGCAATAATTTAGAAGTCAGGCTCCTTGCCACTACTGCCTTTCAACAAATTCATGTTGTTGCTGCCATTCCTCATGTTTTTTTTCCAAACTGGCTTGCACAGCTCTCTTTGCCAATCTATCAGTTTCTAATGGTCCATTTCCAGTTTCTGTTCCTGTTCCTGTACAAGGATCTTCTTTGCTTTTAGCTGCATTTGCCATTACTTCATCTCTTCAATGAGAAACTGGGTTTTGAGGAAGTCCTGATACTATACTTATCCTTCTAGCCCCTGTAAAACATCCAATTCTTTATAGTGCTGGTGAACTACTCTTCAGTATCTTGCCTGGGTCTATACTTAAATCCTTTGCCTGTTTTTCCTTATGGAGTAGGTCAACTATCTGTACCTTGGTTAGCTTTTTAACATTTAGTCTTCTTTCTCTGCACAGCTCTATAATTTGCTTCTTACAGAGCTGATTATACACCCATTTTCCTTATCTGTCCCTTTCTCTCAGTGTAAACCACTTTCCCCCTACTGTTTTCCTTGACTATGCTTTTTTACTGCTGTGATAGCATTTTGAAAAACACTGCCATTGAATTCAGCATCCAACCATTTACCACCAGCTGTCATTGTTCTACAGTCCATGCTATGCCTCTGACCTATATAAATCCCTTTCAGTGTATCCTTTTAATGCTAAGCCAGAGGCTCCATTTTTTTGCAAAGGTGAGCACTGCAAGCCATTGGTTTTAGCAATGCTTGCTCCCCCTTTGGCTTCTCCAGCTGGGATCCAAAGAGCACAAACCCACTGTTTAAAATGTCTAATTCTTAGGAGCCATGCAATCAGCAGGTGTTTCCACTGACAAAACACAGCTTTTTTTTTCCAAACAAGCCACCATTTCTGAGTGAACTGGAATACAGTTGATGGTATTCTTAATTTAGAAGAGAAAAACAAAGTTCATAGACATGTTTGTGCTGGCAGCCCAAACTGCATGGCTGGCCAGAAACATCCTGGATCCCTTCTTTCTTTGTTCCAGGTTGTAGACAGTTTTCACATGTTCTGCCTCCCATACCTTGCTGTGACTAGAAATTAGTGTCCACTCATCGATCTTCTGTTGTATCTCCATTCACATGTTGGTGGTTCTTCATGGTTTATTCATACCAGCTTACATGTCTATTGCCTATGTGACTCCTATGCAGCTCGCTGAAAGAAATTAACTGCTTCCAATCCAGTACGCTAAAATATTAGTGTGTTGAGAAGTAGTCACCTATTAGTGTTCATAAAATAAGACAGATATGTTCCCCATTCTCTAAACCTTGTCTTTGATGTCTTAAATTCTGACATACATAAGTCTCCATCCCTGTCTACGATACATGGCAGTTTGTATTCTTACACTTGGCAGCAAACAGGTAATAGATCAATCTCTAATACAGCCAGGGTTAAATTGCCATGTCTGACAACAGTATGGATCATTTACTATCTCTGAGTTATGAAGGATTTGGAACTTATGAAGGGCTCCATCTTTATGCCTCATATGCAGTCCTTTATCCCCCATCTCCACCTCTAACATATGAAGAGTGGCAGGACTATCTCTGGAGCACTTGCCCTTCCTTCTATCTGATATATGAATATATGAAGGATTCCAGCTCTCTCTCTCTCTCTCTCTCTTATATACCCTGAGTACCATCCCCACTTCTAGCATACAGATGGTTTCATCCTCCATGAACAGTCACAGGGCTGTCTCCCTATTAGTGATAAACCCAGAGTCCACACTTGTCACATGGGGAGTCACTCCTATCTCTGAAACACACAGGGCTATATTCTTTTCTCTGGCGTGCAGGGTTCCTGCCCTTGCCCAACATATTTGGGGATCCTATCCTTCTCTTCTCCCTTCCCCCATGGTTTTAGTATCCTGGCCTCCATCTTTGTCTCTGATAATCGAGGGTTCTTATTTCTGATATAGGCAAAGCTCAGTCCCTGAGCTTCTCCCCATGTCTAACATGCTCAATTATTTCACCCCTACCTCTTAGTTTTTCAGTTGCCTTTCCCATCTCTAGAATACTTGGCACGCTGTCCTGGTCTTGAAATACATGTGACTCCATCCCAGTATTTACTTATAAAGACTCTCTCTGTACTTCTGACATAGGCAGTTCTACATCCAAACTTTCATAGGAAGTATATTCCTATGTCTTTTATTTTCAATTTTTTATTTGTGTCTCAGACATGTACACCTTTGTATACTTATGTCTAAGATATACAAAGTCCCACCCACATTTCTGCTCTACTTAGGGGCCATCTGCATCTCTGATGCATGCAAAGTCCTATGTTCATCTTTTTATATATATTGAGCTTCATACTGAGCTTCTGCTTCATCACCTATTCCCTCATAAATAGAACTGTATAATCGATGACATTCATTCTTCATATCTACAAGTGACGCACTATAGTGCCATCATATTCCTCTAATGTATCTTTGGCTTCTCAATGTTTCTGACAAAACACGGGTTCAAAGTTGTGATTTAGTCTTGAACTTATGCTGTCTCCATTTGTGTTTTGTTTCAGTCAGTTCACTAGCTCTTGGTGCTTTATTGTTTTGCTAGTACTTATATATATGTGTGTGTGTGTGTGCGTGTGTGTAGGCTGTGAAGTATATAAGCACTGGTACATACATACATACATACAAACATACATACGTGTGTGTGTGTGAATATATATATGTATAAATTAATGGTGATGTTCTTACTACATTTAATGAATTATGTTTCTCAAGTATTACTAATTCTTGAGCCTCATAATAGCTGTTGGCTTTTAGTGAACAGTTGTTTTAATTGTATGGACTTTGAATTTTCCACACAATTTTCAAGAAAATAAAAGACTTAGACTAAGTACATTAGCACTGAATTATTAGTGAGTTTAGGCCATTTTTATATAAAAATAAGAATATCTACTTCTTATATAGCATTTTTAATGAGTAGATCTCCATGCACTTTACAAAGGAGGTCAACAACATTTTTTCCATTTTACAGATGTGTACAATGAAATAGAGAGGAAAAAAGTGACCTGCTGGAGTTTACCCAGAAGACTAGCACAAGTGAGCAAGATGTCAAATGTTTAGTCCACTAGATACTCTTCCTTGTGTATATGACTATATTGAGCACAATAATTTCTTTGGTTTTGTATAGATATGATCACTCCAACATCACCTACCACATATTTTATTAGGAACATTTTTTATGTTTTATGTTCAAGTCTAGGTTTTTTCCTATTTTTTGTGAAGAAGTAAAATATCCAGGAAACAAATGCTGATGGTCATGGATGCAGACTTAATTGTGAAACACATTTTGATTACACAATTTGAAAATGAAATGCAGAGGAACTTTTGATATGTTTCTATCAACTTAAAGGGGGCGATATTTTTTGAGATATAGTTTGGAGAGATGCTGGACAAGCTTTTGAGCTTCAAGTGCCCTTCATAAAGTCTAAAAGAAAGAGGCAAGTGAAGACTGAGCTAAATAGCAGATGGAAGACTTCTTGTAAATGCAAAGAGTCACTTGGAGAGAAAGGAAGGCTGAGAATTAGAAGTAAAGAGGTGTTATCAGGAAACATTATAAGACAAAAGAAGTGCAATGGAAATGGCAAAGTACTTAGTGGCAGAGGGAAATCATTCAAGTTATTACCTGCAAAGTGCAGAGAGATTAGAGTTTAGTGTTTGTTAGGTTGTAATAAATCATAAAGCCACTGATCGTGTTAAATCCAGATTTTTTTACTGTCCAGTAAGGTTATGAATGTCTGCTTTTCCATGCTCATCTTCTGGTGGTGTTTTGTAAATTCCCTTTGATTATGTGGTCAGAGAGGAGTGGTTGTTCTGTGAAAAGTGTGCTCCTAATAGTGGTCGTACTTCATTTTTGTTTTGTTGTGTTTTGTTTTTTCATTCTGGTGCGTAGTTCCTGTCTATTTCTCACAGAAAAAATATAAAGGACAGAGATACATGAACACCTGTAAGAAAACACTTTTCAAAGAACAACCACCCCTCACCTGAGTGCTTATAACTGATCGTGATTGCAAGTCTTTGCGGTCTGGGGACCTGAGGAGGACCTTGTATTTTGGAGAATTCAAATACATGCCTAAAATTTAATGCATGTAATCCCATGGACCTAGTCATAATATAAAGTTAAATATGTCCGTATGCAAATAATATACTGGTGCTCCTCTAGCCATCCTGTTCCTCAAGTTACACTACTGCAGCAGCAAGTTCAATTATTTACAGAAAACACTTTGAACTTTTAGTTTTGGAAGAACTGTAGTCAAAAGGCAAGTTGTCAGAAGATAGGGATCTCCTCCATGAGTAAATACAATACTATAGGTATGTTTCATTTCAAACCTTGCCACTTTCTGGTCCTGCTTCAGTAGTCTGGTGTAAAATATAGCCCATATCTTTAAAGTATTTTTATACAGTGCCATTCACTATAGTTTGTTTTTACTTTCTAAGTAAATATCACTACAGAAAATCTGGGTCCAGAGTCAGTTCAGAGATTTCAAATAAGTTAAAAAGATGAGATCATTTCTTTCAAAACTGAAAGTGCAGTATTCTAAATCAGGGTGCTTTTTTCCAGCTAGATGCCCAGCTGACTATCAAAAATAGTGTCTTGAGACTTGAAACATAATAACAATTTTAATTAATTAGTCTGTAATTTACTTGCTTGTCCCTACTCTGGTTTTACAGATCATTATCAGTACAACTACTTTTCAGTTCTCCTGTCAGAAAAACTGTACAAAAACATCCAGAATCATCGTCCATTGTCATGTGTTTTCATTTAGGCATCTGAAGGCACCTATACATGAGCAGCGAGGCTACTCCAATGTGCTGTAATTACTGTGCTTCAGCAGATTCCAGCATCTTGTGCATCAGTGTCCCTGTGCTTTAAAATGGTGGTGGGGGCATGTTAAAGCTCACCGCCATTTTTAAGTGCAGGGATGCTAATGCACAAGATGCTTCAGGCACTTTAATTGGAGTGGATCTTCAAGCTCTAATTAAAGCCTCCCCCCCGACACACACATACACACAGTCGCAGAGCACGTGTATAAATGCCTTGAGATTTTTGGTCTTGGAAGGTTATCAATTTTTAACAATGCATTGAAGGACTGCTTGGAAAATAATTGAGATCAATTCTTGTATTTGAGTTATCCTCTTTCTCTGTGAAATAGATTTTGAATTTAACATTTCTTTTATAAAGAGATGCAGATATATTATTGCTATATTACTTGCTTACAAGATGGCAGGATATTTTCATGTAACAGTTGTTACTGCATCTGTGCATCCTTTTATAGCTTACTGAGACTTTCAGAATTATTCTCTTGCTCGCCTGAGTTTATTTAAACTATAACTTATTCATCCCTCTTTTTTCAGGATTTGAATATGTTTTGTTCCTTATTGTGTTAATAACATTTGTGTATGTCTTGTATTCACTAATGTAGCACTGATGGTGAAACAGATGTCTGCGTTAATCCTTCCTACATCAACTGAACCATCATTTCACCTCTCTGCAGTGTTCAGGCAGCACCTCTGGAAGCAAAGACCCCAGAGAGCTTTTTGAATTGCTGATTTAATGTCATACAAGAAGCTGAAGCAAATGAATGGCAGTAAATAGATAAGTACTGCAGAATATGGAAGGATTTAAAAGCTGGAAGACCTGAAAGTGAGAATTATAATAAGAATAGATATTTCTCATAAGGCTCATATTTACAGCATAGTGAGCATTTCTTATGGTAATGGGTTCTGGGAATGTAATGAGAACTGAAAATGTTTAGGAAGGAACCCAGTAACCTTCAGGATCAAGTACATTATTGTCGACAGTCCTTCAATATGAGAAGGACAGTCTTCCAGTAAATAAGGGAGTCATCAATGAGTCCAGAGATGGCTGAGGATGCCAGTTCAAGGTCTGTGCGTTCAACTGCAGACATGGCAAATAGTTTCAGGAGAAAGGAGTGGAACCTGGTAATGTGGGCTTACAGATCTTTCTACTTGTCTGTCTACCTTCAGTGAGGTGAGTTTGCTCACAATGATTGATTCCTTGTTGTGCATCAGAGCACTACTAATGGTGATTCAGTATGCAAGTCTCCCAATATTGATGTTCATATCAGATTTCTTCAGACTGACCTTCAAGATATCCTCAAATCTTTTCTTTTACTCTCCTCTAGAGCAGAGACTATTGGTGAATAAGGACCATAGGACCTCTATAGACCACTTCCGAGTGCTACTACAGGGTACCCACCTCTAGAGGCCTACTAGTACCTACACCCTATGGTTTCTCCCCTATTCAGTAGTCTTGCCCTGATGTTAAAATTAGTAGGGGAGGCTGCACAGAGGGAAAGACATGCTTTTGAAGAGTCAGGCTCTGTCTGGTCTGAGGTTCCCCCAGCCTCATCCCAATTTTTGTCTTGCTGAGCCTGCTAGCTCAGGGACCACTGTGCAGAGCCATAGGCTCCTAGCTTAGCTCCAGCCATACTCCGTGACCTCAGGTTCCAGCACTTGACATAGCAAATAGAGGCCTTGAGTCCTGCTTTTCCCCTGTCACCTTCTGCCTTACAGTCCAGGCAAGTTCAGCCTCATGTGGCCATAGACCATACTTTAACCCTCAGACTTTACAGTCTTGGCAAGCTCAACCTCATTTGGCCACAGGACACACTCTCGTCCTTATCCTCTGTCTGCTCTACACAATTTCAAGTTTGGGGTATCCCCAGTTAGCCCCTTTCAGTGGTCTCTGCTTCCCCTACAGTCACAATCTGGCCCTCTAGGGGGGAAATGAAAACCACAAAATGCAGGCACCAGTCCTGGTTCAAAGAAATGTCTCACATGGGGTTTATCACACCTCGTGATGCTGTAGAAAAACAAGCAAAACAGAAAGTGCCCAAGGTGCTTAGCTTGCTTCCTATTCAGGTTCACAGCTTCTCTTCATTCGGGGCTGCCTCCTCAGTCCCCTCTGCAGTCTGGGCTTCAGTTCTCACACCTATCAGAGAAGTTTCTGTCCCTGACAGCTTACATAGCCAGACTGCTTCCCTTGGCCTGAGGCTTGGGCTTATACAGTAGGGCTATGCAAAACTTAAGGTGCTGATTCAATTAGGAGGAGATTCAGCCCAATTCAGCAGCCAAATCTCCAAATTCAAATCAAATTGGGAGACCAATAAAAAGGTCCAAATCTATTCAAAGCTCTCCAAATCAATTCAGAAAAGGTACAGAGAGCTTCAGAGATTTGGGCAGTCCCCGCTCACCGCCACAAGGAGCTAGACTCAGATTCCCTGCCAGTAAGTAGGGGGCAGGGGGGGACTGAAGGAGTAGGGAGGGAACCGTGGGGGACCCCCACCAGGCCCCATCCCCCATCCGTTCTCCCAGCCCCAGCATCCCAGGTCCTTAAAAAAAAAAAAAAAAAAAGCCCCTCATTCACCAGCTGCTGCAGTAGCCACTGGGGCTTCTGGGGGCTCATAGCAGAGCTCCCATGCAGCACGGGGCAGTGGGGTGGAGCAGGGATCGCCCTCCCCCACCCCCAGCAGCAGCCCATGAGTGCAGGTCTTTTTTTTTTTTTTAAGAGTGGAGACGCTGAGGCCGGTCAGGACAGCCATTGATGGGACTAGGAATGTAGGTGCAGAGTGAGGGCTTGTGGCAGAGCCCCCCATGTAGCTGTTGGGGGCAGCAGGGATTGCCCCCCTGCCTGGCAGCAGCTGGTGAGTCCACTGATTTTTTTTGTGTTTTGTTTTTTTTTAAAGAGCCAGGCTGGGGCAGCCATTGACAGGGCTGAGAGAGCAGGTGGGGGATGGTGCCTGTTTGATTCAGAGATTTGGCTAATTCAGCGGTGGCCATATCTCCAAATCAGGTTCAGCTGAATCAATCTGGGACAGTAATTCGAATCACCACATTGAATTACCGTCCCCCAAACTGGCTGAATCCAAATCTGAAGGAAATACTGCCACTTCCCACAGACCTATTATACAGGGCTCTGTGGGTCACAGGACCTCTCTACTTCCCCTCCCTTGGTCATCAGGTTCTGCCTCCACCTGGACCTGGGAATCATCTTGCGTCAGGCTCCCCTGCCTGTGAATTTGCCTCTGGCATCACCACCACAACACAGGCAGAAGAAACATAGAGATGAAGTGGAAAGAAGATGAAGGGAAGAGGAGAATCAGAGCCATGTAACCTAGAAACCAGGGGGAAGGGACCTGTATCAGGGAAAGGATGCACAGGCAAATACACAGAAGGTAAGAGTGGAAAAGGTGAAGGGAGGAGGTGAAAAAGGGGAAAAGAGCTAGGTACTCCTGAATCCCCTTCCCAGTAATGGGGTAGTGGCCCTGTTACAACCTTACATCTGACTATGTGTCCTTTGAAGCCCATGGTATGATATACAGTCACTGGCTATTTACTACTCACACTTAGAGTATGTATGATTCTCATTTTACATGTAGAAAATAGATATAGGGGAGAAGCTGACTTGCGCATGTCACTCTGTAAATCACTTCCAGAGCCATACTTAGAACTCTTGTGTTCTGAGTTCATATTCAGAGTATTAGACCATGCTGCCCCCATTGCAACCCTCATCAGCTGCAGGGCTCACAGGGGGGATAAGGGGAGAAGGCTGCCACTGCTGCTAACCTCATGAGGTACAAGCCTCAAAGTGGCAGCAGTGTTCTCCTCACTTTCCCCCCCTGCAAGCTCTGCAGCTGACAGTGCTGCCCCCACTGCAAGCCCTGCAGCCAATGAGGCTTGCATCGCAGCAGTGTTCTCCCAGCTGCAAACCCCACAGCTAACAACACTGTCACCGCTGTGGGGGCAGGTGGTACACCTCAGTGGCTGGGAGCCCTTCAGTTAATGGGGCTTCCAGCCACAGGGGAGCACTTTGTCATATATTCAACTAATAGAGTGCTCATAATAAGCCACAAAACTGCTTACAGATTTCAATCCCTGCCACCCTTCTTCCCCAACCCCCCCAAAACAGCACTTTTCTTGAAGCTTGCTGAGTGTGGCACATGCCCAGAAAAGTCATCTTATTAGTTTGACCTGACTCGCTGTATAGATCAGGTGGTTCAATGGAGCTTTTTGGTGCTTTTATCTTATAGCTGATTGAATCAGCTTTAGATAAAAGTTCCAAAAAGCCCCACCAAAGCCCCTGATCTATACAGAAGCTGTGGAGCCAGATCAAACTAATGTGCTTCTTCTTCTGGTAAAGCATTATTTTGGGGGGGTTTTTTATGTCTGTCAATGCCCATTGTTATTACACTTTTTTTGTGTGTGTAATAACTGTATAGCTTATTGACTGTTTTATCATACAACTAGTTGGCTGAATGTGTGGTTGGGTCACAACTTAAGGTATAATTACCTGGTTAATAATGGCTTAAGTATAATGTGTAGAGGGGCCCTGAGTCTTATTAGCAACATTCAGATGATTCCACATTTGATTACATTCTGCCTTTTTAAAATCAAGGGTTTTTAGGAGGTTTTCCAAGTACAAGGAATATGTTAGATCTGATGATATTGAGATATCATCAAAGTTTCAAGGTTCATTAGCTTTTTCTTTAGTAAAACTAGCTGAATCCCGAGGATTAAAATCTACAATAATTTCTTCTCCCCTTTTCTCTTCCTTTTTATTATACAATTTAAAGGCTGAAGTTAGGTGCCTTAGCTAAGGTAAGGTTCATTTTTCCTTTCTCTCTATTCTTTTTTTCTTCCTGGCATACCCCACTGATCCCTCAGCCATTTTCATAAGCCAAAGATCAGATGTAGGGAGTTTGGTTCATCATCTGTTCTCTATCCACTTCTTCTTATTCCCCTATGGCTTCTCCATCCATGTTTTACTCATTCCCATTTAAGAAGCAATAGTTTTTATTTGCTACTAATAATATAAAGCAATATAAAGAACAAAATAGTTATGCAATGGCCTTACCAGTGTTTGATTGGGTTAAATATTAGGAAGGCATTTGGTTCAGAAATGTGTAAGCTGTAATAGCGAGAAAAAGAAAGCTGACAATAGAAGCTAGGCCAATTTCTAGAAGGTCAATCTTACTTATTTGGTTAATACATTAATTGTCAAACAGGCCTTTTATACCTCTAAATTCTTTAATATAGTAAGTAGTCCACTGCCTTGCCTTCAGCCCTTTCATGCTTGCTAAGTTCCATTAATTCTCTAATACAGTCTGAGAAGTTAGCATGGTTCCCCAGAGTCTTGTCTTCAGAGATGTCCTTTGGAAATTTATCCTTCTAGCGCTAAGACCTCCTTCAGTCTAAATTGTTTTTTTTCACTATGAGGTCATAAGGCAGTCATCACCAACCAGTCCTATCCTGGGCTAGTTCCTTTAAAGAGTTCAAATTGTTGCTATGTTAATCTGCAGACCCTAGGCTTCCAATTTTTCTAAGAGCCTCTCAGCTCTATTACTCTTAGGCACCCTCTACGCATTGTATCTCTTATGCAATTACCTGGATAATTGTGCAATAAATTTAGACTGGCTACACATGCAAATTAACAATGGCACCTTAAAAAGGTCCAACCAGCTATAAAGTTACTGCTTAAACATGTGTAATAACTTTCTATCCAGCTTTAATTTGCACATGTAAGCAGTCCTCCATGGCTGGGAGACTGCAACAGCTTCAATCCCCCAGCCACAAGGCACCTCACACCCCACCAGGAGTGGGAGATCACAGCAGCACCTAACTGCTACTAGGACTGACAGTCCCCACAGCTGATAGAGCTATTGGTCCCAGCTGTGCATCCCAGATAAGCCTGAGAATCCCTGCAGCTGAGGGGACTCTTGGCCCCAGCAGTGCCTGACAGCTGTGGACCCTGGCTCCTACCAGTGTCCTGCAGTCTCCCAGCTGGGGTGGGGGGGAAGGAAGCAACCCTGCTTCCATCAACTGGGAGCCCCCTCAGCAGAAGGAGCTTCCAGCCATGAGAGCCTGCTTCTTGTTGGTGCAGGGGAAGCCTACACATGTGGAAGCACAATTGTGTGGATCAAGCATTAGATCTTATTACAAATTTACCTGCATATGTAGAGGGGGCCCTGAGTCTCTGATCTGAGCAACATTTTTCTCATCATGATGCATTTGACGAATCTAAAAAACCTTGAAGATCTGTTAGGATTTACAATTCTTGGGACTCATTCAACCAGTAGAAGTATTTCAGTTCCACAAAACAGTTGGGTTTTTTTAAACCAAAAAACAACCCCCCTACAAATCAGTTATTAGTCAGCTACAATACAGTATCTAGGATCCTTAGGTTAGAACAGGAAAGCAAAGGCCACGTGCATGTCCATGTTGGCAGGACATGCCTCTCTCCCCCACTGCATCCAAAATTTCATCTCTTCCACTGCGCTGGGCCCCCAGCCCTGAAGTATCTGCTTTGACAACTTAGCTCTTTGTTTCAAGTTGTATTCAAGCTGTTTTCACATGATTACTCTAATGTTCATTCATTGGTCTTCCACTTCATCTTTGAGGCAACGCTATACACATGCTGACAATCTATGATAATTTGTTTTTAGAATCCAGGCTTGGTTACATGACTGGCAGCTATCACCTACTTCCACGTTCCAGAGAAGTCATTAACCCTCCAGTCATAGTAGATAACAATATAACACTGAGTAGGTGAAGTAAGTTGTACATATTTGTCATAAAAATATTAAAAAACTTCCCCTTACTCTCTACAACAAGTTTATCAGTCAATTGATCAAGTGCTTTCTCAAGTCTTTCAGCCTTTGAGATTCCCTGAACAAGAGTAGTATCAGACACCCTGCTTCAACAAAACACATTACATTTTTAAGCACTCCAAAGGACAGACAGTCCAGTGCCTCCATTGTAATTCAATCATGTGCTAAAATGCTTTGCTGAATCACAGAGAGACAGAATCATGTGTCTGATCTCTTAATGCTGAGAATCCCTGAAGTATGCAAGATGAGGACCAGCCTAACAAAGACAGACACTTTGTCAAAGTGTTGACACAAGACAATACCAGCAAAGGTAGAAGAAGATCTGTTTGAGTCAAATTGAAATCTGGGTGCAGATTAAAATGACCTGAAAGAAGTCCTTTGGAACCTCAATATTACATTTTAGGCTACTATTCAGACTCATTCTCACTTTGTCTAAGTTGTTTCAACCCTGCTTCCTTCAAACTCTGGTGTAGTAGCAGTTTGTAATTCCTTTCCTCAGGCACAATAATCACTTTACCCATTGTGTCAAAACAGTCACCACTGCTGTACAGTTAAAGTCCTCTGAGTACAACCCACGTTCCTGGCTTATACTGCAGTGAAGATCTTGACAATTCCTGATAACTGTTATTTCTATGGTGGTTTAGGTTTATTTTACATGGACACAAAAAGTTTTCTCCAGTTAGTGTTTTTTTTTCTTGAAAATTAAAATAAAGGGGGAACCCCTGTTAAAAATCAGTCTGCTGTTCATCCGCTGCGTAGTACTATATCCTAAACCCAGAAGGAGACTTGCTATTGACATCTTTGTACACTTCACGGTAGCCCTTTCAGTGTGTTCGATTACTCATAAAATGGATCCGATTCTAAATTTCATATCTTGAGGGGGCAGCCAATATGAAAAAGGGGTGTTTTGTTCCTAATGCTGTATTAACAGACATTAAGTTAATTCTTACTGGGACAAGAAAAGACTTTAAAACATTTGTTCCATTCCACAAATCACATTTCAGTGTCAGAAACAAATCACAATATGGGGTTGCATATGGATGGCAAATGGAACAAAGTAATTTTAATTCTGAGGTCATTTCTAGTTTATGTAAACATTAAGGCTAATATTACCTTATAATCTGTTGCTTGCCAGTCCTTTACCTAGTTTCACAGTCTGCTGAGTTTACACAAAAATGAATTCAACTGTATTAGGCCAGGGCAGAACTCTGGACCCAGCCAGTCTCAATCAAGAGACCAAGGTAAGTCATCCCCAGAGTAAGTGTCATCTGCAGCAAGCCCAGAGCATTGCCCTAGTCCCATATGGGCTGAATGAGGCAATCAGGGCAGTCAGTCCCCTGAAGCCACAGGCAGCAGGGCCCACCTGCTCCAGCCCTTAAAAGCCAGGCCCATTCTGCAGCTTCCTGGCCTGGGAAAAGGTGGAAGTTCTTCCTCCTGACCTTCTGCGTGCTTCTTTGCTGGTCTTCTGATTTTGACTCTTGGCTCTGACAAGACCCTTGGCATTCCTTGATTCCAGTTCCCTCCTCTTGATTCTGGTTGACCTTCAGCTTGGCTCTTGTCTTCTGATCCTACTTAACCCTCAGTTAACCTTTCAGTTGACCAGTTTATTTCTGGCTTTGGATTTCTAACCCTGGTTGGTCCTGGCTTTGGCTATGACTTTCGAATCCAGTTCTGAGTCTGGACCCCTTCAGAACCCAGCTCGCTGAAGAGCCAATCTGCACTATACCTCCACTTCAGGTAACTAAGCCCTAGGCAAGACTGTCTATTCCCTGGTGCATAACATAAAAAAATGCAAGTTTGCTTTGTAATTTATTTTTTTTTAAGAATAGATCCAGATCAACATAGGCAGTGGCTGTAACTTTTTTCTAATAATTTGATTTAATCCTTATCTTAATGTCAGAAGGCAGTTTCTACTCTTTAAAAAGTAGAGTGCCTTTCACGAATGAAGTGAAGCCATTTGAGTTGATGTAATGTATATTGCAGTCTGGCTAGTTATCTCAGAATATATATATGTATTTATTAATGTGATTGTTCAGAGCACAGCCCTATGTAATGGTTAGACATTTCTATAATTATCATAGAATCACTGAAAAAAAAGGAAGGATGAGGCCTCCTGAGGTCATCTAGTTCAGTCCCTTGCTCAAGGCAGAATCGCCCTGGTTAAAATTATCCCAGATCCTTGTTTTTAAAAACATCCAATCTGGAAATTCCACACTTCTTTTCTATGTCTGTTTCAATGCTTAACCACCTTCAGAGTTAGGAAAAAGCTTCCTAATATCCAAATTAAATCTTACTTGTTGCAATTTAAGCCCCTTACTTCTCCTTTTCCCTGTGCACCTAAAGAATAGCTGATTGTGCCCTGCCTACTTCCATTCTCTTTATAAAGTTTTTTTTTTTTGTATTTGAAGATTTTTATAAAATCCCTTCACTATGTCCTCTCTACACTAGATTAAATAAACCAAGTTCTTCCAACCTTTCCTCATTTGTCATGTTTTCTAGATCTTGAATCATTGTTGCTCTTCTCTGGACATTCTTCCAATGTGTTCATATTTTTTCCTGAAGTGCAGTTTCTAAACTTAAACAGAGCACTCCAGGTAAGACCTCATCAGTGCTGAAGACAGTGGAAGAATCACTTTCCATGACTTGTTTGTGGCACTCCTTTTAATGCGTTCCAATCTGTTGTTAGCTTTTATTGCAACAGAAATACACTATTGATTCTTATTCAGTTTGTTATTCATTATAATGTGTGCAGTAGCATAACTAAGGGATAATGACTGGGGCAGCAGCCCTGGGTGTTGCCTTTCTGGAGAGGTGAAAAAGCAGCCATAGCTGAATCAACAGCTGTTCATTCTGCTACAATCTGCACAGCAGGAGCTGGAGTTGCTCTGGGTGCCACATGGCTACCCTGGGTGCAGACCTGTGCTGCTATGCCTGTGTGCATGCCTGTACGTGTGTGTGTGTGCATTTGTCCCAATTTGAGTGCAGTATTTTGCACTTGTCCCGACTTAACATAATTCGATTTATTTCAGACTGCTTATTCAAAGTATTAAAGTCATTTTTAATCCTGATCCTATCCTCCAAAATGTCTGCTACCCACTCAGCTTGGCGTCATCTGAAAATTTACCGACATTTCACTCAGTTTCATCTTCTATGTCAGTACTGATCATATTGAATAGCACCAAAGCAAACCCTTCAGGCACTTCATTTAGTACCTCCCTCCAATTAGACATTGAGCAATGGATGACTAGTCTTTGAGCACATGGATCCATCTTGTATGCATGCCACTTTTAGTAGTTTAATCAACACTGTGTTTTCTTAGCTTACTGATAGGTGTTTTCTTTTCTACCGTGTACTTGTAAGTGTCACTTCCACCACTCACCTCTCCATCCACAAAATTAATCCTTTTGTCACAGAAGGAAATTGGATTAGTTAAGCATGACCCATTTATGAAAATTATCTGTAGAGTGGGTTGAAAATGCCCAAAATATCACAAAAATCATTTTGAGGTTTTTTTTTTTATATTAATCATCCATTTCCATAGTGCTGCAGCTCCTCAATTCTAATTGTGATGGCCCAGATCTTGTGAAGACTTACATTTGTGTCTAATATTATACACTGAATCCTTCCATTGACATAAATGGAACTATTTGCAGTGCATGAAGTGCACTTCAGCACTTATTTCTTCTAATTTATTCCACCTAGGCCACTATATAACTAACAGCTGGTAACAAATGTTAGTACTTATCCACCAGATTATATGTTTCCAGGTGTTCAAACACTGTACTATAATGATAGCAGCATAAAAGATGTGAATTAATACATTCTACTGTATCTAATTACAAATAGTGTCAATCTTTTTAAAGTTGGAGATCGCTGAAAATCTGAGTGGCCAATTCAAAGACAATTTCAACATTTGAAATTTGGTTCAGTTCTGATGGTTGGTTGGTTTAGTTTGAACAAATAGTTGGTTTAGTTTGAACAAAAACATCTTAGAGATTTCATGTGAAATAAAAAATTCATGAAATTCTTATTTAAAAATGCTGACAGACTGTGCTTCTAAAACAAAATGCATCTGTGGGCCCCCCAGCAGGTGGTAACTGAGACTTATATTATTTTTGTCAGTTTTACTACTGCCCACCACTGAATAGCCACACTTTAGTTATTCCAACAATTAATCACCCACAATTGTCAAACATGATTAATTATAATTATTATAATTAATAATAATTATTCATTATTAATTGTATTAATAATAAAATTATTTATAATTTAAGTCTGTCACTGGCCCATCTTATTTTATAGGACACTGGCTAAGTTTCCACTGTCATGGCCCTGCTGAAATCATGCTTCTATTACACCTTTCACTACATATCCAGCTTGCACACAAGGCTGGAGTAAGGTGAACTCCACTGGAAAGGAATCATTTCTGTTTTAGCTTTTAGCAATTCCATTGGGCCAGATTTTGTTATATTACTACAACGTAGTACAGAATAGCGTCATCATTTACAATGGAATGAATCCAAATTGATATCTTGTCTATGATGCATTTGATATTCAAGACCCATTGCATAAATGCATTAAGAGCCTGGAAAAGACAAGACTCCAAAATCCAGGACTGCCGGGATAAGTTAGGTGCAATTTTGCTTGTTTTCCTTTTGGCCTCATGATTCTTTCTCTCTTGGTTGACTAGTTGGCCTGCTTTAAGAGGTGGAGGGTAGAAGGTACTCACAGACATAACCACACTAGACTGTGGGGAGGCTAGGATATTCTATTGGAACATAGAAGGTTCAACTCCCCAAAAGCTGAAACTGGCCAGCAATCCAGGTTTTGTATGTCCTGGATGAGGACATTCGGCTGTTTGAGAAGTATCTTTATGCTTTGTCCACATACATGTCTATCTGCTGAGGTCAAAATCTTTGCTAAGACATGTGCTTTATGTGCTCAGCAGGAAGTAAAATTGCAAAGAAATGCAGGCATTTCAGTATAGGCTGACATTCCCCTTGAATGAGGGAAGAGATATGCACACCCTGTTTCTGGAAGCCTCAAAGTTCTGCCTATTGATAAGAATAGCAGAGTTGTATGGGTCTGCAGGGAGAAGCAGAATTTGCTTATCGTGGTACACTATCTATAAACTAGATTCCCACTGAAAATATAAGGGCCTTGTTACAAATTACAGTGAGTTGCACAACTGTTGATGGGTGTTAGCACTAGCTTAAGTTTGGAGTTACATGTTCAGGCAAGCAGGGGCCTGGAAGACTGAAAAGTAAGAATCCCCCCTTCTATTCTGGGCTTTCCTCCTGCCCCCCAGGACTCCTCTCTGCCCCCAGGGCTTCCCCCTGGTCTTGGCTGCCACCAGGCTGCTGCTCTTCTCTGGGCTGTGCCTGCCAAGAGAGCAGCAGCAGAAGCCCTGCAGGCAGGTTAACTTTTCCCTACTTGCTCCCAAGGGACAGACTGCATGGGCAGCCACAAGTAAGTGAGCGGCTACACCTTAGTGTTGCATGAGTTGTGTAACATGGGTTAGAGATAATCCTGCTCTGGAGTGGTGTCACTATGAGCCACATAATAATTGCTTGAAATTAGTTTCAGGTGTTAGAGACTGTCCAGAGGTTAAGAGCTCCAAGCGCCACCCAAAATTACTGTGTAACAAGGCCCTAAGAGAACTATACTTCTGCACAGATGGAGTAGAATACATCCTTGATCCTGATCGTGTAAAAGAAGATTGTGCTAGCAGCTATGCCAGAGTCAGGCAATTATTTCAGGCAGAGGGCTGCTTACTGAATTTTGGCAAGCTGTCGAGGACTGCATGGGTAGCCCCGCTCCTTGACACGTGCCCAGCCCCCTGGTCACCATCTTGTGACTGAAAGTCCCAACCCCCAACCTTTGCCCCCAGAAGTATTCCTTTCAGCAAGGAGTTTTGCCATCTCAGAACCAGAAAAAAAAGCAAATTATATTCTAAAAATCAAACATCTACAACATTCATTGATTTGATTTCAAAAAAGATTTTTGTCCAGATTTACATGTTTTTGTGTAGTGTGCGTAGAGGTGATCACACAATAGCTTAAAATGAAGCCTTACTCTTGTATATTGTGGGGGGCGGGGGTATGAGGGA
>NW_017729032.1:24237655-24241677 GCF_001723915.1 Gavialis gangeticus | reverse complement strand
GAATTACAGATCTGTATAGCTTTCCTGTCTGTTCTAAACAACTCGGTAGTAGAAATCTTAATGGACACTATATTGGTGACTGCACTCTTACTAGGTAAGGAGGTATCTGATCACTTCCTCTGGGAGCCACTGAGGTGTTTTGTTGTGGGGGTGGATAGGTGGGTGGGTTTGGGGTAGGTGTGTAGATATGTGGGTGAGGGTATGGGGTTGTGGGGGCTGTGTGGGGGGAGGGTGGCCTGGGTTTGTGAGTGGGCGTGGGTGTGGGGTCTGCATGTATGGCAGTGTGAGGGTGGTCTGTGGGTGCATGTGTATGGTGGGGCGGGTGTGGGACTTGCCCTATGAACAAACACACACACCCTGTCCCTCCCTCACTGCATGCACACATGCATGCACAGTCTGTTCCTCCCTCATTGCTTTCTCTCTCTCCCCTCCCTGCCTCCCTCCCTCATTGCACAGATGCACGCACACCCTCACTCCCACTCCTGGCCCCAGGGTACCAGCGCAGGCCCTGTGCTCCCATAGTCTGCTCATGCAGCTGAGAATCACATGGTGCAGGAAGTGGCCAGGGAAGTGGTGAAAGCAGCAGCAGGGGTGTATGTGTGTGGGGGGGAGAGTGGGAGTAAGCAGGTACATGGGAGCACAGAGACAGTTGGGTAGGGAATGTGGGGCTGCACTGGTGTCCCGGGGCCAGTGGGACCCAGAGTGGGGCAGCAGAAGCACAAGTTTCCGGTTAGCAGGGGCTCTGTGGAGCTGAACCAGCTCCTCTTTCTTCTTGTTGGCACAGCTCAGCCCAGCTCATGCTCTTACCCCCCCACCCTCTGGGCCCCACTGGTGATGGCCCCAGGACACTAGTGCAACCTCACACTCCCTGCCAGCTGTCGCTGTGCTCCCACATTCCCACTTGCTCCCACTCCCTGCCCTGTCCCTTCCTCCCCCGCTGCCTCTTTCCCCACTTTCCTGCCTACCTCCACAGTGCTCCAAAACCACATAGTTCCCAGCTGCATGGCCACTTCCACAGGATTCAGCAGAAGCTGGCCTGGCCCCAGGGACTGGGACAGTCGCTCACTGTCCTCCCCTGCCTCCCTTCTTTCCGCCCCACCCCCACCGTGTTCTTATCTGAATTCCCCTCTTCAGCACAGGGAGGCAGAAAGAGCCCCATGGTCCCAGGCCAGAAGTCTCTTCTAGGCAGGGGCTTCCAGTTGGGGGGTCGGGGGTGGGGAGCTGGGGGGAGAGGGCCAGGTGGGCCTTGCTGTTGGGTCCTGCCATCAACTTTCCCTGGGTCCTACTGCCCCTGACTCCTGATGTTTGACAGGCAGCAAGGAGCAGATGAATATTAATTTTCTAAATTTTTTACTGGCCCCACAAGGGATAGAATGGCCTGGTGGACCAGATTCAGTCTGCGAGCCATATTTTGCCCACCCCTGAGCTATGCATTAGACATCTAGAGTGTGGAATAGAATTAAGTCCTTAGTTCTTATTTGGCTTATAATATTATATGTAAATCTCTCATTAATAGATAAGCTTCCTTGCTTTTCAGTTGCAGTCATGCCTAGTGTTTCAGCAGGACCATTTGAGACACACACCCATTGAATGTTCTCCTTGTATGTTCCAGCTCCTCTCCTCAGACATTTGGTATTAACTATTCCTAACATCTGTTCAGTTTACTGGTGATCATAAAAACAACACCATTGGACTTATGCTATTCTGCTTAGTACTCCTAAGAGCAAATGCATACTGTGTAGTACTGGTGCTTAGAGGAACACTGTCAATCTATTTTTTTAATGCTCACTGCTAAAAACTTTCTTGATGAAATAAATTCACTTTGAACAAGGCTAACAAAGATGAAGGTGCCTTAGGGATTGGTATTGCAAAAGGAATGTCAAATCTATTTTGGGAAACAACATTGGGGAAAGAAAATTATCTTTCATTATTCTGTTCATTTCATTTTGTGTAGTATGTTTTCCTCTATAAAATGCGGTGTCTAAAATGTTTCTTCCTATTGGTCTCTGTACAACACTGTGTAAGATAAATGTAAATACTACACCAATGCAAAATTTTCTCTTCCTTATTTTCTCATTTCACTTTCTAATCATTCTATACATAACCGCTGTCAGACCTCCATACAGTATTTTCTTTACTGCCTTGCTGATTCCAATATCTTTTGTTTATAGTCTAATTTACAGAGCTCAGGAGAGAGAAGAATATTTGTGCCAAGAATGTCTTTAATGGTTGCAGTAAATTTTTTTCCTGAACACATTTATATGTGGGGAATTCACATCATTTACTAGATCTTGCATGTAAGTGCAAAAAAATTATTTTTTTATAAGCAGGGATGCTGAGATATATATTAGCTATGGGCCTGGCTCCATTTTATTGTAATTTAACATCAAATAGTTCTAGTAATTGTGCTGGGGAAAAAAGATAGGGTATTTTAAGCCATTGTGACCACAAAGGAAATGGTTATGCAAAGGAGGAATGGGATAAATACATGATTGGAAAACTGGAATACATTTTGTAGAGTTTTTATATTAGACAAGAGGATATGTTAGAGGAAATATAGGAGCTGTCCGAGGGCTTGTTATCTTGTTTTGTTAAAAAGTGAAAAAAGTCAACGTTGAATGTAGTGGATATAAACAACTAACATGGAATTTTGCCATTGCAGCTGGTTCCTCTCTGTAGCAAGGCTTTTGTGATACCTTCTAGATGTCTATGCCTTTATTTCTAAAAGTAAAGTATCAAAATGAATGTGTGAATGCTCAAGAACTGAAAACTTGGACAAACAATTAGGGAGGAATATAGACATATTGGTTGGGCATACAGGGATGAAATCTGGAAGGCCAAACCACAACTGGAGTTGCAGCTAGCAAGAGACATGGAGGATAACAAGAAGAGTTTCTATAAGTATGTCAGCAACAAGAGGAAGGTCAGGGAAAGTGAGGGTCCCTTTCTGAATGGAAGAGGCAACCTAGTGAGAGATGACGCAGAACAATCTGAAGTCCTCAATGCCTTTTTACCTCTTTTACTTCAATGCCTCTTTACCTCAAAGGCAAGGTCAGCTCCCAGACTACTGCACCTGGGAGCACAGTTTAGAATCATAGAATCATAAACACCATAGAAATTAAGGGCTGGAATAGACCTCAGAAGATCATTGAGTCTAACCCCACCCCTACTGTGAGCAGGAATACTGCTGAAATCAAATAATCCCAGCAAGATGCCTGTCCAGTCTCCTCTTAAAGATTTCTAAGGTTGGGGATTGCACCACCTCCTTGGGAAATCTATTCTCAGCCTTACCATAGACCAGTTCTTTCTTAAATCCTACCTGAAACCATCCTCTAACAGTTTATGGCCATTGCTCCTTCTCCCCCCTGGGGTGCCCTAGTGAACCCCTTACATATTTATAGACTGCCACCAAGTCCCCCCTCAGTCTTACCTTCCTTGGGCTGAACGGTCCCAGATCTTTCCTCATTAGATTTGTCCTCCAGGCCCTTAATCATTTTTGTGGCTCTTCTCTGCACCCTTTCAAGATTCTCCATGTCTTTTTTGAAGTGCAGCACCCAGAACTGGACATAGTACTCCAGCTGGGATTTATCCAGTACCAAGTAGAGAGGAAGTATCACTTTCTTAGCCCTGCTCTAGACACATCAGCTAATGTATCCCAGTATGCTATTGGCTCTGTTGACTACAGCATCGCATTGGCGGCTCACGTTCATCCTGTGATCAGTCATAACCCTGAGGTCCCTTTCAGTCATCGTGTTGGCAAGGACCTCTCCTAACCTATATTCAGGCCTCTGGTTACTTCTCCCCAGATGAAGCACTCTGTATTTATCCTTATTAAACTGCATCCAGTTCTGCTCTGACCACCTTTCTAGCTTGTCCAGGTCCACTTGGATCCACATCCTACGTCTTTTTCCTGTAAGTTAGTATCGTTCACAAACTTGGCCAGCGTGCTTTCCACATCCTCATCTAAATTGTTGATAAAGATGTTGAACAGCACGAGGCCAAGAAATGAACCCTGTGGGACA
>NW_017729032.1:24231393-24232655 GCF_001723915.1 Gavialis gangeticus | reverse complement strand
ATCCTACGTCTTTTTCCTGTAAGTTAGTATCGTTCACAAACTTGGCCAGCGTGCTTTCCACATCCTCATCTAAATTGTTGATAAAGATGTTGAACAGCATGAGGCCAAGAAATGAACCCTGTGGGACACCACTGACCACCTCCCACCAAGACAATACAGACCCATCCACTCACACTCTTAGGGTTTGAAACCTTAGGTTGTTCCCAACCTACCAGTCATGTCTCCCACATCTAAGTGGTTCATTACTTGATCATAGAAAGATGAGGTTGGTCAGACATGATCTGTCCCCAATGAAACCATGTTGTCTATCCTTCAGCATCATGCCTTCTACCAGTCTCTCACAAGCAAACTTCTCGATAATTTTTTCCAAAATGTTACACAGTATTGAGGTCAAACTGAGCAACCTATAGCTTCCTGGGTTTTCCTCTTCTTAAAATAGGCACCACATTGCCTTTTTCAGTCTTCTGGGACCTCTCCCAAGCACCATAAGTCTTTAAATACCTTCTCCAAAGGTTCCGCAATGACTCTGGCCAATTTCCTCAGCACTCTCGGATGTAGTCCATCAAGTCCTGCTGACTTGAAGACATTCAAAGATAAGTTTTAAAACAACTGGACTATATTATATAAAAAGAAACTAAACAATAGGATAATGGGACATATATCTAGTATCAGGTAACAATACAACTATGTGAGGGATAGGCAATAGAAACAATAGACAGAAAGCAAAGTAAGCCACACAGGGGCTGTCAGCTCTTTCACTACAGATCTCCTCAGGGCACTGAGCATTTCAAGGATCCCAGGGGCAGAAAATACTTTACCCTCGGTGTAGATGATGGTTGATGGACACCCAGGCTCAGGTATGCTCCCTCCTAGAAGCAGCACTAGGAGTACTCCCATCTTAGAGTAGCACTCAAATACAAATACACCAGGTCAGCTTAGCAAAAGACCACACTTGTACCCATAGAAGCTCATCACAATCATGTCCCATAGACTTACACCAAGCAAACCCTTCACTCTCACCCACTTCACAGGTACAAGCTCCTTTAATTCCTAGTGGTGATACCACTCTTGCCAATCACTCAAGTATCCAGTCAGCTGGACAGGACTGTTCCATCACCTCAGAAGGTGAACAGCTCACCTTAATTACCATTTGTGCCACTGCTTGGTTTCTACTGAGCTTGCTCCACTCCATGAAAGCAGGTCATGCCATCATCATGGTCAAGAATTCACTAGGTCCAGAACTCCCCCCCCCCCAACTCCTC
>NW_017729032.1:24227900-24231326 GCF_001723915.1 Gavialis gangeticus | reverse complement strand
CCCCCCCCCCCCCAACTCCTACTCAAAGCAAGTCTCACACCTGTGTGCAGTCCCTCAATCACAAATTGCAATGGGGAAGTCAAGACCAGAAACTGGACCAACAGCAAAGTATTCATTAAAGAGTTCAGCTGTCTCCTGACTGACTGTTATCAGCTATCCCATCCCATTCTGCAAGGGCCCAACATTTCTCTTGGTCTTTGTTCTGCTCCCTATATACCAAAAAAAGGACTTTTTATTGTCCTTGATTTCAGTCACCAACTTGATCTCAGTAGCCACCCATGCCTTCCTTATCCTCTCCCTACAAATATGGGATATAATTGTATATTACTCCTTGATGACTACCCATTGTTTCCACTGTCTGTAAGCCTCCTTTTCCTTTTTTAAGCACTCAGTGACTCCTCTAGTAAGCCAAGAGGGCTTCCCGGCTCCATTACCACATTTCTTGTATACAGGAATGGACATTTTTTGCACTCTTAAGATTGCCTCTTTGAGGAACGACCACCCTGCCTGAACTCCCTTCCCCTCCAGTCCTTCTTCCCATAGGATCTCTCCCATTATTTTTCCAAACTCATTGAAGTCATCCTTCCTGAAGGCAAACACCTCTGCCCTACTGGCTGACTTCCCTGCCCTATGACAGATAGTGAATTGGATCATCTCATGATCACTTCTGCAGTGGTAAGGCCACATCTGCAGTATTGTCTCTAGTTTTGGGCCCCTCACTACAGAAAGGATGTGGAAAAAATTGGTAAAAGTCCAGTGGAGAGCAATAAAAATGGTTAGGGGACTGGGGTACATGATTTCTGACGAGAGGCAGAGGGAACTGCACTTCTTTAGTCTGGAGAAGAGAAGACTGGGGTGGGATTTAATAGCAGCCTTCAACTACCTGAAGAACGGTTTCATAGAGGATGGAGTTAAACTGTTCTCAGTGATGGCAAATAATAGAATAAGGAGTAATGGTCTCAAGTTTCAGCAAAGGAAGCTTAAGTTAGATATCAGGAAACACTTTTCCATTAGGACGGTAGTAACATACTGGAAGGGGTTACCCAGAGAGGTTGATGACTCTCTATCCCTGGAGGTTTTTAAGACCCAGGTAGACAAAGCATTAGCTGGGATGAACTATTTGGGGCTGGCCCTGCTTTGAGCAGGGGGTTGGACTAGATGACCTCCAAGGTCCCTTTCAACCCCAATTTTCTATGATTCTATATTGCTAAGATTGCATAGCACTCCATGTCAGCCTTTAAAGGATCTCAAGGCCCGGCAGGGTGACACAGCACCCTAGTTCAGAATCAGTATTCTACAGAGGGCATGAGTTCAGGCTCATTTCTGTGTTTAATGTTCTTTTTGGATAGCTGTAGGCTATCCTAATCAGCATCTCTGCTGCATCTCAGCCCTCTGAATTGCCTTGAAGAGGCATCTAATTCTCTTTCTTTGAATCATCCTCCTAGAGCCAAGCATATATAAGGCATTTCAGTCCCTGCGTTGGATCTATACTCTTAGCAGGCAGTAGCTGGAACTCTATAGTATCCAGTTGGCTGGAAGTAGATTCTGCTTCTATTAACTAGCTCAGGTAACTATTTCATGTGTAACCCCCCTTACTAATAAAAATAAGTGAAACCCAGAAATCAACCTTTGTATTTCATTTCATGTAGCGAAAGTCCTGACTAATAGCTTCAAGCACTGAGTGAGATTCTCCAAAATTCATCAAACTGGAATTATAGCATTTAGTAACCAACCCTGCATAAGCAAGATTATAAGTGGCTAAAATAATGCATTTCAGTGATGAGACAATGCCAATACAAATTGATTCCCATATTGAATCCCACCAATATCTCACATTTTCTAAGAGAACATGTCTCCTTTAAAAAATTCTGTGTGTAACTCCCCGTGTGAGGGGGTGTGTGGCAGTGATAACTTAGTTTCCCCCAAGAATACCTCAGTTTAACAAGGAGGTACAAAAAAGTCAGATGTATTTATACCCATAGGCATTAGAACCACAATCAGTAATATAACCTACAAAACCCAGCATAGAAACCTGATAACAAAATTAACCCTTTCAACAGTACAACTTAAAACCATAACTCCAACAGTCTCACAAGGTCCATTCAGAGTCAGGATCTTCACCTTGTGCACTGCTCCAACTGTCCCAGATAGCACAAGGTCTTTTATTGCTCATACTGACTGCACTACCTTCTGCTGCCTTTTAAATGCAACTCAGTCTCTGCTCTGTCACAGCAGTCAGATTCTCTCTCTGCTGGGGTCTCAGCAGGGAATTCGATTCTTTTCCCAGTTGCATTCAGACCAGGCTCCTCCACAATCTCTCTGGGGACATGACCATGAGGAGGAACATGCGTTTCCCTGGGGACAAGTAGCAGTGGCATGTGGCAAGTTGCCCCAGGTGAGATAGGAAAGGCTGAGCCCAGCACCTGGGCTGGCCACAGGAGCCTTACCTAGGATTCTGGGGACCTTGCAGGATTGCACCGGTGGCAATCCAGGTACATGGAGCCTGGCCAGCCAGAGCATGTCTCTGGCTGCTGGCCAGGTTCCAGTTTCGGGTGGCGCAGTTTTGTTTTGACACTAGGACCTCCTGATGTCAAAAAACCCACAGTGTTGCACATTAGCAATGCAACGAATGACTGTGTGTACAGCGCATGCAGTTTGTGGCACTGTGGGTGGGTTTATAGTGCTGCAAACTGCACATGCACGTTCATCTGGATGTGCCCCTGGGGCCTCTTTTAATGGTGCATGGAGCATATCAGGCTGCAAGGCCTCACCTCTGCTCCTTTCACATGGCACTGGGCAAAATATCACCACTTTGCAGCTCCTCTTTTACACTTCCCCTCTTGTTCACTAGGCCTGTATGAAGTGGCTAGTATTTGCTTTGGATTCAGGTCCAGCTCCCTGCTGCAGCCAGAGAGGACTGCCTGAATCACCACAGCTTTCTGAATCTTTTCTGAATCGATTTGGAGAGCTTCAAATTGATTCGAACCTTTTAATTGATCTCCTGATTTGATTTAGATTCAGAGATTTGGCCACCAAATCAGCAACTACAGGCTCATCAGTCTTACCTCAATCCTAGGGAAACTCTTTGAGAAGATCATCATGGAACACATCTGCGACGGGCCAGCCTCAGAGATGATGCTCAAGGGCAACCAGCACGGTTTCATTAGAGGCAGGTCATGTCAGACAAACCTGATTGCCTTTTATGATCAGGTCATAAAAGCTTTGGATGCAGGTGTTACCATGGATGTAGTCTTTCTGGAATTCAGGAAGGCCTTTGATACCATCTCCCACCCCATCCTCATTAAAAAATTGGGTGACTGTGGCATTGATGCCTATACAGTCAGATGGATTGCAGATTGGCTGAAGGGTCACACTCAGAGGGTGGTGGTGGACAGGTCATATTCGACCTGGGGAGAAGTGGGCAGC
>NW_017729032.1:24224629-24227843 GCF_001723915.1 Gavialis gangeticus | reverse complement strand
TCTATAAACTCACAAGGGGGGACCAGAAGGGTTTGGGAGAGACCTTGTTTCCCCTAGCGCCCCCTGGCATAACAAGGAGAGTAGGTTTAGACTAGACATCCGTAAGAACTACTTCACAGTCAGGGCGGCTACGATCTGGAACCAACTTCCAAGGGAAGTGGTGCTGGCTCCTATCCTGGGGGTCTTTAAGAGGAGGCTTGATTCCTACCTAGCTGGGATCATTTGAGCCCAGTTTTTTTTCTCCTGCCCTGGCAGGGGGTCAGACTTGAAGATCTATAAGGTCCCTTCCGACCCTACTTCTATGATTCTATGATTCCCCTGAATTGAATCAGCACCTGAAGGTTTGCCCTCCTGCTCACCATCAAAGCAGTCTGAGGGCTATAGTTTAAGCCAGCTATCTGGCTCTGGTTTTCCTGAGCTGGGAGTGGCTCCATCCCTCTCTTCTTAAACCATGGCAACCCAGAGGCAGGCTTTACATGTATTAATTTCTGTATTATATAATATTTGTTTGATGACGTTGCATTTTAATTTACTTTATTTCCTTTGAAATGACATAGGTTTGTGAGGGAAGGAGTAAAAAGGTGGGATTTCTGACCTGTTGAATATTAAAAACAACTAAAAATGTCTGCTGACCTTTATAAATAATATCAGCTAAGATGCAAATTCCTGATAAAACCTAGAGATGTAGCTTTCTGGGTACTAGAGTGAGGATTAAATGGAAACTCCACATTAAATGGTGCGTACTCCATTCACTCCAAGAACAAAGACTAAATTTGTTTTCCTTTAAAAATATATACATTTGAAATTAATTGTTGATGATGAATTGTCCTTTCTGGGATCTTCGGTACTGGCTTCATCTCTGAACATGGAATTTAGCAGTAGGATTCAAAAGTTTTAAAGGCAGTTACTCAGGTGGTCAAAGCAAATAGAGCGCTATTTACTTCAACAGAGCAGTACTGACTTCCATTAATTTATGATCTGGCCCTTGCTGCTTAACCCCATACTAGCAATGAACTTGTAAATTAGACTAGTGTCACATAGCACTTTCCCACACCCCCCTCACTCATGTACAAAAGTGACAGTAAATTATATTACTTTGTCTTGCCAGCATTATGTAACTTGACCTGTTACACAATTTCATTTTCCTTTCTTTCCAGATCTTTAAAGCAGTAAAGCAAAATCTGAAACATTTTAAGAGGTTTAGAGCTTTGATTGTCACAAACAGCACCTTCTTCAGAGTTACAGATCTGAGTTAAAGATCTGAAGTCTTGCTTGGCTTGTACCAAGAAATTTAAGACTCCATTTGTGGTATATGTTTCACTCATTTACAAAATGAAGCTACATTCGGGGGAGATTTATTTCTGAGCGACCCTTGTTGTCAATCTTATCCATTATTCTGTTCTTGGTAAACATGTTTATTTTTCTTCCTCCTAATAGTACTTCATATTTTGTGCCTCATAACTTGGTAAAAATCCCTATTTGAAGTTAACTGAATTATGCCTAGTTACACCATCTAGGGTTAAGATATTATTGACTGATTGTTTGATTGGGGTTCCCAACAAAGGCTCAAGATTGGCTTACAGTATGAGAACAAAATAATGAATCGAACAAGGGAACAATACAGAAGAAGAAAACAACTTACAAAAGCATGCAAAGTATTAAAATATAAAGCAATAACCCCTTAAACAATATTCTAACTTAGTTCTACCTGCTAAACACCTGCCCGAAAAGGAGGGTCTTAGAGTGCTTCTAGATGTCCAGGCTTGGGCTCTGGCAGGCCTCAGGTGGGAGGGAGTTGCAAAGCTGAGGAACGACAGCTGAGAATGACCTCCCATGCATTTTTGCCAGGCCAAATTGGTGCATCAGTAGTACTTGCAGGGATTTCATATTGACTCCCATAAGAGATCATGGTGCGGTGTAAGGAAGAAGCATTCCTTAGGTATGTAGGACCCAGATCACTTAGGACCTAATAGGTCAAAACCAGCCCTTTGAATCGCAACCGGAACGTCACTGAACACCAGTGCATGCTCTGAAGCACTGGAGGTGTATGTTCCACCCCTGTCAGAAGCTGCGTGGCCACATTTTGCCTCGGCTGCAGCTTCTGGACAGTCCTCAAGGACAGCACCTTGCAAAGCACAGTAGTCTAGCCTTTTGTTTTCAAACTGAATGAAAATCAATTCCTGAAGATACTGTTGACAGGTAATAATAGTTATATTCCTTTTGAAGATGAGGAAACTAAGGCAGAGAAGTTATGTAATTTCTACAGGTCACTTGAGGACAGATTATGAGCCCCTTACTCTTACTGGTATTCAGTTCTTCACCCAAGAAGGCCTATTAATTTTATGGGATCAACTGAGTGAAAAATTAGTCACTGCAATCTGGCTGCTGTTAAGTCAGTGAAAGAGCCCTGGTTATGAAGTCACAACTAGAGATTTCTTGTCTCATCCTTAATCTTTTAAACTGCAGTTTTCAAAATACCCACCTGGCATGTCCCTTTGAAAGTCAATGGAACATGCACTTCTATGACTCTAAGGTGCTTTTGAAAATCCCAGTCTTTGAGCAGACTGAATCTACACATTTAAGATTTGGCCATCGTGGAGTTTTTGTTTTCAAAATCTCCCTTTGATACTCAGGTCTTTATGAAATGCTTTCATCATACAGTATGTATAGCTGATAAGCAGCAATTCAATAGTCTTTGGGGATTTCTAGTCATTATTACTCTCCATTTAGTCGTGTCATGTTATACATACTGCCTACAGAGTCCTTGATTTAATGTTTTATCCAAAGGACAAAACCTTCAGCAGGTTTACACTCCCTCAGTGCTAGGTAGGATTTGGTAGATGCAGCATATCCAGTTTTTTGCTGGTTGGGATGTAGATTTATAATGACCCTTTTGGCTCTGAGGTAATTTAGCTTTCTCTATAAAGCAACTTACAAAACTTTCTGTACCATTAGTGTTAGCAGCATCCTTGTTTGTCTTGTACATTGTTGACAGGGATCCTGGTTTTCTTTGTCTAAAAATCAGGGGAGGGAAGCAAGGAAGGGAGCCCGAGCCCACAGCAGGCAGCCAGCTCCCATCCCTGCCCTGCACACAGAACTTGGAGGGGCACATGCCTCCCTGCTGTCCCTGGGAGTGCACACAGTGGTGGGGAGCCTGCCCCCCCCCCCCCCCCCCCCCCCCCCCCCCCCCCCCCCCCCCCCCCCCTCCCCCCCC
>NW_017729032.1:24215963-24224392 GCF_001723915.1 Gavialis gangeticus | reverse complement strand
CCCCCCCCCCCCCCCCCCGCCAAGCTGCTCCATCCACATCTCCACTTGCCCTGGCCTGAAGCCCCACGCACCACCCTGGCTGGGCAGTGGCAGCTGCCCAACTCACCCCCTCCCTCTCTCCATCCATTTAACTTTCAGTAAAGTTAGTTCAGCTGTTGATTTAAGGGGTCTCCCCTCATCTCTTGATTTATTATTAAACATTTCCACTAGATTGTTTTAAGTAATGAGTGTCATCATGTGGCTTAAAGATGCACAGCTTTATTTCCCTAGTTATTATTCCATCAAATAGCTTCCAAACACCTTCTAAGGGTCTCTTAATAAAAACAGGGTTAGGGGATTGATTCCACTATAGGTCTGTATGTGTCTGTGTAGGAAAGACAGAGAGAGAGCGAATGCTCTGAGAAATGGACAAAGAAAAGATTAGAAATGAACAACAGAGAAGGCCATATGGTGTAATCCTAAGAGAAGGTTGACAGATTTTGGTAGATGCATCATGGATCTGGCCAACTTGAAACTTGCTAAAAGAGCTGCGCTGCAGCAAGGATTTGAAGCAATGAGAGATCGCCTTGAGCAGCAAATGAAAGGGTTGCTGACCACAGTGAAAGTCAGCATCTGGACATGGAACTGGGCCTCTCAGTAGACAATGATATCCTGGTGTAGCTCCTATCGTCTTCCACACTGCACCTTAGACACGGCAAGTGGAACTAATTCCAGGGAGGAAAAAAAGACTCTATTCAAAGCAAGACAAAGGCCTGTGACATTTTGAAAAGTAATCATGGATTCCTAAGGTTGGGAAGGACCCTGTGGATCATCTAGTTCAATCCCCTACAAATGCAGGATTTGCTATAAACTAGGGCTGTGTGAAATGGCACAGTGCCATTTTGACTTGCAGTTTGACGTTTTGATGGAACAGCATTTCGTTTTGAATTTTGTTTTGATTTGAAACTGCTATTACATTTTGTTTCGTGGAAACAGTTTCACTGTTTTGACAGTTTCAAGCTTTCGCCCATAGGCTATAATGGGGAAGCTTGAAACAACGTATAACTTTGTGATTTCTGGCCTGATTCAAATGAAATGTGCAGGAACAGTAGCACCTCCTGAGGGCATGAAGCCTGCCAAGTTTCAGGGAGATAGGTGCAGGGATTTCAGGGAAACTGCACCTCAAAGTCTTGAAAGCAAAACGCATGTCACATGTATGTGTTAAGCTACAGTGGGGTCAAAACTGCAGGCATGCTAGCCCCTGCTGAGGCCACAAAGCCTGCCAAGTGTCAAGGTGATAGGTGCAGAGGTTTTGGGGACACTTCACCTCAAGGTGCGGACAAGCAAAACTCATGACATGAGTGACACTGTGTGTTAAGGTGCAGCAGGGTGAAAGCTGCGGGCATGCTAGCCCCTGCTGAGGCCATGAAGTCTGCTAGCTGCCAAGGAGATAGGTGCAGGGAGAGGGTTCTGGGGCCCTGCACCTCTGGCTGCTGACAGGCAAAACTGGAACACAGAGCGCAATAACTGACCCCAAGGCAGAAAGCAGGGCAGTTCAAACAATGCTACCTTTTATGCAGTTTTTCCATCCCTCCCCTAGAGCACTGGGATTGGAAGAGGCCTCAGGGAAGGGTGACAGTCACTGGCCAGCTACACAGTCAATAATGAGAGCACTCTCCCTGCCCTTCCCCCTTGTCCCCCTCCCTCTCCTTACTTTAGTTTCTGTTTCCCTGCAGGCAAGCCCAGCTTAAGCTTCGAAACTCAAAACGTTTTGAAAATTTCAAAATGTTTCAACTTGCCTTGTTTTGTTTTGAGGCTGTTTTGAAACTCTCTATTTCATTTCAATTTCCCTGTTTCGAGCTCGAGAAGAGTCAAAACAACATTGAAACGAAACAGCCGGCAAAATTTTACGTAGCCCTAATATAAACCATCCCAGACAGATGTCTATGCAACCTCAAAATCCCCCAGACAAGTTTCCACAACCTTCCTTGGCAATGTGTTCAATTGTCTTACTGTTTTATTTTCTAAACAGATTTTCCATTTTGAGAGTTAGGAAGTTTTTTTATAAATTGTATTTAAATCTGCTTTGCTGCAAAATAAAGCCATTGCATTAGGTCCTACCTTTTTGGCAAAGGAGAACAATTCCTATTCTTTATGTCAGCCTTTCAAATATTTGAAAACTATTACCATGCTCTCCTTAACTTCTCAAATCTCCTTTTCCTCCAAATTAAATATACCTAGTTCTTTCAGCCTTTCCTGATATGTCATCTGGCTCTGGACCCTATCAAATTCCTCTGTCTTTTTTTATAATTCAGTCCCCCAAAACTGGACGTAATACTCTACTTGAGGCCTAGCCTGCACCAAATAGAGTGCTTCTATCATCTTCCAAGTCTGACACAGTGTGCTTCATATAAATTGCATTTGCCAACTCATGTTGGGTTTATGATTTACCATAACCCCCTAGATAATTTTCATCTGTGCAATTGCTAAACTAATTATCACCCATTCTGTATTTGCACATTTTCTGTCTCAGTACCTTACATTTGTTGATGGATTTCATTTGATTGTCTGTAGCCTAGTCCTCCACTGTATCAAGGTCCCTTCAAACTTTAATTCTGACCTCCAGAATAAGAACCCAACTATATATTGCCTGAAAAATTGAGCAATTTCCTCTCTAGCTCTGCATCTGACTCAATAATCAAAATGTTAAACAGCAATAGATCAGAACAGACCTCTGCAGAATCCCACTTGAGCATTTCTACCCCCTACATCAAATTATTATCTCTTTGTTTTTCATTATTCAGCTACTCATGTAATAATCTAATGGTCATGCTACCTACTCCATGTTCCTCTAGCTTACTTATGAGAATAGCTTGTGGAACAACACCAAATTCATTACCAAAGTCCAAGTATATTGAGTCAAATGCATTTCCTTTATTTGCCCAACCAGTTAACCTTTCAAGAAAAGAAATCAAGTAGGTTTGGCATAGTCAATAAATCCATATTGACAGCTAGTGATCACCTTGAAACATTTATGAATTGATTGTTTTATAATTACTTTTGTAACTTCGCAGGTACTGAAGTCAGGCTGAACAATTTATAATTCCCCTTTGGAAAAAAATGGGGGGGAACTGCATTAGCCCTTGTCAGGTCCTTTGAAGCCTCACTTGTCATTATTGTAAATGGCACCATTACTTCTTTAGTTTGCTCCTGCAGAACCCTTGGATGAGTTCCATCAGGCCCTTCTGACTTAAATTCATTCAAATATTTGAAAAGTGTCCTGATATGCTTTTTACTTATGGCCTATATCTTGTTTCTCTCTTTGTTTATATTAATGTTGATAGTCTTTCATCTTATTCAGTTCACCTGTCATGTTTGAAGAAGGTGCTGCAAGACATGCATCTTTCTGCCTGCCTGTTATACTCTAACTATAGTTTGGTGAATGTTAAAACCTTTTAACTGTAATGGATGCATTTGCAAACAAAGCTGGCCATAAAGCCAACTCACAGGAAACTTCACTTTTGGAAATTTCGTTTCACCCTAAATTGGACTGAAACTTCCCACCCTCACCCCTTTTCTATTCACTGGAAATTTTCTGTGCTTTGCTGCAGCAGCTCAGGGATATTAACATACTTGTGAGGCTCAGGACAGTAATTTCCCCTGGACTTCTAGATCCCCCAGCCCTGGAGCGGTCCACTAGGAGTCCAGGCAATGTTTCCTTGGAACTCATCAGTAAAACTTTAATGAAGCTGAGGTGTTTTGATTTAAACAGTTTTCTAACTATACTTTCTGACCATATCTATTGCAATCAAGCTTTCGACTGTCAGTCTGAACTGACCCCAAAGAAAGGGGGTTGTTATAATAATGTTTTTATGCACACAATCAGGTTGAGGAAAGAAAAGATGTTTAATATGAAAAAGAATGCGAAGACGGTACAGAACTGGTCAACTCACAGACAGAAATTCCCCCATTACAGAAAACTTATTTGTGCTTTTGCCAATACTGCAAAAAATAATTGGATGGTTGAATTCAAAGAGGAAAGCATTTCAAAAATCAGCAAAGCGTGATTCAACCAAGATATTATTCTGCCTGCCTTGTTCACTATTTCATTACTGCCCCTTTCATATTAGACACAGGTTCTAGAGCTCATGGTATAGGACAGGAGTGGGAAAAATGGCCTAACCGGCCAGCAGCTGAACTCCATTTCCCAGCAGCCCCACCTGCGTGGCTGGGGCTGGTCTCCATGGAAACCCCAGCCACAGATTTACTGTGAAAACTCAAAGCTGGGTTTGCCATGGAGATCAGTCCCAGCCAGGTTGGCAGGGTGCACAGCAGAGCAGCACAGGAACCTGCTCCAGAGCCACTGGGATCTTGCAGTGGGGGCAGCTTGCTCTAGAGCCAGAGCAAAACTGCGATTTGTAGCCTGCATGTTCTGGGCAGGGGTGCGCAGGCAGGATATTCGGACCAGCAGTATTTTTTGGTAACTAAGGACTACTTTACAGAATAGCCTTAAACTAACCACTTAAAAACACCAAAAGGTTATGACACAGTTGTGGGTCTAGCAATGCATTTTTTCATCAGCACATTTTTTCAGGTTAAAGGAGATAACATTATTCCCACATCTCTTTTTAAGACGCAATTCCTCTACCCCCTCTAAAGCCTGGATGCATGGCACGTGTATACTGGTATAATTAGTCTTTACACTCTTGTAAAAAAGGAACAGACTCATGAAATAAACCCACAACTTCTCTGCAGGGCAGGGGGCAGCATGGCTCAGCCCCAGCCACTTGCTACCCAGCACTGCCTCTGCCACATTGTGCAGGTGCGGCCTGACTCGGCATGGTGCTGCATGGGGCCATGCACCTGCAGGTAGCTCTGGGCTGCTCAGGCTGTCATCTGGGGCCCTGTGCTGCTTGCTGGCCCCTGTGGGGGGCTGTGGCCCCTGTGGGGGCACGGGACCCACCTCTCCTGAGCACCCCTCCATAGAAGCCCCCCACACCTACAGTCCCCCCACAATCCACCCACAAACCCCATAACCCCAAGCCACCACCACAAACCCCTCACCCACATACCTGGCCCTGTGTGGCAGGAGTGAGAGGACTGAGGTAGGGGGCAAGGGCAGGGGCAGGGGCAGGGGCAGGGTACTGGCATATCAGTGCTGCTCAGCACTTCACATTCTCGTGAGAGAAGGGGGTGGGTGTAGCTTTGATTTTTCTATGACAAAAATGACAAAAATAACTGCCAAAGTGTATATATATTTAAAATTTATTTTATTATGATGATAGAGGCACTGGTAGACTTCCAAATTGCTTTAAACTTGTAAATTTATCAATAAAACATTGCCCAACTGATTTCTCTATATATAGTGGCACTTCATTTTAACAGCAAAAGAACACTATTTTGGATATTTTAATGAGAGAATGTGGGCTTCTTATCAGAGAATTTGCAATTTTTAAACAGAGAACACCAGTATGTCTGCTGGTGAGACAAGTGGAGAGACCAGGACAGAGTAGCCTATCCAGGACCAGCACTGGGGACCCAGCTGTAGGGCAAATGAAGTGGCTGACCTTTTGGTCTTTTGGGAGACAAGAGGACACACTTGGACAGTTCAGGGTGGGCCACTGCAAGGAGCATATCCTCGGGTGATAGCTGGTAGGGCAGGGGCACCCCATCCGGATCTGGCAGGTGTGCAGCCATGAGGCCGCAGGTCCAAGGGGGTGGATGCTGTCACAGGTGGCAGTAGGTGACAGCCAAGTAGCATCCCCCACTGCCAGGCTGCTGCAGTGAGTAGAGGGTCCAGGGGCCACTCTAGGTTAGGGCTGTTTCAGCAGTCCAGCTAGCACAAGGGGTAGTGTCCCCAGATACCAATTGACTGGGCCCCATAAGCTCCTGAGAGCAAGGAGCCCTGAGATGCTCACCAGGACAGCTTTTTATACTGCTGGGGCCAACACAGGTGCTGGCCTCAGGCTCTAGCTCCCCCTGGCTGCAAATCTGGAAAAAGCTGGGCGGGGTTATTTTGCTCCAAGTGGCACAACTTGTCCCAGACCAAAGTGAATGCCCGGGCACATGTGCTGTGGCAAAAATAAAATTTGTGCCACTCCTATTTGAGCTGCTCCAAGCGCACATGCCTGCATGTGTAGATGTGGCCCATGTGATCAAAGCAATACTCCTATATCTTTTCTAATAAAAGAACCCAGTCTTGCCATCAGAGCCTCCAACAATCTGTTCCCTATATGTCATTTTCAGGTAAAAGCAGTGTTAGAGTGATGTAGCCATAATGGTCCAGGAATTATGTGAGAGGCAAGGATTTCTTTGGGTAGTATCTTTTATAGTTTCTACCCCAACTGCATAGCTAGGATAGAGTTAGACAAGCTTTTGAATGCAAGACATTTTTATTCAGTCTGAGGAGAAAAGCAAGCACAGCAACAGTAAACAGCCGTTTGTAGAGTTGTGGAATATGAGGAGGGAGATAAATTCCTAGGGGTAGCAGACAAGCAATCAGCAGAAGAAGGGAATCTTATTCCTGGGAGATCAAGACTTTTCAAAAGGGAAGGGGTCACCATCACCTTTCCAAGTATGGGAAGAATTCAGGAATCAGGTTGTTTATAGTGTGCCGTAAAACCAATACTGGTGTTAAGTCCTTGGTTCCTAGTGTCTGGCCAATTTATGGCTTTTTGTTCCCAAGTTTGCCGTTTTAAAGATGTTAGGTAGATTTCCCTTGAGCATGACGATAGTAAGGTCAGAGAGGAAATGGTTGCTCTGCAAGAAGTGTGGTCCTAATAGTGTGTGTGTGCGTGTGTCTCTGTAAACCCACTGATGGTATCATTTAATACTTTTACTTGTAACTTCCCCCACATTGTGCCATACCAATTTGCATGTCAAATCTCAAGTAAATGTTTGAAGTGAATCACAGTTTATACTTAAGATTGTAGGAGTAATTACCTTTACCAGCATAAGATTTACATATTGTGTGCTGCCTTAAAAAGTACACAGTGTCTGATAATTATTTTTAAAATGAAAATGTTTATCGGTTAGGTAATCATCAAAGATGAAAGAATTGGCGCCAATTATTTTTAAATCAATTTACCAATCAGCTGTAGCTCTTTCAAGTGCTCGGACCAATTTGTTTTGTTTTTTTTAATGGGAGTTTTCTATATTTAGACTTCTAGAAAAAAATGATTGGGTTTTCTAAAATGTTGAGAAGGTTCTCAGGTGCTATGGAGATGAATTGGTATAAGAACTTGCATAGGAGGTTCTATATATATTTATATAATAGATAAGAACTGATGAGTTCCACAACGCCTAGTAAAATTAATAGGACATGATGTTTTTTCAGTGCTTTTAAAAATGTGATCATTATATTACCTGCCCATGCAAAAGTTTTGGAGTAAGTTTAGGCACCTGTTTCCTTGGCACTTTTGGCCTTGGCATTTAGCTAATAAAAAGAGTGTTTTAAAATTATTATTATCATAGTCTTATTTAAAGTTCTATACTACTTCCCTCTATATGAAGAACCTGGTCCAGAGCCTCTTGAAGACAAAGGTAATCTGTCTGTGGTGATGTAAAATGTCATATTTTTCTGTACATTTTTTTTAAACTCACTTTGTGGCTAAGTACAGACATTCAAGAGGTTAAATTGGGTTCAGAACAGCCACTCATCTTAAGCTTAGCTTATCCCCAGTATCGATCTTACAGACCCAGTCTCAGCGGCCAGCAACCAGTCTAAACCTGTAATTGTATGGAGGTTCCATGCACACAAACCAGTCTAAAAATTGCAGAACCCAGTTTAAGATAAACCTGGGTCTATTTATTATCAGACTTATTCAATTTAAGTCAAGCAGATGCATGGAACTTCTGTACAGTTTCCCTGCGCACACCTAGGACTGGGAAAACCCAGCCACTGGCCCCAGCCCCAGGCTGCTCTTTTCACCCCCATGCACTGAGCTATTTTTTGTCCTCCCCCCACCCTAGCCCAGCTAGCCCTCTCAACTCCAATTACAAAAACCTCTCTGGGTGCAGCCGCTTTTATCAGCATTCATCACTGCCAGAGCCAAGCAAGTAAGGCATGCTGCAGGGAAGAAAAGGAAGGATGGGGGTGAAGGTTCACTGGGGGCTCAGGGGGCTAAAAGTAGCCCCTGATCCCCTTAGGCCCCCCATAGATCCCACCAGACACTCCCAGGCCCAAGTAAAACCCTGTGGGTTGCTCCTGCTCCCTACCCAACCCATAAAGTGCATCTGCCCCCCCTCTTGTGGGTCATGCCTACTTTCCCACCCAAACCATGGGTCATGCTTGCCTCCCTACCCCATCCACAGGTCATGCTTGTGCCACTACTCATGGGTCATGCTTGGGCCCCTACCCCACCCACAGATTGCAGCTGCCTCACTTACCCCATCCACTAGTTGTGCTTTCACCCATAACTCCCTGGGGATCAGAACTCCCCCCCCCCCCG
>NW_017729032.1:24215733-24215953 GCF_001723915.1 Gavialis gangeticus | reverse complement strand
CCCCCCCCCCCCCCGGCAGGTCGTGCCTACCACTCCACCCCACCCATGGGTTGCACCTGTCCCTCTTACCCCACCTACAGGTCATGCTTGCCCCCCCAATCCCACCTGTGAGTCATGCCTACCCCCCTCATAGGTTTTGCCTGCCCCCCTACACTCACAGGTCATGCCTGCCCTCTCGTACCCTACCCATGGATCATGCCTGCCTCTTCTACCCCATCCA
>NW_017729032.1:24210826-24215679 GCF_001723915.1 Gavialis gangeticus | reverse complement strand
TGGATCATGCCTGCCTCTCCTACCCCATCCACAGGTTAGACCTACCCCTTTCACCCCTCATGGGTTGTGCCTACCCCTCACTCCACCCATGGGTCATACCTGCCCCCCTGTGCCACCCACAGGCCATGCCTTCCCCCCATCCCCTGGAAAGCCCCAATCCCCTCCTGTTGAACTTCCAACCCCCTGCTAGACTCCCCCCCATCTTAACTTACCTGACATTGGGTAGCCATTTTGAACCAATTTAACTTCCCCTTAATGCCCTCAAATGTCTGTACTTAGCCTGTAAATGCTCATAGTTGAATGTGATGTATGAAAAGTATAGTGTTAAAGTGATGTTGTAACCATGATGGTCCAGGAAATATGTGAGAGGCAAGAATACCCCTCACAAGAATCCTTGCCTAAGGTATAAAAGTGACATTATAGTCACATGATATTTTTAAAAATATCAAGGAATTAAATTACTTGTATTTTTGTGCTGCAGCTTTAATATGATTATTATAGGCACAGAACAGTAAGTTACCAGGAAATGGTGATGTATACCCAATGACACTGATGTTGAGCCATATAGCTCCTCATAGATGCTAAAATTAGATGACTAAAGAACTATCATTAGTTTTCCTTCTTCATAGAACACTGATGTACAAATTTCTCTCAGTGTTACTGTACCTAGATTCCTGATAATACTCTTTGATGAGTTATGAAAGGTCATGGAGCTGGAGATAGGAGTCCAGCAGGCACTCCATTAGAGGAATCTTCTCCACCTGTGTGAGCTGTACCCTAGTGGTTAACCAGCAGCAGAAGTATCTAATGGCATTAGTTTATAATGGGTCTCCTATTTAATTTTGTAATGGCTAGGGAAGGTTCACAGTACATTGGTCTCCAGAGCTGACTTTGCCCACTTTATTCTTCAGCCCAAACCTTTTTTGAAGCTCTTCTTCATGTGCTTAGGTAGCATTAGGATGTCAGAACATACTATCCTGGGAGCATAGTCCACATTTACTCATACATAGGGCTTGATCCTTCATTTACCCTCTCTGTTCCCCCCATGTGGTATGAACTACATTGAGAAGTGAAGCCATGTATACACTGTTCTTGGAATCAGACAGTAAGAGCTAGGAGATAGTAGGACAATAGGAGATTATTGCATCCAGTGAAATGTCTTACAATGTGTCATTTCCTTAGCCCATAAATATGAGGCTTATTTTGAAGCTCTCTATATTAAAATTGGCCTTGATTATTTTTAAAAAATCTTGCCCTGGGATACAATATTTGAAGGTAGAAAAACAGTTTTACAAAACTGACTGAAAGAGTGGTTTTGTGTATATTGTTCTGCATAAAAGACTTAAGGTCAATAAGTGAAAACTGGAAAAATATAGTATTTTGTATACTTTATTCACAAAATGTATATTTTATTCACTTTAAAATGAGCTTTATATTTATTCCACATGCACAGCACAGCAGGCCAATTGAATTATTTCAAAGCTACATAGCTATTTGGGAAATACTAATGAATATTTTCTTGTACTTTCAAATTTAGCTTAGATTTTTTTTTTTTTTTTTTTTTTTTTTTTTTTAATATCGGGGAAATGGAGATTTCCCTGGTATTTTTAGCACATATTGTATAGCATGGTTGGAAAGGTCCCTGAGGTAGATTTAACAAAGCATTCAAAGCAACAAGAAATATCAGTGCAGTATTTTCCAAAGGGCAACATTTACCCAGATAAGCTGAGGCTTTACACCAAAACAAAACATTTATATTCTGGGCTGCTGAACCTTCTACCTGTCAGCTGAATAAGAAAAAGGGAGAGAAAATAGCCAGAAGAAATTCCTTAGGGAAGAAAATTCTGGTTACCTTTTGTGACATGCTGTTTAAAAACTATTCAAGTATTTTGTTCCCTGCAACCTTCTTGCATTTTAAATTGTAATAGCTGTATTCTTTCTCTATGGTACAATTTACACTCAACACCAAACACATCTGTTTTACTTAGTGTTACACCAATATATAAGATTGCAGCTATCAAGCTGGTTAGTTAAAAATGTATATGTCTATGTGCACAGAGTAATTTTCAAAAACAAATCTTAATAATATTTCTAGTTTTTGTTTTAGCTCTTTATTGAAGAGCTGAACTATTAGAAAAGACTAAGTTCTGATAATTTGGTATCTTTTGCTAACAATGACAAATGGAAGATAGATTAGTTTATCTTTATACTGGTTTATACTGTCACATGAAAAGCATGATTGTTATTTATTATTACGGTATTGTGGTAGTATTCTAAATCATGGACCAAAACCAAACGCAAAACAAAAGGTATTGCCTGTCCCCAAAAGCTTAGAAGCCATTGTGTTATTGAAGTGCTGTTGACTGTTGTGCGGCAGTACATTATTGTTGAGGTAATGACCTTTTGTCTGTGTATGAGTACTCCACCATTGCTAAATTTGATAATCAATAAATCTGTGAAAAATGTAATATAATGGGAAGCTTGTTGCACCTGTACTGTATTATTGATTTTGTCTAAAGGAAAAAAAAAGAAGATGGTTTACTGAACTTCTACAAGGCCTGTATTCATTTTTGCACCTTCTCAGAATTCTTACAAAAATAAATCCAAGACAAACCAGCTGCTAGTACACCTCAGACAGTGTCTATCTGTATTTCCTGTGATATCTGTATGACTGAAAAGGTCTAGTAAGGGTGGCATAAAGCACAATGGAGCATGCAGCTGTTCTGAGATAACTGCATGATGTGGCTGAACACTGAAGCACAAGACCAAAGGCAGTGACAGATAGAACGTCAGCTCCGTGAACAATCGCTATCAACTCAGTGGAGCTTTGGAAAGTTTAAAAGCGTTATTTTGAATCCCAATTGGTTGATCCACTCATTTGGGGGAATAAACTTAAAATGGAAGGTCATGTGGTAGAGTCCAGCAATATGTACAGAACAGACGATAATAAAAGAAAAGCATTATGCCACACAATAATGGTTTACACAAAAGCAAATCTGCAGGATGTATCACTTTCCAGCACAGTGAAAGTTTTATATAAACTTTTAAGTCATCAGAGAAGACACTTTACAACTTTTTTCAAAGTATTCAAAAATGTAAGTGCTAATTACTGTAAATCTTTATTGCATAGAAATATGCTACTTTAACTACCTTTTTCTTATGACATAAAAATATTTAAAGTCCACTGCAGCACTGTGCCTGGGAATTATAGATAACTTTAGATATCTTGCCAGTTGGAAATCAAATTTTAGTAAGAGCCTATAATAGCAATGGGCCAGCAGCTATACAAGAAGAAACATCAACCTTGATTATACTTTTAACAATACATTACTGCAATATGTTCCTTATTATAGGAAGATCCTTTTCACTTATTTCTTTTCCTAAATACATGTGAAAATGCCTGTAGGAAGCAATACTGCATCTCATAGTTTTGTCATAACATACAAATAAAAACAGATAAGTAGATACATATTCCTTGACAATTGTTTGGTTTGTTGAGTTTGATTGAATCTAAGGTTTGCAGGAAGAATAAATGTGCAGGTCTGAAATTAACAACCATCAGAAGAAAAATTGTAGAGGTTCATTCACCCTTAAAATCAAGACTTAATGATGTCTAGAAAGTTTTTTATTGATAGTAAAAAAGCCAATAGAGTCCTTATACAAAGAACGACCCCCGGGTAAAGAAGCTATTGAAAATGACAGCAATTAAATCAAGCTTATGAAATATTTAAACCCATTCCAAGGTGATTTTGTTTCAATGAGCCTTAACTATTAAGCCAGGTAATGAAAAAAAAAATAGAACTTTTACAAAACTGAACTGAGGATTAATGAATTTTCTGCAACTGCACAACAAGAAAGTGTTTGTACTTTACCAGGTTATATGCTAAACTTATTTGTGAAATCTTTTGCACAGGAAGAAGAAAAAGGACTTGAACAAAATTAGATGCAAACAGCAGCATATATTATAGAAAATGTAATAGTATTTATTAAATACAAAATTCAGTATATTTTGGTTTTGCAAAATATTCACAAACCATTCAAATTATTTGCAAAGTAGATGCTTCTATTTATTTGCTATGCAAAGTGTATGGCTTGTAGGAAGGAACTGTTGTGCATTTCCTTAAGCATCTGTACTACACACTAAAAAAGCAGTATATTTACCTACCTTAACAGGCCACATTGGGAGTAGTGATAAGGAAGAAGTCACCTGAGGGATGCAAGAGACTTTGATATTGCTACCTTACTATTCCTGTAAGAAAGGTACCAAGTAATCTGGATAGAAAAAAAAATTGTTGGTAAGAAGGGACATTTAATGTGATGTTACACTGTCAAATACTAAGTAATTTTATCACAAATTAATTAAAATTATAGTACAGTGAAGCAAACATTAGGATAGCCCAAAGTGTTTATATTGTTCCTTGTGATAGAAATTCAGGGATGCTTTGCCTCTGTTCATTACATATAGATTTTATTCCAGGCCTTAGGGTATGCCATTACTACTTAGGCAAATATAAAAAGTCAAGGTTATAAATATTAAATAATTCATTTTACAAACATAAATACGCAACAACAGAGTGTCAGTTCAGTTATAATTTCTTCTTTAGTATCTCCTTTTGAGGGGAGATTCCAGGGGAGACAGCAGCTTCTGTGGACCTGTTTTCATGGCAAAGATAACTCAAGTATTGTCCACAACTTGTATCTAATGTGAACACAACAACTCTTAACTGGAGTTGTGCCATTAGCTTAGCTGTCCAGCCTCCCAGGGATATCAGCTAAAGATCTAGGCTAGGGACAGAAATTACACATAAGCTAGTATAAGTGATCAGAAACCAGTTCAAATCTGTAACACAACA
>NW_017729032.1:24205089-24205826 GCF_001723915.1 Gavialis gangeticus | reverse complement strand
CTTCAGTTGGGTTTTGCTTTACTATTGTTTGGCCCTGCTCCAATCTCTGCTCCTCGCCCCTTTAAGTTCTGTCTCCTTTTTCCCTCTCCTGCTTCTGGCTCACTGCCACCTCCAGCACTTGTCCTGAGCTCCTCTCTGCTTCAAAACCCCCTGTTTCTTTGTCACTGTCTTATCCCCACTGCTTTTTCCTTTTCCCCTGAGCAACCAGGTTTCTGCCTCAGTTTCTTTCCTGGCTGTCTCCTCCTTGCCACCACTTACCTGCCGCCTCCCCCAATATCTCAGCTGTCTGCCTCAATTTCCAGCCCTAGTCTGCTTTAAGTAAATCCAAGCCTTAGTTCCTCAGTCAGCTTCTCTGTAGTCCACTAGTTCCAATCCTGGTTCTGGCAACTTTCACTCCCTACACTTTAACTCTCTCTCTCTCACCTGAACCTTCCCCCAAGTATCCCAGCTATCCCAAGCTCACACATACACACTGTACTATCCAAGTTAAGAACTTACCTGTGTGTATGTGTAGGTGGGTTGTGTGTGTGTGTATATATATATGTATATGTCATTGTGTGCATGATATATGAATTAGTGATCTGTGTCTAATGTTTGGGGTGTATAGTGTATGTGTTTGAATTAGTGATAGGTATGCATGTGCCTAGGCTGGTTTGGATGTGCATGTGCCTGAGCTGGTAGTGTGTGCATGTGTATGCACCCAATTGATTTGTGTGTTTGTTTGTATATGTACAATT
>NW_017729032.1:24177858-24200089 GCF_001723915.1 Gavialis gangeticus | reverse complement strand
AGTATGCTTTGCACCTCCCCCACAAATCCCGCCTCACAGGGTGGGCAGGCAAGACTCATCCCAAACTGTCTGCTCCAGCAAAGCAGGAAGGTGTGCTCTAGCACCCATCATCTTCTGCCCTGAGCCACTGCAAGCACATGGCTGCATTTCAGAAGTGAATGTCTGTTCGCTTGCTTAGCCATTCAATTTATGTCACTTAAACTAACGTGTGAAGATAGAATCAATTCAATCTTGGGCTTTTTGACTGTCTGTACTTAGCCTATAGTAAACCCCCCAGTTTTTCTTTTTTTTTAATTTATTTTAAAATGCATTCCCTCCCCTTCCCCAGCCATTTCTGACTTTTTCTCTCCCTCTCTATTCCATATAGATAAGTATAAGTAAGCTAAGATGTAGGATAAGCTTTAACATTTTATTTTAGGTAGTAAGTTTTATTTTTCTCTCCCCTCTTTGCAAATAAGTTCTCTGCTATTTTGTTATCAATACCCACTGTTTTATAAGTGATAATTATTATGTTTGTACTGCTTTTATATTGTGTGATTACTGTTTTATGCCTATATATGTAAGTTAACGTAAGCCATGTCAAGATTCCATTTTGTATGTCAAGCCTCCATCTTGTGTCCTCTACCCAGGCATCCCCTGTGTTGCAACTGTATGATTCATGTACCCCTCTCATGTAAACTGGTTCCCAGATAAATGAGTATAATTGGGAATGATTGAAATATAATGGTAGCAGGCCTCTACTGAATGGCCTGTAATGACCAGACCATCACCTCGCATTGATTCATCCAGGAGCCATGGACCTCACCCAGGAACAAAGACAAGAACCCAGCATTTGAAAGACAAAAGACCCTGCAAAACCAGCAAATCTACCATTGTACCCCGCCATTACAGACACCCAAAACTGCCCATCCCTCCATGGAGCACACGTGCTCAGTACACCAGGGGCTGACCCTTGCCTGGGCATGTCTACACCTACTGGACAAGGACCCCTTTCCAGCCTGAATAGGTAGCTATGACCCCCTACCCCCTCTTCAGCCAAGGACTTGGGCTCTGCTTCTCTTCCCTACCTGGACTCCAGCCCTTCCACCGAGTCTCTTTCTCCTGCTGCCATTGTGAGTGCTTGAGTATGTGTGTGTGTGTGCGCGCGCGCGTGCGCGTGCATGCGTGCATGTGTGTGTGTGAACCAATAACTTCATGGGGCTGTGTAGTGTGTTGTCTGTTTAATAAAACTGTTATTTGGATCCTTCAGTTGGGTTTTGCTTTACTATTGTTTGGCCCTGCTCCAATCTCTGCTCCTCGCCCCTTTAAGTTCTGTCTCCTTTTTCCCTCTCCTGCTTCTGGCTCACTGCCACCTCCAGCACTTGTCCTGAGCTCCTCTCTGCTTCAAAACCCCCTGTTTCTTTGTCACTGTCTTATCCCCACTGCTTTTTCCTTTTCCCCTGAGCAACCAGGTTTCTGCCTCAGTTTCTTTCCTGGCTGTCTCCTCCTTGCCACCACTTACCTGCCGCCTCCCCCAATATCTCAGCTGTCTGCCTCAATTTCCAGCCCTAGTCTGCTTTAAGTAAATCCAAGCCTTAGTTCCTCAGTCAGCTTCTCTGTAGTCCACTAGTTCCAATCCTGGTTCTGGCAACTTTCACTCCCTACACTTTAACTCTCTCTCTCTCACCTGAACCTTCCCCCAAGTATCCCAGCTATCCCAAGCTCACACATACACACTGTACTATCCAAGTTAAGAACTTACCTGTGTGTATGTGTAGGTGGGTTGTGTGTGTGTGTATATATATATGTATATGTCATTGTGTGCATGATATATGAATTAGTGATCTGTGTCTAATGTTTGGGGTGTATAGTGTATGTGTTTGAATTAGTGATAGGTATGCATGTGCCTAGGCTGGTTTGGATGTGCATGTGCCTGAGCTGGTAGTGTGTGCATGTGTATGCACCCAATTGATTTGTGTGTTTGTTTGTATATGTACAATTTTGTCACACCCTCCTGTCTAACAGAGCAATATTGAGATCCTGAGAGTTGGCCTGAATCCATGGGCAACAAGCCCAAGTAGTCAGAAACTCAGCAGCTGCTAATATTACCCAGGCTAACTCCATCTAAGGACAGTATCTTACCACAGTTCTCCCTATGCGTTTACAAAGGCAAGTTGTCCCACAACTCACTGGAAAAGAATTTATAGAGCTGCTCAGCTTTTTGCTGTGAAAAGAACTAGGAAATGTATCCTGGAAGCTGTAGTACCAAACACTTGTTCCAGTGAGGACATGGCAGCTCAAGTATACAGTGAAACTACTCTCAGTCAAAGCATGTTTACAGATAACTGGAGCTAACTGCATTTTAGATAGACCCATGAACAAACTTTCTCTTGTGGACTCACTTCTCTGTAGCCCTGATTCATTGAAACAGCCCTGTCCAGAATAACATTTAATCACATATTTAAGGCAAGTCAAATGCTTAAGTGCTGTTTCAAGTAGGGGCATGTTAAGGTGTGTCCTCAAGAATTTCCTGAACTAGGATGTTAGATTAGCTGAACCAGAAAATAAACATATTCAAAGAATAATAGGGAAATCCTTTCTGATCACAGGGTGTCAATGAAAGAACATTTCTTTAAAGACAGGAGACTTGGATAAATGTCATAGATTTCATAGATTTCATAGACTTTAGGAGCTGGAAGGGATCTCGTGAGATCATTGAGTCCAACCCCCATGCCATAGGCAAGAAATCTGCTGGGGTCAAATGATCTCAGCAAGATATGCATCCAACCACCTTTTCGATGAGTCCAGAGTAGGTGTTTGCAACACCTCTAGGGGGAATCTGTTCCAGACCTTGGACACTCGGCCTATAAAGGAGTTTTTCCTTATGTCCAATCAAAACTGGCCTTCCAGAACTTTGTGTCCATTAGACCTTGTTATCCCTGGGGGAGCCCTGGTGAACAAATGTTTTCCCAGATCTTGGTGCATGCCCTTTATATACTTGTAGGCTGCCACCAAGTCCCCCTTGAGCATTTTCTTCTCTGGGCTGAAGAGTCCCAAGGCCCTCAGCTTGCTCTCTTGGCCTTTGATCATGTGGGTGGCTCTCCTTTGGACTCTCTCAAGCTTATCTCTCAACATTATGTCTTTAATCAATAAAAGGAAGTGAATTTGCTGTCCTTGAAAAATCAGTAACTGTAGAAGGGTTTTAAACATAATTCTTTTAGAGAAACCACTTAAAAATATTATAGCTGGAATGGCTCAAGATATTTTATCAGAAATGTCTTTGTAGAAAATGCAATTTTATCAAAGTTAAGATATTTCATTGGAGAAAGCAAAAAAGTTGAAAGCAAATCTTTCTTGTTTTATTGTGCTTTGGTGATTATATTTAATTTTCTATTTAGCTAATATATGTTTAATACATGATGATGTTTCAATGTGATCCTAATCTTTTCCTTATTGAAACAATGTATTTCAATACTATTTATAGGAAATAATTTTACTATACTAAAATTAAACTTAGATTTCTGAATTTAAAGTTTTCAGAATTTCCACCTAATAGTAAATTTTAAAATGTTAAATTTTAGTTTCAGTTTGGGATTAAAATCCATTTTGAAGTGCTAGAATTTCCTATGCAATGAAAACTCCATTTTTTAACCAGCTCTTCTCATCTTGAAGTCTCTTGCAACCATCTAGGTTCATAAAATTCTGTACTCCTAAATTCAGATTACGTTTCATATTTGATTTCTGTTTACCTATCTGTTAATTCCTCTTCAGAAACAAATTTTCAAGGTATCCAGGATTCAGAAAACATATTAATAAACCATAACTTACAATAATGTTCTCATACCTGATATAAATTGATGTCAATATGATAGGTACCAAACCTCTGACAGCATGTATCTTATTAACCGAAATCTGAAGTTATCATCTCAAAGAGCAATGTATAGACTGAAAAAGTCTCACTGTTTCCTGATATTTTTCCAGGTTTCCTCCTTTTTCAAAAATGTTCCTTCATTTAATATCTCCCCCAGACCTGGGTGTGTGTTATATCAGAGTAATTTTCAAAGCCAGCAGCTCTTCCTTCTACATGTTTAGACACTTTTTTAGTCCTTATATTACTGCACGGGAACTGAGAGTTACAACAGCTTGTATCAAGTCACAGAAGATGTCCGTGCCACAGCTGACACTTGTATCCAGATTGGTGGTGTGCTTCAGATGTGCTTTAGCCATTAGATCTTGTGTCTCCTTTCTTTTGCCTCTTATGTGGACAGGTGTGTTTGGAATCTGCATTAGGCATACCCTACTTCTATCCAGGTCACAGTCAAAGCTGTAAGCTAAGATGGAGAGACTTGAAAAATAAAAATCCATGCTAAAAGTGGGGTTCAGGCAGGGACACTTGTGTTCTGACTTCCTTTATCCTCATACAGTTGGGCTGCCAAGATATGTTATATCTGTGACCAATTCTTGACCCAGTGGCAGTAGCATAACTAAGAGGAGAGAGAGGTGGTGATTGGGACAGTTGGCCTAGGCACCAGTTTAGAGTGTAAAAATAATAGCTGCTGCCACTTCTGGCCAGCTATGCCATCACAAGCAGCCTGGCAGCTGCCCCATGAGTCTGTGCTGCTCAAGATGCAGAGCTGCCCTTTTTCACCTCTTCCATATCATTTAGCCTTGTAATAGGAAATGTTACCCAGGACAGGAAACATTAGCAGTTAAACCCTTCTAACTGTATCCATAAACTATTTTCATTTCAAATAATCATTTGTTAGTTCTGAAACAAAATAGCTTTGCATTAACATTTGTCTCCAGTCTGCACAGAGGGATCAGGCATTATCATTAATTTTGATTAGTGAAACCACAATGAGAAGCAGAAATATTATAGTGTATCTGTATTACTTACTTTAACAGAATAAGCACTATACTTTATTTACTTATTGGAATTGCAAATCGATATACTGTTGCTTTCTTTTTTGGCTGCTAAGACTACCCTCTGGTTTTATGATTTTTATATATACTTTGTTTTCCTCTCCTCAATCCAGTTTCATTAAAAGTGATATTTTGACTTGCTAGGCAAAGGGTTTGAAACATTGTTACCACATCTGAACTGTAAAATTTGGTCTTGCCATAAGATCCATCTCATTCTGAAGACATCCTGTAAATAAAACTGCTTGGGAATTTTAGTCACAATGGGTTTTCAAAAATGCAGTTTCTTCAAATCCAAATTATCCACAGAATTTAACTGAGCTCTAATGGTTTGATCTCCCATGTCAATGAATTGTCTCCATTACTGAATCAAGCTGTTTATTATGGGAGTCACATGATTATGGTGGATCCTGGGAGCTGGCCCAGGAGCTTTCCCCACAGGGAAGAATGGGGCACTGAGTACCTGGACTACACTTCCTGTGACATAGCCCACCATCATAGAAAGATGTAGTTTAATGTTCAATTCCCTTGAAATGAAATATTTCCCTTACTGTGTTGGGAGGTTCTGTAGCAGCTAAAGGAGACTAAATAGTGGTTTTCTGGGGCTGCTTTTATTTTATTAAGGAAGATTATGTTGTCCACCTCCTCCTCCATGTTTATTATCTTCATTTCTTTTCTCTCACCATTGTAATCTTTTTGGGAAGGGGGCTTTATTATTGTATTACTGGAGGCAAAATATCTAATAAAATGGCACCTCTAAGTGTTGTCAGCATAAAACTAAATAATAATGATAGGTAGAAAAGAAAAGAGGGGATACTTAAGCACTTGCTGTAGCCTTAATAGCATTTCAGCTATTTCAAACGTGAACACCACTTTTGTTTCTAGAGAGTATCTGAAAATAAAGAAGTTTCCTGAAGAAAAGGTAGGGCTTCCTAAATAAAGGGCTGATTGGAAAGCATTGCTGATATTGTTTCTATTCACCGAGACTGATGGAAACCAATGGGTATCTGGATATTCCATTATCCATGCGGTCTTCAGGCTGATTCTGATTCATAGGCAGACTGGATGCCTGTATCTTTTTTTTTAAAGATATGGTACCAATCAAATGGGAAACAGTCTGGTAAAATATTACAGCTGCATTTTTAGCAGGTTATAATAATTATTAAAGTCCAGGTTATAATAGTTATTATCTTAAGCTATGCAAACATGTTCAAATGATGTGGGAGAATTCTGCTAGTTTTCTTTTCCTAGTAAAAAACATGCCTGGAGATGCCTGAACAGATATATGACAACTGAGGCCCCAAAGATCAGAGAAGTTGTAGTGCTGATGCTGTGCAGCCAGGGATCTCCTGTGTACACATCTCAGCATGCTATGCAGACTCTCTAAGTCTGCCTGGAGACAGAATGGCATCAGTACACAGGGTATCCTTGACTGGCTGACCCAGACTGCTAAGAGTCATTCTATATCTCCCTGCAGCACAATGTAGGATTGTGAAAGGGGCATTTTCTGCTCCCTGCTCTGCTGGAGCAGCAGAGTCCAGTGAGAGACTCCCTGGAAGGGGAAAGCAAATCCCCTTGGGATGTTGGAGGGCTGTGATGTGGCTTCTCTCAAAAGAAAACGTATAGAAATTTGCTCTCCCAGGAGAAACTTTCCTGGGAATGATTTAACCTTGGTTGTTCCTGGGTTATTGTTCACCTGGAGTGGCCATTTTTGCTCTGGGAGAAAAATTCTGATCAACTGTGCACTCATGGTTTTTCTTGGGAGAGCAGTGGCTGAAAATGGTCTCAGGCTTGAAACAAAAGATGTAAGGGAAACAAGCCTGATGCTGTAGATATTGGAAAGTAACTCAGATTTTTGCTGAATAGCTTACAAGGATAAGCATTTCAATAACAATTGCCAATTCTATTTTAAAACATAGAGATCCTAGCAATGTATGAATATTCATAATAACATTTTTGCTTCTACATTTGGGAAATATTTACCAAGCTCAAAATGGAGATTAAAATTGACCATGAAGGAAACAAGAAATAAAATAGATTAAGACAATTTGTTGAAGCAATGAGAGAGGAAAAGAAAGGTCAATCCTACCTGGGAAAGAATGTAAACTAGCTGGAGGGAATCAGTAATTGAATAAAAGATTTCTGCAGTAGGCAGAAATAAGAATATAAAATGTTTGTAAGATTTCTACAATAGGCAGAAATAAGAATGTAAAGTATGTAATACATGCTTACTGACTGGAGTTACCTAAGGATGGAAGTGTAGCATTAAATAAATAAACAAAACCACAGTTTCCTGCCTGGGAAATGTACTGTCTCCCTGACAAAATAATGAGTTTCCCCCTTTTTTTTTTTCTATCCAAAATAAAATCATAGAGAAATAGAACTGGAAGGCACTTCCATAGATCATCTAGTCCAACCCCCTTCCTGAGTCAGGATCAGCCCTATCAAAACCATCCACTGTACAGATCCCCTGCCTAACCCAGGGGTGGGAAAAATACAGCCCACCAGCTGATTGGATCCAGCCTGCAGGATCCAATTAATTGTATCCGGCCCCACTGTGGCTGCCCCTGCTGTGCTCTTCATGTGGTCAAGTTCTGTCTGCTCCCACTTGGGGCAACATGTGTTGTGCTCCCAGTCTCCCCTGCTGGAGGGTGCCAGTCCAAGCCAGGAGGCACAGCTTATGGGCAGGACTGCTGCTGCCACTGCTGCAGCCACCCAGGGAACTCCAGCCCAGGCCTCCAGTGACTCCATCTCCTGTCCCTGCTTCAGTCCTCCAGGCAGGTTCCCCCAACACACACACACATACACCCCCCACACACCCTGCCCACACCATACCCACACCCCAGACACACACAGCCCATCCCACCCTCACCATACCCATGCACATACCTAACAGTCCCACACACCACACACCTCAACCACACCCACAGCACACACCTCCACACACACATCCCACACATACACCCCCACACCCAACTACATACTCTGCCAATCACCCCCCCACATACACACCTCTCCCCTTCCTCACACAATATGCAAGCAACTCCCCCTGCCCCCCCGCCACACACACTAAACACACACACCCAAAAGGAGTATTTCCTGGGCAAGAGGAGAGACTTCTGGTAGCAAAGGTCAGGGGTTACAGGGCAGGACTTATGGTCACCATATGGTAACAAATGGGTGGGGCACCTATCAAGGGGTGGGGCTTCCCTTGCAGTCCTTGATGCCTCACCAAAACTCAGTAAGTGGCCCTCTAGCTAAAATAATTACCCAACCCTTGTCTAACCTCTTTGCAAAACTACACAGTCAACCCTGACTCAACAAGACATAACACCCTAATCTGCCACAAGGTAATGTAGGGGGGCCATGGCAGCCAGTGTCCTGCTTCTGTAAGGTGGCTAATACATGAAGAGATCCCAGGAAGATGGCCACATCCCCCACTCCAGAGGAAGGCAAAAAGCCCTCATAGTCTGTACCAATTTGACCATAGGGCAAAATTCCTACCTAACCCCAAATATGATGATTGGTTTGACCTTGAGTGGAAGGGCAAAAACTTCTAGCCAGCAACTTCAAGGTTCAAGTCCCAACAGGAGCACTGGCACACTCCAGTCAAAATTTGCAGCCTTGGCTGCAGTCAACACCTAATGCCTCTGAGGAAGGCTTAAAAGAAACCCCCTGGCTCATATAACAGGGGAAAGGAAGAGAAAGGGGTGGAATTTGTTCCCAGCCCCATGCAGTAACCAGCACAGCCCAGAAGCATGATAAATATGCATAGCAGAACATAGGCATACTTATGCTTAGATCATCCCCAAGCAGTGGCTGTCCAACCTCTTCTTGAACACCCACAATGGGTTCCAAGACTTAAGGTGGTAGCTGGTTTTCTGGATTGTGGCTACTAGGCTAGAGTGCAAAAAATGGTCTGGATCTTGGACTCTGAGGCCTAGAGTCAGGGTAGCAGCTTGTCTCTAGATATCAGATGCAGGAATGCCTGAGGAGGATTGGTAAGCACTGAACTGGGGTTGGCATAAGGCATCTGGTAATGGTCCCCATGAGGCTGTAAAGGCTGGAATCCACTACCTTAGTGTACATGCTCTGGCCCCATACTGGTGCACAGGACTCAACAGGAGCATACGTAAGAGACAAAGTGGAGGTGAGAAGTATTTGGAAACTGGCATCCAGCCAGCAAGGCAACAGATAAGAGCTCCATCAAAATGATGACAGCGTCTATCAAAATAAGTCTTGCCTATTCACATCCCTATGTCAAACCATAGATTGGCAGTTATGCAAATCAGATGACTCAGGAGCATACCTGAGTGGCTCACGGCAGACCTAAACTATGCCCTAGATTCTTTCTGGGCATCATTGAGACAAGAGGCTTAACATGGTCCTAGGGCAGCAGTTCTCAACCCCAGGTCGTGATCAAAATCAGGGTTGCAGGGCAATGCCAGTGGTGCCACACAGAAAAGAAGAGTGATGCCATGTGCTGAGAGCTCCCCTGCCTCCACCCCCAGGCTGCCACCATCCTCCACCCCCAGCCTGCCACCACCCTCATGCTGCCACCATAACCACACCATTGCCAGCTGTGGGTCACCAAGCACTCAGGGTTGTTCCAGTCTGATCTGCCTAACTGCTAGTTTCTGGTGCATGTAGGTAGAGAAAATGGCTTGGGCTTATTTTGTCAATAAAGGACTTAAAAATCAAGAGGGAAATAAAAATACATGTAATAATTTTATGCACCTAAATCTACATTTGGATTCTATATAAATATGTACAGGTACTCAAGAGTTCTTGAGCACTTGTAATTCCCATGAAAGATTGAATGAAATGTAAATCACTGTGAAGTGCTACCTCTTCTATTCATAAACACAAGGTAAGAATAAGGTCCGACTAAATTAAGTTGTGTTAGTATGAACCCAGCCATTCTGTAAGCATTTAACATCCTCCAAGATATAGTTCCCTCCATATGTCATGATTATAGCTGTATACTTCTGTTATTTCAGAACACTTTTTTTCTTGCATCACTGGCACTAAATGTCTTCCTTGTTAATGGTTTCTCATGCAATCTGTATAACACAGAATGCACAGTCTGATCCACATCCCATCAAAGTAAATGGGACATTTTTATTTGGTTTAATGAGCTTAGGATCAAGCAGATAGAGGGTTGGTTTAGATTATGCATCTATTTTTTTCAAGATCATGGGCTCATATTCTTATGGTCTATTGTTATACCTCCAGGTCTTACCCTACAGTACTGCAGCATATCTAGCCATTCTCCAGTCTCTATTTGTGCATGTAATTCTTCTGTCCCAGGTGCAGAGCTTGGCAGTTGTTCTTGTTGAATCTCATCTGATTGATTGTGGACCATTTCTCCAGTCTATCCAGGCCATTCTGAATCCTAGCCCTACTCTCTGCAATTTGTGCAACTCCACCCAGCTTGATGCCATCTGCAGAATTGCTAAACGTGGACTGGATCCCATCATCCAAATCCTTAATGAAGATATTAAGCAAGACTGAACTCAGGACAAAACCCTGGGGAACCTCACTTGATACCTCCTTCCAATTAGATGTTAAGCCATGGTTGACTACTCACTGGATGTGCATACACAAGTACTAAATGTCTGCACAGTAACCAGAGTTACTGAACAATAGTGTCACTGAATGGCTTTTTGGTGACACTGACTGCGCAGTAGCTCATTACTATTGGGCAGTAGTGTTGCATCATGCTTCATGCCACGTCATGCTGCTGCACTCTAGTAATGAGCTACTGCACAGTTAGCATCTCATGTAGACGCAGCCTTTGAGTACAATGATAAAACATGTATCTGCCTTATAGTACTTTTATCTAGACTGTATTTTCTTAGGTTCTTAATGATGGCAGGATATAGAGAAATTGAGTATAAGAGGAAAATGCAGCTCATTATGTGATATAGTTTATGGGGACAGCATGGAGAGGGATTTTGGAGAAAAGACTTGCTCGTTAGGGTAGTAGAGGACTGGACATACCACTCATGTTTCCTCAACATTTTACCTGATCAGAGTAATTTAGACCTTTTGTTTTATCTTATTTGGGGTCAGAAATTGGTTGCGGAACAGGTGAACAGAGAATTTGAAGCCAAGGGTCCCCAGTGTATCCAAGTGGGGACTTCAGTGTTAATAGCTGTGGACTTATTAGTAGAGTGCCTTTTCTGTGCTACCACCCCAACAAAATATTTGGGACAACAAAAGAAGAAAAAATTATAACTTATAATTGAATTGAAAATCACATTTGAGCACAACTAGAGATACCAGGTACACATGATATATTATTATTTATCTGTTTCTATTATTCAGCCTAGCACTTAATTTGACATTTATTTACTAACAGTCTCTGAACTTTTGCCCTGAAAAAAAAAAAAAAAATGGTTTCAGTTTACATTGCAAATGAACAAAAAGTTGTGATTCTGGGTACCAAAGTAACCCTGGCACTATCCTTTCCTTTTGAGACCCAAAAGGGAACTCAAAATCATGAAAAAGGGAGAAGAAACAAATTTGGTTTGTAAAATATATAGCAAAAGCATGAAGCAAATTCTATTTCTTCACCAACTAACCAAGAAGTGGCTACAACAGACACTGAAAAGGAGCTGACAAGATAGATGGAATGAATATAATTTTGTATTATCTAAAAGCATGTTGGTTTTAAACAAAAAAAAGGAGACTTTTATTTTGTAAATCAGTGTATGACTTTTTTCATCATTAGCCATAAGACAAATTAGTATAAGTTTCTCATTTCCAATGCAAAAATGTTGCAATACCATTCCCCAAAGGATATAGAAAAAACAGAGACAGAAATCTAAGCCAAAAAAAATTCAGGTTTGATTTCATGATGGCAGTTAGTATAGATATTTCTAGCATAGATTCTTGGTGAAAATGTATTACTGTATTTTTTACCAGCTCGCATATTGTCAAAAAGAGTTGAAGAATGAAAGTAGCTAGCTTTACACTTTATTGCATTTGTTTTAGGTTAAAGTGTGTATGTGTGTGTGTGTGTACTCCCCCGCCCCTTCCTGCCAACTTCTTCTCCTACTGGGACTTACTTAATACGGCTGTGTGAAACAGCACCATTTTGTTTCAACTTCTGTTTTTACATTTCAACGAGACAGAGTTTTGTTTTGAGTTTAGTTTTGTTTCGAAGCACCGTGCCATTTCATTTTGTCAAAACTGTTTCGTTGTAGGCTATAATGGGGAAGCACAGAACTGCCTATAACTTTGTCATTTTTTTGGCAGATTTGGATGAAAACAGCAGAGATGGTAGACCCTTCTGAGAGCACGAAGCCTGCCAGGTTTCAAGGAGATAGCTGCAGGGGTTTTTGAGAAACTGCACCTCAAGCTGCTGACAAGCAAAACTCGTGTCATATGTGTGTGTTATGGCACAGCAGGGTGAAAACTGAAGGCATGGTAGGCCCTGCTGAGGCCATGAAATCTGCCTGGTTTCAAGGAGATAGGTGCAGGGGTTTCTGGGAAACTGCATCTCAAGCCGCTGACAAGCAAAACTCATGACATATGTGACTGTGTGTGTGTTAAGGTGCACCCTCACTGGTGCTGGGGCCACAACACGACACAGTAGTGTGCCCCAATGAGGTCTCCTCCTCCCCTACAGCCTCAGCCTGGTCCACTGCTTTACATGACAACAAGTACTAACTTAGAAAGCAGCACATTAGCAGCAGCAGCATTTCAGGCAGCCAAACAATCACAGTCACTATCAGAGTAGTCCTTGCCCCTCTTCTGCCTCCCTCTCTTTACTTTCTGTTTCCCTGCAGGCAAGTCCAGCTTCAGCTTTTAAATGCAAAATATTTTGAAACTTTCAAAACATTTTGACTTCCTTTATTTCATTTTGAGGCTGTTTTAAAGCCCTTTTTTATTTAGATTTCACTGTTTTGAGTTTGAAACAAGTTGAAATAGCGTTGAAACAAAACAGCCAGTGAAATTTCACACAGCCCTGTTACTGAGATCATGTTCCTGTGCAGCTCCTGTGAACAAGTGGAGACACAATCTACAATTACACAGCTTAAAGTGAGCCACATGATCATATATCACATATCAGGAATGTCTGCATATGCCCTGAAGGAAGATGAATAATAACAAAGGAGCTTCCATTATAGGTGGTTGCCATGATGTCCCAACAGTTTGATTATTTTTTTTATGTGAGAAGAGTTCAGCTACTAGGTTGAAGCAGTATACAACTCTTAACATGTAGATAGCTACACTGAGATTTCTGCTGATTTTCCTATTTGAAGATCTGCATTTGACATTTTTTCTTCATTATATTAGAACTGCCTTTCCAATTCAGCATACAGTTAGAAAGGATAGACAGCATAGTGATACCAGAGTGAAGACCAACAATGCAAAGTGGCTAAGAAAAAAAACAAACTCTTTAACATAGCTGTTTTCCTAGTGAGGTTTTATGTATTGCATTTAAAATTGTTTTATCTGAAAACAATTTGGTACAGTCAAAAAACCTACAGAATCAGGCCATGGCAATTTGGCTATAAATACTCATTTAAATAAAAAAGGAAGAAAACTAGTATTTTAAGTGAATATCATTATTTTTATGCTGAAATAGTCTAAGGCAGTTAAGAACTGGCACAGAGCATATTGGTCCCTGATGAAGATGTTGGATTAAATTCTTCTTTCAATTACACCCAAATGAACTCAAAGGGGGCAGGTGATGTATGGATGCAATTCAGAGAAGAATTTGGTCTGTTCTCTGAAGGAGAAACAAAGGTAAAAGCTATACTCTACGGTGTGAACAGCCTCCTCATAGGTCAAGCAAAGACCATTATTAATTTAAAAAGCAAATAGAACAAGCTCCACAATTAATCTTGGGTAGCTTCATTTTGCATTTGAGATAGTCTGGCACAGTGTTTAACTTAAGAGGTTGCTTTCTTCAGATCCTGCTCCTCGCTAAAATGTGTGTGTGTATATATATATATATATAGCTCATTTGTGTAAATTAACGTATTAGGTTGTTTTGTTTGTTAGTTTTTAAACAGGATGCTTCTGGGGTCACTATGCATTTTGTGCACTATGTCTAATGCATTTTGTGTATTTTATGCTAGGAGAGTCCTACATTATGGATATACATGGTCAATGTTTGGGGTTTGTTTGTTTGTTTTTTCTCTCCTTGGCATTGGTCTCAGTTGGATTCCCTATAAATATTTAAATATATTTGCACTATGGTGAATTGTGAAGTAAGATAATTTAAAAATCCTTTTATTAGAGGACATTTTCACAGTCTTTGATTATTAAACTCATCCCTACCCTTAATAAGTTTTTCTTGACTCAAAACATATGTTAAACTTTGTTGGGAAAAAAGGCTGCCCTGTAGCTTGGCTGTCTTTTTTTTTTTCTTTAAAGAATGGGATGAGTTCTGATGGTACAATAATCCACGTGCCTATGGAAAAAAATGTTTCCCTCATGAGTCCCCTAAACAAAAAATGAGGATAATCTCAAAATGGGCCTTTCTTTAAATTTCTCTCCTTCCCTCTCTCTGCAACTTAGGTCAGGGAATGTATAGGCAATCCATAAAGGATGTTTGCCATCAGGAGCTGTCCCAGCTGCTTCAGGAGCGTGTCTGGTACAGCACATGCATAGGCAATGCATGGGAGGTACGGGGGGGGCACATGTTCCCCCTGAGATTGGCCCATGCTGGCTGAGGAGTGGGGGTTGAGAGCCAGCGCCCTCCCCACCCGAGAATGTTTTGCCTGCAGCAAAATTTCCAGTTTGCTGCTGGGGGACCACCCCCTCAGTCAGCGATTGGCTGCTGGGGACCCCCCCTCCTGTGTCAGTGATCAGCTGCTGGTGCCCCCTCAGGATCAGGAGGCACCAATCACCCATGAGCACATGTTTGGGAGGCATAGGGATTTACTAGAACTCTAGTTACATTTAATGTACTGTACTAATTGGCATGTAGCTGTCTTAATTAAAGGAGGTCAGGGGCCATTTTAGTGGTTCATGTTTGCTGCTGAAGCAGTCTCTCCAGCCACCTAACTGTGGGAAAAGAAAAGGGCTCAATGAATGTGCACCTTTTACTGCTCAAGTCAAAGGTCAATTAAAAACAAAATAAAGCATCAAATGAAATCCTGGCACACTGAACTAAATTGGATTAGCAATTAATCAACTTCCATTTTATCCTTTTTTCATTCTGTCATTAAACTGGGTTCTGAATGTAGATCACAGTCAGTGACAAGGACAAGTGGGAGAGGGAGGGGGAAATCATCTCATTCCTACAAAAAGATAAATGTGGCTATGTGGATCAAATTGCAGGGGAGAGCACACAATCCTATGTAGTCATTACCTTTCTTTATTGATACCAATTGCATTACATCTGTGAGCACTCAAGCTCCACTGGCACAGGGAATGAGAGCCCTCAGCTCCCTCTCCTGCATGGCAAAATGCTGTGTACTACTGCTAAGTCACCAACTAGCATGATCATTTTACAGCATGAATACGTTTGTGCCAGCAAAGGTCAAGAAATTGGTAGTGTTTTTTTTTAATTCTCAAACCCCTACCCTCAATAAATAACATTCTCTGAAGGGAGTTTAGTGCTACAGCCTTCTCAAACAAGGGCTGCCATTTGTACTGAATTAAAATACAAAGGTTTGAGCCATTCACTATTTCCTGAACTGAAGCTGATCCCACAACATACATTTTGCTTTGTACCATAATTTAGACAGAGATTGTATTTCCCATGGTCTAGAGACTGCTTTTACAGTAAGTAGGTTAGCAAGAACACATTAAAATGTAGTCCTAGCTATTCATCTTCATGATCTGGTATCTTAATATTTTTCTCTGCATGATAATATGGTTTCTAGTTACATTAGCTATTTATTTAATTGATAGCTTCATTTCTTCACCTTCTTTTCTTTCAGAAACATACTTAAGTTGTTGCCAGGCTTGTCTGAGATGTTCTCAGAGTTTTCTGGCTAAAAATTAAATAAGAGTCTTCTAAAGATGCCTGTTATCCTTAAAGCTTAAGTTGATGTTTGTATAGCCTTATAGAGACAATCAAATCATGCATTTACCATCTTGGTATGCTAACTGTAATACTCTGCATCTTTTACCATGTCTACCATAAATAGCGTATAACTGTAAAAATAGCTATCAAGTTATAGTATATCAGAGTCAGTTTGGAAAATTCTTCAGTGATGCTATATATTTTCTTTTCATTGCTTCACGTGTACAATGCATTTGCAGCTGGCATTGTCCAGCCCACCATGACACCTTAGAACTTCAGTGTGTCTGCTGGAACATAGCTCATTCTTTCTCCAAAACTACAGAACATTAACTTTAAAGGTAAAGGGAAATTTCCACTGGGTATTGGAAGTAGAAGACTAATGGTCAACCTGTTTTGGTAAGGGTAGTAGAAGCCATAAAAACTAGCCTGTCATACTTATAATAGGAAATGGATACTAGATGAAACATACATTGCAAACATGACAGAGAATAGAGGCAGCAAAAAGGACATTTTGCCAGCAGTTCACAACAAGGGAGGCCTTCTCATTCCCCCTGAGAAATTGGGGCCAACAGCTAGTTACCTCAGATGTATGCATACAAATGCACAGAGCCTGGGAAACAAGCAGGAAAAATTGAATCACCTTGCACAGTCATGAATCTATGGCACAGTTGGAATAACAGAGACTTGGTAGGATGGCTCACATGACTGGAGTAGTGTCATGGATGGGTCTAAACTGTTCAGGAAGGAGAGGCTGAGGAGAAAAGGAGGAGGAGTTGTTCTTTATGTAAAAGAGCTATATGCTCAGAGATGCATTATGGAACTGCAGATAGGCCTGTTGAAAGTCTCTGGGTTAGGGTCAGAGTGGGGAACTACAAGGGTGATTTAGTGGGTGTGTGCATGAGGTGAATGAAAACCAGATGAATGAAATGCATGAGGCTTTCTTCAAACAGCTAGCTAAAGTTTCCTGATCACAGGCCCTAATTCTCATGGGGAGCTTCAGTCACCCTGACATCTGTTGCAAGGGCAATACAGCAGTGAACAGGCAATCCAAGAAGTTTTTAGAGAGTAATGGGGACAACTTCATGGTGCAGGTGTTGGAGAGGCCAACTAGGGACTATGTTCTTGTTGATCTGCTGCTCACAAACAGGGGATAATTGGTGGGGAATGTAGTGGTGGATGGCAACTTGAGCAGCAGCAACCACGAGGTGACTGAATTTAAGATCCTAAGGGAAGGAAGGAAAGAGAACCGCAGAGCAAATATCCAGGACTTCAGAAAAGCAGACTTTGACTGACTCAGGGAAACACAGGATCCTCTGGGAGCCCAGTCTCAGGGGGAAAGGAGTCCAGGAGAGCTGGTTGTGTGCTAAAGAATAGGATAAAGGTAGGTATAGATTTCATAACAGTGTTTAAATGCCTAAAGAGTGATTATAGAGTGGATGGAGTTGGGCTTTTCTCTGTGACTGTGGGGTACAGGACTAGGAGGAATGGCCTCAAGCTTTGGCAGGGGAAGTTTAGGTTGGAGATTAGGATGAACTTTCTGATGATGAGGGAAGTCGAGTACTGGAATAGGCTTGCTAAAGGAATTGTGGAATCTCCATCCTTCGAAGTTTTCAGGAGCAAGTTAGACAGATACTTGGATGGCATGGTGTAGTCAGGGATGCTCCTGCTTTGCGCAGGAAGCTGGACTAAGTGGTCCCTTCCATGCTTACATTCCTATGTTGCTATGATCTATGAAGTCATGAAATGGGATTTAGGATTAGTGTATAAAGGATTGACATGACAACTTGTTTGATGAATGACAGAAAGGCTTTACTTACTAGAAGTATTCACTGTTAAATGCATCTAAAGCAAAGCAAAGTCCAGTATATGTAACCTGGGTACACCCAAGGGTGTACCCTATTCTCAATCAGATGGGATGGGTAGGCAAGAGGGGGTGCTGTCAGAGTGAAAGGATTCCTCTTTCCTTTATAGAGGTAGCCCAGGCGCAAAGTTTTTAACTATATACAATGTACTGAGTTACCAACATTTATATATAAAACTCTTCAGGATAGATATAATTGGAGATATAGATACAAATATACATAGAAAGGTCTGTTAGCAAGAGGAAGTCAGCCCTAGGGAGGACATTCAGGTAAGTACCCATGCCTCAGGCCCAGAAGAAGGGTGGATCCCAGAACAGGCAATCCAGCAAGTTTATACCACAAGTGGGTTAGCTAATAATGACATACTTACAGAGCCCATTATACTGAATTAATATACCCAACTATTTATAACACCAACAATATCAATAGATACCGAATAGGAAACATAACTATACCAGATATTAGACGTACCCTATCTGGGTTTCAACCACTTGGTCCTTCAAATGAGATAGGGTTTTCTCCCCCTAGGCCCACTCCCCCTCAGGGTCCCTTGCCCTGGGGCACCTCCCCTGTGGGACCCAGGTTCCCAGTAACTCATGGTCCTTCCTCTGGGGCTGTCAACCTGGCCTCTGGGTCCTCACACCATCTCAGGCCTCCTGGAGCCGTTGGCCTCAAGTTGAGGGTTCTTCCCTCTGGGCCCTGTGCCTCTTGTTGGGCACTCAGGGAGCTCTGGGCACCAGAGCTCTTTTAGTTTAAACTGAGCCACACTGCAGTGCTCTGGTTATCTGGCCTAGAGCTGGGGCTAACTTGAGCAGCCTCAAGCTGCTCCCAGGGCTGGCTCTCTGTGCACAAACCTGCGCACCGTGTGGGGCCCAAGCAGCCTTGAACTGTTCCCAGGGTCACTTCTCTGTGTGCCTTGCCCAGCTGCTTGTCAGGTTCTCAGGCTCAAGTCGCCTCAAGTGCCTTCCAGAGCCTGAGCACCATGCACCAATCCATGCACCATTGAGGCTCTGGCAAGGTCCTAATGATGGTCTTCTCTGGAGCTCCTCTCTCCTCGCTGTCCCTCACCGTTTCAGCATGCTGAGCATGCTGGGCTTTTATTTACACCAGAGGCCCCACTCCTTAAGTCTGTTGGACCTCCAAAGCACAGTCTTTAATCAGGTCCAGGAGCTTCTCGCATTCCCCACCCCCACCTCTGAGCAGGGGGAGGGCAAGCTCCTCCCAGTTGAAATGTTCAACCAATCTGAAATGTCCTTCTCCAAGCCAGGCTTACCAGGCAAAAGCAGCAAGCCCACCACACTATTTAGCTGTAAAAATGATCGTATCTCACCAATACAGGCAGAGGTGGACTCAGTCTTGTCAGCTTCTTAAGGCGTGGATCTGTTCAACAGAAGATCAGCTGCGTGCAGTAGCAGTTCTTGGGAAAATTATTTCTTGTTCGTGAAGCACACCCTGTTAACTGTTTCATTCCTCTTTTATACCCTTTAGATCAGTGTTTTTCAAAGCATTTTTGTAGCTGAGTAAAAGAAAAACCCAAGCAATAGCAAACAGAAAGGTCCTGTTTTTAACTGTTTGCTATTTGTTATCAGAAATGCTCAATTTTGACTGAGTTACCATATTCAGTAACAGGAGGTTATCAATTTCTACTGAATTGGAACATAGGAAATTTATTAACAATGAAGAGAAACATGAAGTGTTTCTGAAGAGCTGTCTTTGGAAGATCAAGGGAACCACTTAGGCAAAACAAAAATAAATCAGTAGGAGACACTTATCAAGGCCCATATAGAGAATGTCTCTTTCTACACATAAACACAAGTTATTGAAAAGAAATATTTACTATACTAATTAATCAGGGCTAGACATTGCATAGAGTTACACACCACAGACATAGGAGTCTGAGTAAGATAAGCTGGAAGTGATGCCTTATTATTTCTTTTCTCAAGGTCTAGCAAAAATTTACATCCTCTTGCACTATGCAGTTGTCATCAATATTTAGTATTTTAACTTCTGTGAGTAGGCCTAGCTCAGTTTCAGTTTCACAGTCCTCAGACCCTATAATAGTCTGAAATTTCTTGCTTGACAGTTCTTATCCATTCTGACAATAGTTAATTCTGATTAACACTCATAAAAAAAATTGTAGCATAACAGTACTCTATCTGAAAATGCAGCCACTTATATCAAAACATTTAATGGGAAAGTATTATTATTAATAAACAGTTCAATGGAAAATGTCTAACTAAGATCAAAAAATATTTTAACTATTGTTCCAACTATTTATTGAATCTATTAAAACAAAAGACTTCAATAAGCTCAAAACAAAACACTTTGAAATATATTTTTTTGAAAAATTCTGAGCTTTCATCTTTACATTTGGATTAAGAGAGAAACCACTGGACTTTCCTGTGGACAATTCTACTTTTGGCTATATCTAATTATGATTATTAAATACTGAAAGGATTCCATTGAGCAGATCACGAGAACCTACAATGTGCAATTGGCTGATACAAAAAGCTCTTGAACAATTAAACCACTGAACACATATGTTAGGATGCATCCTGTGGGAAGATGAGTCTTGAAATGGAAAAGTAGGGATTGCTATTATGGGCTTCCTCTGAACTGGCAATAAGTTGTGATAGGATCTGATACTGGATCCTACAATCATGCTTCCTGCCATTCATGTGGGGCATGCCTTTACCCAAACACATAGAGGGGCCCTTAGACCGACTCTTAGAGCATATAACTCCCAAAATTCAGTTCCTCTTTTGATGATAACATCTGGATGTTCAAAAAAATTGTACACCCCTTTTATTAGTTATTCTTGATAATCTGAGCTGACGTCTTTTCCATTGCTTTGGATATACAATTTCTATGTAACAGATTTTTGAAATCTTAAAAATACTTTACTCAGGCTGATAGAATAGGAGTCATTTGTACCAATTTTCCCTTGTGAGTCCAGTCTTTTCTTCAATAGCCAAATGCATCATACTTAGCACACTAACAATATTTTTATTCTTACCCTTCATGCAGTTATTGGACAAAATAGTGGGCTAATGATATTATCCTCACAAGTCACTGCTGAAAATATTTTTTTAAGTTCATAACATTCTGTGAAATCATTTTCTAATTATTGAGTGGCATAGCAGCATAGCATCAATGATCAATGCTGTATAAGATGGATAGGAAATATTGTCATGGAATATGGAATAGCTTCAGATACGGAAGTTTAATTAGGAAAAAAAGTGCTTAGGTAATACAGTGCAAACAGAAATTAGCTTAAAATATAAAGCACCTCTGATATGAATGTAGACCATCTGGAAATCACTGTAGTTTCCTCACAAATAGATTTTAATGGCAAATCGGAGAGCAGCTGATGGGCATATTGCCAAAATAGAAGATCATGAACCTGAAGCAATATCTGGAAGGCTAGCTACATCCTGTGGAAGAACATAGAAGATGATCCTGAGAATAGAACACTTGGGAAAATTGATATTGGAGTTCAAAGAACAGAAGAAGGATCCCATCAGGTGAATTACTGAGGATGGCCAGGGGTGGTAAATTCCCCATATTACTCCACAAACACTGTAGTAAAACAGAGAACTCACTTTAAATGTAATGTGTCAACAGGCACAGAGGTACAATGGAGGAACACAGACAAGGCACACAAAGACTGTGAAAAAGTCTTTGAATGTGTCAGTAGTACATCACAAATTACATTCAGAGCTTAATATTCCAAGGTCCACAACATACTAATATAACCATACTGCTTCTGAAGCTAGTTTGTGTAGAGCTAGCTCAGGATATCTCTGTAGCTAGCTCAGGATACTTTGCACCATGTAGACTCTTGATTCTCAGTTAGTGTACTGCTGCACCTCAGGGTGCCCTGAGATCCTTTTAGGAGTGCAAAAGGGGTGCTGTGGAATATCAGAATTGTTAGGTGTGCAAACACCTACACATGACTGATTCATGAGATGAACCCAAAGATTTAAAATCAGAATCCACAGTGTCAAAAACACCTGATCTGTTGTGGACTTTCTGAGTTATCTACAAAAGAACAATAACCTTATTATTTTTCTGCAGTCAATAAATGAGTGAAAGCTAAGAGCTAGACTTTTCCAAATGTAACGAGGGGTGCATTGAGCCAAAACAGGTTGAGGACCACTAAAGAACCACAAATGCAAGCTAACCAGAAGTTGACAGTGACAGACTGTCCTGGCACTTTTCTTTGATAAGGTAACTAACTGTCTAGAGAAAGGAAATGCAAAAGAAACTAGAGGTGCACTAGCTAAAAACAAAGGAGAAAGACTGCGGGATATTAGACAAGCACAGGATGATTAATGAGACACAAATTGTAGACAGCCCTGAATAATGCAAGTGAGACCCTAGCACAAGGTACCGCCAATCAAGATAGAAAGTTATCACTGCCACTGTACAAGACATTGGTGAGATCTTATCTGGAATCGTGTGAATATGGATGACC
>NW_017729032.1:24168391-24171260 GCF_001723915.1 Gavialis gangeticus | reverse complement strand
TAGTTTAGAGTAGCAGTGAGCAGAATACACATTCACCCTTTGGTGGTGGTGGTGGGGAAATTGTAGACTGGGTTCCACCATTTTATAATGAGTCTGTGTGCCAAATTGCTGTTGTCTTATGGGTATAGACTGGTTTTGTGTGCCAAACTTCTGTTCTGTTACAGGCATAGCCTGGTTTCCAATTACTTATATCAGTAAAAGTGTAATGTCTGTAGCTGGCCATAGAGTTCCCAGTTTTGCCTGAGGAAGCTTGACAATAATTTCAATACTGATTGACTGAAACTCCACTACTGTGATTGACACCCCCTTCTTGGCTGACCTGAGCTCTTAGGTACCTGTATCCCATGTAAAGCCATTTAGATTTTACAGACTAGGAATTCCTGGGTGTGTCTACACATGCATTAGCACTTTTCCTATTGCACATTACATTCAGTAAAATATGAGGTACTAAATAAATGCACATTTGGCTGCCCTAATGCACAGTACCAAAAACATACTTTTTAAAGTGATGCTTAACGTGCAGTAGCCTATTTTACTGTGCAGTAGTGTAATTGCACTCATGAATTACAAGTGTCTCCAGAGCAGGCAGCAGTGGTGGGGGCATGGTGGTGGCAAGTGGGAAGCTCCTGCAGGCAGCCACGGTGGTGTCGGTGGTGGGGGTGGGCCAAGCGGGGAGCACTTCTCTTAGGGGGTGCACCGCCAATCTCAGAAGGTGCACATGCACCTGCTTGCACCCCTTACATGTTGCCAATGACTGCACTTTTTTAAAGTAAAATAATAAAAATGCAGTAAAATAGGCTATTCCACATTAAAGCACATGTGTAGATGTGCCTCCTGTGTATGAATCCTCTAATGGAGCAACTCTAAGTGCACCAACACTGACTGATAGCATTGGGTTCAGCAGCACAGCCACTTTCTTAAAAAAATATTTGGAGGAGGAAGTGTAAGATAAGAATCCCAGATAATAGATCTTCTACAGTATGAGAGAATTAAACAAATATCTCCAACGTCCATAGGGATTGCCCTGACCCATCAGTCTGGGTACAGACCTAGAATGGAGAAAGCATTCTTCAGTCTCGCTGGATCAATTACATGGTTGGCATAGACTTAGACAATCTTAGACATGAGACCCCTGCTCAGGTCTTTGGGAGAGAAGCAGACACAGCATAGCTAAGTCACAGGTGGAATAAAAGCGTGGGTAAAAATCCATATTTAAGTAAAAATAGGATCTAAGAGAGATTATCAGGTAGCCAACAGACAAGAGTCAGTAAAAACATGATTGTAAAAGAACAAGATCTCTCAAGAGGGTCATTATCACCTGTAAAGTGTAAAAATCAGTGAGTATCAAGTAGATTATAATGAGCCATGAAGTCATTCTTTAGATAAAACATCATTATCCAGAGAAATTCATGTAAGCAAGGAGAGAAAGAAAGGAAGAGGGAACCTGAAATAACTCAGTGATGAGCCTGCTCTCCTTAAGAGGAAATCCTGGGTTCCAATCTTGCCTCTAAATGCAGCTTAAGCATTTTATCCAATGAAAAAATATAAGCAGTTCCAGAAGCAGAGAGCAAGACTCAGGGTTTCTTTCCTCCCATAAAAATGCCCTTCTTACTGGGTTACAGTCTAGCATCTCTTTCTCTGGGCCTGTGATACTTTATTCTCTTTTATACAGTGGTCTAAGCTTCAACAGGTGGGATGGACAGTTCCCTCAGCCTGGGCTTGCTTCTAGTGTCGCAGTTAGGAATGTGGACAAAGGAGGTTTTAATCCCTTCAGTTTGAAAAAAAATTATCTAAGCCGGGTTCCTCACTTCTCAAGTGAGGGAACAAGAGGCTATTATGCAAAAGTGCATCACCCCCGCCATCCCCATATCTTGAAAAAAAAATTACAGTCACCGGTACATAAAATGATGCCTACATCTAAGTGGGTGCTTCAAGCTCAAGTGAAGGTACAGGGGTGCACTCAATTGCTGACTAAGTCTGTGGAAGAGGTAAGATTCCAGATACATCTCCTGTTTGGCAGAGGCATCCTCTCATTCAGTGTGCTGAATATTATGAGTCCCAGTCCTGAACACCAAACCCTTACCACTTAATATTTTGGGAGTCTAGTCACCCTAACTTGAGTTTGTATATTCTGCTCCTGAGCCCCAGCACCTTACCTGAAGGCATGGGAGAAATAAGCATCAACACACGGAAGACCTTTTGAAGATCTCATCCTCAGATTTTTGCTTTTCTGTATACCCAAAACTGTCCCAGTCTGAGCAACTCAGGACTTATTTCCTGTGTAATCTTGACTGGGATCCAGAAACAAGGTAAAGGAATGACTAAGTGCATTGAGGGACCAAATTCTGTTGGCAGAGAGACCCCAAAACACATTGATAGGATCAAGTTCTTCACAAAATGCTATTGTGGCTACTTGATTCTAAAACACAGCAGAAAGAAATGCTGGTGGTAGTTCCTAGGGCTGTGCGAAGCTTTGGTCATTGATTCAGTTTGGCAGAGATTTGACCTGATTCGGCAGCTGAATCTCTGAATCCAGATCAAATCAGGAGACCCTTTCATCTCTCCAAATCCAATTGGAACCCACTGAATCGATTCTGAAAGATTCAATGATTTGGAAACAGGCACAGCTTTAAAAGTTTTTTCTACATGCCTCAAGATACCAGGTGGCTCATGCATGCTGAGATGCTGGGGCAGATGGTGTGGCAGAAAGCCACCTTGGTCTCTCCCCAAAAATCTCTGCCCTGTGACACTGTGATTTAAATCTCTGTGCTGTGACCATTCAATTAGGGTGGGCCCAGCACACAGGGGACCACACCCTCAGCCTGTCTCTTTAGGGAACTGGAGCTGGCTGCATTCCTGAGGGAGGGGG
>NW_017729032.1:24161048-24163391 GCF_001723915.1 Gavialis gangeticus | reverse complement strand
ATCAATAAAGTTCTCCTTTTTGACTGGTGTGGGAGACTTATTGAGGGGTGGGTCTAAATTATGCCTAAGAGACCCCTTAGGTCTGTGGACTAAGGGAGACTATACCTTTTTGCCCCCGGACTTGGGGAAGTACCCCAAGTGCCTGTACTGGGTTGAGTACCCGTGGGACTTTAGGCCTATGTTACCCCAAGGACACAGGGCCGTGTGACAGTCCATTCTTGGGGTGGTGGCGGCACATTACCCCCAGACTAGCAAGTGTACTCCGGGAGAGGGGTCAGCCGGACATAAGGCGCCCCTAGGTAGGCATTCGGAGCCTGGAAGGTGGTCGGGCGCAGGGAGGTGGGCGGCTCGACGCAGGAGCAACCCCTACTGGCCTGCCTCACGTGGTGGAAACAGAGGAGGGATACGAATACCCAGCTGTGTTCCTGAGGTGGGATCTCTGCACCCGCCACAGATGGAACATTCCACAGGAGTGCAGGGGGTCCCCAGCACACTCAGCAGTGGACCAGGAAGTGGACCAGAAGCACTTCTGGTCCACTTCCAGGTCCACCAGGGATTGTGTGGGGGACTCCCCGCTCTGTCGCCTGGCTCGGTGACTGGTGCCTCCTGGGTCTGTGGGGGCACCCAGGGTCCACTTGCCAAGCTGGGGGGCATGGGGGAGGGTCCCCTGTGCACTCCCCAGCTGACCTGGAAAAGGACCGAAAGTACTTCCAGTCTACTTCCAGGTTTGCTGCCGAACACACAGGCCCCCCCTCACCCACCATGCTCCTGTGAGATGCTCTATTCAGCATTCATGAATTGTGCCTGGTACCTCGGGGTATATAGAAGAAACATTTAAAGCTGTGTCTGTAGCCGAATCACTGATTCTCTGAATCAGCATCGAATCTTCAGATTCGGCCAAATTGAATCAGGGACAGTGATCTGAATCAATTAATAGAATCACTGTCCCTGATTCGGGCCGAATCCGATTCCAAATTGAATATGGCCTGTTTCGCATACCCCTAGGAGTTCGCGCTTTGTTATATAATAGCTAAGTGATTTCTGTCCTCTTTCTCTAGAACAGTCATATTGTACATGATAAAAGAGGCAGAAATGTGCATCCATGTCATAGCGGGAGTCAAGACTATTCATGCCATCCCTATTCATACCTAAGGTAGGGAAAAATAACTGAGTACTATTTGTATAAACCTTTGCTTTTCTCAAACAGATTCATATATAGAGAAGAGAAAAAATTGTTTCCCGAAAGTCTTTGGGGCAGGTACAGACATTGCACTTTTTTTGGTAGAAGTGATTGGAAACCAGTCTATACCCAGAACAGAAGTTCAACATACACAGACAGGTTTAAAACTGGCAGAACCCAGGCTAGGATTTGCAGCTACCCCCACCAAAGGGTGAATGTGTGTTCTGTTCACTACTGATCTAAATTACACCACTTACAGAAAACTGCCTAACAGGTCAATTCTGCCTTAGGCTTTTTGAATGGCTTTACTTAGCCTTGGAGTTCCCCTTTCTATTTCTGCTGTATCAAGGACCTTTAGAGTTGCCCTGATTTAGACAAAATCCAATTTCAGGGATATGTGACAGCTGCAGGGAGGATTTTGTGATTATCTTATGCTGTGACCAGTAAACCAGGATTTGAACCCATGATTTAAGTTTCTTTATGAAAATAAAATTAATGACATATATCTGAGTAAGAGAAAAATAGAAAAATGCTTATCAGAATGTAAGAACTCTGATGTTACTGAAGCACATCACTATAACTGCAGAGAAAACTCCTATGAGAATGCAAAGGTCTTAAATACTACAGTGATCAGCACTTGATGGTAATTAAATTAAAGACCACTGTTGCAGGGCAGGAAATCATTATTGCTCTGGTATAAGAACTGTATGTTAGTAACTGAAATGGAGATGGGTGAAATATGAGTATTAAAATGACACAGTTCAGTATTCTTTTATTGTTTTCAAATTTCAAAGCCAAATGCATTTACAACTTAAAGCACAGAGTTAAGGGACTTTTTTTTTGTGGAAAATTCTGAAGACTTAAACCTAAAGAGAACCATTCAAGATAAAAGCAGCTACAAATACAATGAGATTAGTGAAAGAGCTTAACTGGAAGGGATCCTGCCTGTAGCTCATGTTGCATGTCAAAGACTGCTTTTAGATTTCCACTTCAACATTAGAAATGAGAAGTGCAAGGAAAATAATACTCTGAGAAGTCCCAAAGGGAGAGATGATAGAAATATTTCAAATATATTAAATACATGAAATCTGACTTAAACCTGACACAGAAAGAAATGGAAATTTTAGATTTGTAAAATACAAAAGGATACAGCAGCCTTCAGC
>NW_017729032.1:24150785-24156048 GCF_001723915.1 Gavialis gangeticus | reverse complement strand
GAGAAGGCGGTCATCTTAGGACTGGAGTAAAAGAAAGCAGGAAGGTGGAATTTAGAGTCTCCTTGCCTTACGTTAAAATGTTGTAGGTAGGAGAAAAATGACAAATTCATTGATTTATAGGGTGGCTGACACTGACAGATGATTGCTCAGCCAGGCCAAGCTTTCTCTTCTGCTGCCGTTAAGTCAGCACCAAGTTTTGCCTCCAAAGCCTAGTGAAAAAGCAAAAGGGCAGGTCTGGTAAACAAAGTTGCTATACTTAAGCCTGCTAAAAGCAAAGCAATAAATATGCTGAAAACAAATAAAAAAAGAGTAAAATGGCAGTTTGATTGTATAAAGAATTGGCAGCTGAACTAAGAAATTCCTTTCTCATTGAACTGAAATAAAAAAATGGAAGGGGGAAGGTGTTGTTGATTAAATGAAAAAATCATTCACACTGAAAGACATATTCCATTCAACACAAAACAAAACGTTTCACTTGCAGACACCTAGAAGAAAAGACAAGAAAATGAAAGGTAAATTCACAAATGTAGAAGAAGTATAGCCTCTGGCCAGGTTCTATTCCTATTTAGTTGGTCTAAGAAAAGATATCTCCTCTACCCAGAGAACCTTGCCTATTCCACCTATTAGGCATTTACATGGACTTAAGCGCTTAGAAGTGAGTCTACTCCATCATGCCCAAGTCCCTGAAAAACTGCTCATAGAAAAGCTGAGTGGATTCTCCTCACTGCTTTGATTCAGCCTTAAGGGTGAGATATGTTTTGTTACAGTAGTAGATGCACTGAGGACTTCAACAGAATCCTGATTAGGTGCCTAAATCCACTTAGACACTCACTAGGTGGAATGAAATCTGGATCTTGGCATGCTCTTTTTAATCTATTAACCACTAGTTAGAGATTCAGCCAATATATGGAAGACCCAGATTCATGCCCTTCCTCCACCTGAAGGCATTTTACCCCTTATTTTCCACCTCATAAAAGTATTACTGGATAAAAGACTGGGAAAAATCTGTGTTACTGGATAAAGGCTCTCCCCAACAACTACTTTGCCACCTACACTTGCCCAAATGCATTTGTTTTATTCCATACTCACAACTTCCCTTGGCTTGACTTGTATTTTTCCGTGTTTCTTGGTTTCCCACACCAGGATATAGGGTGGCCCAGAGCTAAAGACATAGGACATATCAGTGTTTTACCAGCCAGGGTAAAACATGGTCTCCTACACCATAGAAATCATCAACTACTACTTAGTTTCCCTATGGCACCTAAAATCTGATAAGGGGGACATCAAGGCAACTGTTTCTCTGACTTTTTTGAGAGGGGGGGGCTTCCCTGGTACCATGGCAAACATCTTGGGCTACGTCCATGGAAAGACTTAGGTACTAACTGACATTTTAAGGGTCTGATTCCAAAATGTTCATGTTCAAAACCCCTCTTTCAGCTTCTGCCTAACTCTGAAAGTACCTCCCCTGCATGTAGAGGATGGGACACTTCTTCCTGCTCTCACAAAGTTGGTTATAATGAAGCCTTTGGTACATCAGGTGTCCATGGCAGTGTTTCTTGTTTGCTTCATTACAACTGCCTGCTGGATCCTATGACCTTGCACCTTTTGCTGTCGTGCCTGATCTATATCAGATATCTACACTGGATATCACTGAGTTAATAACAGTTGTCTTTTGATGATAACAAGTGTAGAACACTGTGCTGTAATATAAGAAAACCGCACCATATTATTAGATGATGATGTGATATTTGGAAATCTTCATCAGGATCAAAAATATTTCAGTGTGAGAAACAGGAAGGAAAATGAAGTCAGTTTGGTCACACAGGACAGTAACCTAAGCGACTGGTCTGTTAGACTTTGGGGGTGGTAAATGCACAAACTGAGTGGCCTTCTGTTAATACACACACAGCACACCTCACTGAACTTTCTGTATGGTTGCTTATGAAGTTTTTCTAAAAAACCCCCCCACCTTTTAGAACTGACAGTAAATTGCATGTTCCCATTAAGGAGGGACCTTAATGGCCTTTCAACATTTCCCACAGCAAAACTAAAAGCAAACTAAGCCTGAACAACACGACCTGGTAAAAAGAAAGCTACTGGCAATTTGGATCTGGGAGGAATTCTGTAACTACAGTGCTGTGTACCGTAATGAGAAAAGCCAAAGTGAGGCAGCAAGAGACACCTCCTTTGTCCCTGTTTCTGAAAAATAACTCATGAAATATGGGTCTGTCTCACTGGCCTTCAGGTCAGAAGTCCCCAATAACCAGCCAGAAACATGATGACTTTGGGCACACTCTGATTAGCTTTTCCTTCCTAACTGATTTCTAGATTCTTCTCTGACTCCCAGGAGGCAATTACAGTAGCTTTATTCTTCTTTATTACCCAATGACACAAATATTATTGAAGTTATGTTATAATACGAAGAAAGCCTCTCTTACTCACCATATCGGAAGCTAAATGTTCTGCCTGCTTTAACTGGAAGGCTCTGCAGAGAAATCCTCAGATATTCCCCGCATGATATTAAGACCATTAAGAAGAATAGTTTGTCAGTGCAAGATTTGTCGCATACAGAAGGTGAGATGTGTCCAATCCAAAATCTGGACACAAAGGGAGGAGCCATGAAGAAAGGCTAGATGTCTTTGAGTTTTGACCTGATCAGATGATGCCTTCTAAATTATAACGATATGAAAATACAGCCCCTAAGCATCATTATCTAGAAATACTAAAAATATTTTATCATTGACAACTTCTCATAAACTATTACTGGAACCCCACTTGATGAGTAATATTGGGTCTGATCCTTAGCTGATGAAATTAAAGGCATCTTTACTGAAATCTGAGATTCTGGATCACTGAGGCCAAAACTATTTCTCTGTGGATGTGTCTACATGTTACCATACGGCAACATTACTACGGTGCCATGCTGTGGTACTTCCTTTTGGTGAAGTGCAGACAGGTCACCTAGGATTATTAGATGACAGGCAGGCCAAAATAGGGGAGTGTGCCACTATGGTGAAACGGTAGCTGATCACATGTAGACTCACGTGTTCACTACATCACTGTAGCATGCCATATGTCAATGTAGCGCATTGCTACAGCAACATAAGGCAACAAGGAGACAAGCCCCATATGCATCTAATTGACAGGTTCTAGCCGTGCAGTTGATCTTTTTGCACAATTTCTGATTCTGTTTCCCTGTGGCATAAATGAGTCGGTTCACAAGCACATACTAAGTTTCTTTATGTAGATGTGATATAATTTATAAGACAAACTAGATAGTTGGAAAAATTATTCTCTGCAAGCTTTTGGGCACAAACACCGTTCTTCAGGCATAGGGAGAGTTTACTGTTGAGTTTACAAATTGTGTGCTCTCCTGGGTAGAATAGAAGCCAATATGCAAAATGCATGTCTGTGAAAATGCAAATGCATGGCAGTGAGGATCAGAGGGAAGGGAGACAATAGGTGTGAGGGGTGGAGAGGGGAATGTTGAACTAGTGATAGAAGAATGTAACTGGTAAAATGTAGATAGGTTACCTGTTACAGGTTACAGATATATAGACATGCCTAAAGAGTAGCTAAAAATAGCTTATTGAAAAAATGTATCAAATGGGGTTCTGCAGTGGACTGTCTTGGATCCCTTACTATTAAATATTTTCATTAATGACTTGGATGATGGAATACAGAGAATATTTATTAAACCTGTAAAATGATACCAAGCTGAAAGGCATAGCGATTACTTTGGAAGACAACTGAAAATCCAAAATAATTTTGGCAATGCATACATATGAATATAAAACACATGCAAATCAGTAATAACAATGACAGAATAATCCATTTCAGTGGCTGTGTCTACACGAGACGAGCACAGTAGCAATGAGCTACTCCTCCTTAGCTCATTGCTACTGCACACTAGTGTACCAGGCACTAATTGTGCAGCAATGGCACTGTGCAGTAATAATGAGCTAGTGCACAGTAGCTCATTTCTACTGTAGAGTAGCATCGGAAAAAACCACGTGCGGCAATGGTACTGCACAGTAACTAGCTTATGCAAGTATTAAATGATTGCTCAGTAACACCTGTGCAGTCTACTGCTCATGTAGATATCTAATGTAGGAATAATCAAGTGTCCAAATATGATCTAGGGAACAACTGGCTAGACAGCAACTCTGAAGAAAAGGGTTTAGGGACTTATAGTGGATCACAAACTGATCTTGAGACAACAGTGTTGCAAAGAAAGCAAACATCATCATGGGGATATAAATAGACAGATTATATGTAAGTGGAAGAATACCTTCCACTTTACCCAGTTATGCCGAATTCACCTAAATTACTGTATCTAGTTCTGGCACCACATTTCCAGGGAGATGCAGACCAATTAGGGAAACTCCAGAGGACAGTAGTAACAATGATCAGAGGTCTAGAAAACCTGACCTGTGAGGGAAGATTGAAAGACCAGGGTTTGTTAATCTACAGCAGAGAAGGCTGAGGAGAAAGATAACAGTCTTCAAATATATAAAAGGATGCAGCAAAAAGGAAAGTCATAAATTGTTCTCCTTGTCCATGGGCATAGGAAAGAAGAAATGGGCTTATTTCAAGTGGGTTGCACCGTGCATTTTTTCCTGGTACAAAGAAGCTTGGGTTCTATCTCCTGATCTAGGTACTTATGTCTCATTCGTTGTCACATTATATGAACACCTACTTGATTATCCCTTGGTACTTGAAGCCTTCATGGGTATATATATATATATAACTGATATTTCTTTTGAATTATTTTTAGATTGAGGAAGAATGAATTACTTATATAAAACGAGAATTGACCTGAAACTATGCAGAATTCCAAATGAGCATAAACTGCAAATCTGAAACTTTTCTGAGGATTTAAAAAAATATGTTGCCTAATATAAATTGCATATGTTTATTTATGAAGATCCACATAAACAAGACAAAACCAGTCTTCCTCAACCCTAAACTCTGACTGAAGAGAAAGTGGTGGCCATCAAGCCATGCTGGATATGGGCAATTTTGTCTGAAAAGTAGGTGGCAAACTTGTCACAGTAGACTGAAGAAGACTCAGTTTCTGGGAAGAGCCAAACTGAAATACTCAGGTCATTCACCAGAATAGTTCTGCTGGATCACACTGCTGGCACAATGCCCACGGAGAAGAAAAACACCTCTGTTACCACCATATGTGTGTTCTGTGTGTGCATACACAAATACAGTGTGTGTGTGTGTGTGTGTGTGTGTGTGTGTGTGTGTGTGTGTG
>NW_017729032.1:24138960-24150667 GCF_001723915.1 Gavialis gangeticus | reverse complement strand
TGTGTAAAGTATGTCTTGTCAGGTTCTAGTTTAGCCCAAAGGCAGAACTTTCAAAAGCATTACAAGAAAGACTGGTACTCATTTTTTGTGAGACTGGCCAGAGATCTCTTCTTTTTGCTGTTTTGATCTTGCTAATGGCACTAGGTCAATGCAATTCGTTCACTCAGATGAGCACATAGACTTCAAATCTGGCCAGGCCTTGCACAAGGAAGCTAATGTGCACAATTATTTTTATGCATTTGTGCTTAAGCCAGACAGCTTCCCCAAAACACTAATGCAGCACACCATAAACAAACTGGGAAAATAATACTGTAGGTTAAAAAGGCAATGCAAGTTCCATGTAAATACTTGAGATGCAAATGAGAATCTGTATTCTCTTTGCATGGGTGGGCAATTATTAGGGCCAGAGGGCCACTGAACAAGTTTTGGTGAGCTGTTGAGGGCCACACAAATAAAATTAATAGTCAATTATTTAAATGATAAAATTAAAGTATGGTTTATATTCTAGATGGAGGGAAAAAGAAAGAGTGCATGAATGTAGCCTGAAGGGACTGGGGTTGGAGAAGCACTAGAAAAGAGAGATGGAGACAGGAGGGGAGGGGAAGCAGGGGTTCAGGGGGCCAAGGGGAGTGAAGCCCAACCGTGGAGCACAGCCCAGGAACGCCTTGGGGAGGTGGGATGCGAGGATTGGGGCCTGCCAGAAGGAGCTGGGGTGGGGGAGTGTAGCAAAGAAGTCCTGAGGATGGGCTGAGAGGCAACTTGGCTGTCACACATGGCTGGAGAAGGGCAGCAGGAGCAGAACAGCTTGTCTACTGTTGAAGCTCCCTCAGATTGCCTCTCCCAGCCCCTATGGGTGGGGATGCAGCAGGGGGCATGAGGCCTGAGGTGGGGGGGGCAGCAGCCAGGACCAGCCCAGCATGTGAGGAGATTTGAGACTTGGGGCTGGCAGCCACCAGTGCTGAGAACCCACCTCCAGCTCAGCTCAGTGTGACCTGCGGGCAGCCAGGAGAGCTTGCAAAAGTACCAGGCCCCCTTCTATTCACCGAAGGTCCAGTACATTTCCATTCCCTGCAATCTCACTCAGGGCCAGGTCACATCCATGCATCCTGCACCCCACTAACCCTGCGGCCAAAAAAAAAAAGCAACTGCATGATGAATGCTGCCCCCCACCCTCCCAGCTCTGCCCCAGTCATTAATTTGGGGGCTGAGCAGCACCAACGCTGCAAAAGTTGGTGCCGATGTCCCTGCCAGGCCTGGGGCTCACCACCTGCATTGCCTGACCCCCGGGGAGTTGTGCCCCAGCCCCAACCTGTGTATCACCCTTATGTTGGCCAGCTGATGCCTCCTGCATGAGAGAGGGAGGAGGGTGGAGAGCACCACAGGGGCAGCCAGGGGCTAGATAGAATGAATTAGCAGGCCAGATATGGCCTGCGGGCCATGTTTTGCACACCCCTGCTCTATCGAGTAAGACACCCTGAAAAATGTAAACCAGCTAAGATGTTCAGATGAATTCATTGTAAGTGGGATTTTGCTTTTAGGAACAGTCTTCAAGAGATTATAAACAGAAAGCAGTATACAAGTCCCTATCTAATAAGACTTCTGTAAAAAGTGTTATGAATGCTGATGAACAGAAACCAAGAGCTTCTTTTATAACAGAGTTTATAGAAAAAAATTCTCAAGTTTTACACTATTAGGGCTAATATCAAAGTTCAGTGGTAAAATGTCAGCAGTAGTAAGCACTGGCACACACTTATAATGCATAAAGCACTGTGCTCCCGTTAAGCAGATTTTGACTATCTACAATGCATTCAGAAAACAAAACCAAGGACAAACTGTATAAGGCTATTTTGTTCTATGCACAGGATAGGGTTGCTGATTTCTTGTTGTTGTTTAAGCTTATCTACAAATGTTTTTCCATTCTAAAGGGGTTGATAATGGAGAAGTTATATCCTTTCTCACTGCAGAATATGTATAAATAATTGAATTATCACAGGACACTAGTTTGATGTACATTTCCATAAACCCTACTTTAGCTGTCCTGGGATAACTATTGCTGCTACAATAAAGCTAAGCAACTGTATTTTTTGGACCATTTACTGCTGCAGAACTATACCATAATAGGCTTCATTTTTAGCATGTCATTATACTGGGAAGCATATAGGCTATGCTGTGCTTTCAGCAATACTGAAGGAAAAGATTTTGGGACTGGTCTTGTTTACTTTGTGAAGTTGGGATTGGGCTACTTAACCCACTTGTAGCGGCAAAGTTCTGAAAGGAATGTATGGCTGTATGAAAGTATGAAATCTATTGAGCTGATATATATGTTAGCATCAGTCCTTTCTAATTTCTGTCTCTCTTCAATACAAATGTTGCTGCTTACAACAAAATGGATTTGGCAGTGTCTTCTGAGGTGGGGGGGAGGGTGTCAGGTTTAGACAGGATCTCAGGTTGTGGTCTTATCTGTTTTCCCTTAGAGATAAAGGCTCCGGAAGAATCAGGTACATCCTAGAGATCAATATGTGGCTACAGATGATATCTGCAGAAATAGAGGAGCAGATAATCATTCTAGAGAAGAGAAAAACAGCTTAGAGATTGCTTAAAGGTTTTTTCATAACAACGAACCCTAGCAAGATTCATTCTAGAGTGCCCAAATATTGACTGAAATAAAGCAAACTGCATAGTCATTCATTATTATCTTTCAGATCTCATTTTGATATGTGAGGTTTCAGAAAACTGGGAAAGGGCAAATAAACTTCCTATCTTAAAAACAAACAAAAAAACAAACAAACACCAAGGACAAGGAAGACCAGGAAACAACAGAGCAGACAGTCTAACTTTAACACCTGGAAAGATACTGGACATTTTAATAAGGAACTTAAGTACCTAGAGTATATTAAAGTGATAAGGAACAGCCAACAAGAGGAGCACATTTTGCTTAACCTACCTGGTTTCTTTCTGTGACAAGATGGCAGGTTTTGAGAGCAGAAGAAGCCAGTGGATGTGATGTATCTTTTATTTAGCAGGGATTACTACAGTTGCCTATGACATTCTCAGCAGTATGCTAAGGATATACAAGGTAGATGAAACTACTATAGGTAGTTATGCAACACTTTTAAACATCATCCTTGAAGAGAAATCACTAAAGGCTCAATGTCTAGCTGTGAGGAGGCATTAAGTGAGGTTCCCCACAGGTTTGTAACCATTAATGACATGCAATATGGAATGGAGTTCACTCTTAGAGTATTATTCTTTTCTCTTCCTGGTTGTCCAAGAAAAAAATAGACTGTCATCCTTAGTACATTTGCAGATGACGCCAGGCTCAATGCATAGCAGACGGGTGTGGAGCATGGAGTAGGACTCAAAATGACTTTGATACTTTTGAGAAATCGTCTGAAATTAATCAGATAAAATTCAGTAATGAGAATTGCAAAGTTCTGCACTTGGGATGGAACAATTAAATACACAAATACGAACTGGGGCATGACTGGCTAGGCTGAAATATTAAAGAAATGGTCTAAGGCAGGGGTTTTCAAACTTTTTGAAGTAGTGTACCCCTTCTGGTGGATATCCCTCCTGGACTGTATCCCCTTTCAGACTTGGAGCGGGGGGAAGGGGCAGCTGGCAGTCAATGAGATAGAGCGGGGGTACTTGGATGTGGGGAAGTGGCGTGCGGCAGTGGCACAAAGTGGTCAATGGCATGCCGCTGCTTCCCAACTATCCCCACTTCTCCATGCCACCACCACATACCCCCTGGGGCCTTCCTAAGTACCCTCAGGGGTACGTATACCCCTGGTTGACATGCTCTGGTCTAAGGGATCACAAGATGAATTTGAGATAACAGTGCAGTATTGTTAGAAAAAAAAGCTAATAATGTCCTGGGACATCTTGACTCTCTTGCTGCCTGGATAAGTGCCCTAACCACTAGGCTATTGGTTTATACAGAATGAGGGAGGTTTCCCATCTAGTATCAAACACCCACTGATCTGCATCCACTGCAGTAAAGATTTTTGACTCACCCAGCCCTGCATATATGCTCAGGCAATTCTTTCAAGCGCTGACAAAGCCATCGGGCAGCCTACTGAATATCCACAGCAGGAAAGTGCAGAGCAAGTATAGCTGTATAGAAGTTAACCTGTGCATAAGTGCCAAAGCACCATTTAGGAGCAAAAAAGTAAAATAGGATTTCCCCGCTAAGCCTCTAAATCTCCTGAGACCAGCTTACCAGAAACTCTACCTTCTGCTCATCCTCCAAAATGGACGTGAACAAGCACTGGATAGTTCTCATTTCTGGGTCTTGGGTTTAAAATTGTCATGGCATATAGCATTTTACTTTTTAGTGGACAGCCCTGGAATCAGTCTGAAAGTCTCAAATTTTGTCACGACTGTCTGGTCGATCTGGCTATCTGTTTGTAGATATTATAAATGGGAATGAAATTCTTCATTAAGAAAGGAAGCATTTGTTTGTGGATAATGACATGATTATTTTTACTGGTAAAGAAGACGTTAAATAGATAAACCTAAGAAACAGAAAATAGTGAAAAAAGAATAGCTGTGTTTTTTTGTGGAAGAAATCTGTGTAGCGTAGTCTCCCAGAAGCTGAGGATTTATCGTATAAATGTGTTTATTTTGGCTACTGACAGCAAGAATAGAGGATAATGTCAATACTTTAAGGCAAATGTCAGGGATAGTACAATCTTTTTTTACAACAAAGAAAGTCTAGAAAATTAAGGACTTGAAGTTATATCTCACAACTGATATTTATACCTTTTGGCTTATTGTTTAAAGTAGTTTAAAGAAAATAATTATTTTAGTAATTACCTTTCTGAAAATTACAGTTGGCTGTTTTCTTTGGTTATGTGGAACAGCAATAAGAACACTTGAGATGCATATATTTCCTTACAAGAAATCCAGACAGTCAGTGAAAAGAATGAACATCTAACATGGTTCTGTCTGTAAGGAATACTAAACATTTATGGTATAGATAAAATCTTCCATCAGTGCACAAGATGGCTATTTCTGAGTTTGAAAGTGAAATGTGGTGTTTTCTTGGAATCTGGTGACCACAAGTAAGGAGGAATCTGTTAGCCTTTGTTACATCCACTTTTCAGAAAGTTTTAAACAAAGACAAATAAGTAGTATTTACACACAGTGCAAATATTACATTGCATTTGTCATATACAATTTTAGATTGCTTAAACTAATTAGGTGTCAGGAAAACAGAGGTCAGGAAAACAGACCTTATGATGAGAGGTTGAGAGCCATGGGACTCTTCAGCCTAGAAAAGTGCAGGCTCAGAGGTGATCTGATGGCCATCTATAAGTTTATCAGGGGTGTTAACCAGGATCTGGGGGAACATCTGTTCACCAGAGTGCCCCAAGGGGTGACAAGATCAAATGGTCACAAACTCCACTGTGACCAATTCAGGCTAGACATAAGGAAGAACTTTACTGTTCGAGCCCCCAAGCTTTGGAATAGACTGCCACTGGAGGCGGTTCAAGCACCTACATTGAACGCCTTCAGGAGACATTTGGTTGCTCATCTTGCTAGGATCCTATGATCCCTGCTGACTTCCTGCCCCTGGAGCAGGGGGCTGGACTCGATGATCCTCCAGGGTCCCTTGCAGCCCAAATGTCTATGAAATCTATAAAATCTATGAGATGTACAGAGTAGAATTGGTCAAATTATCTTATAAATAAATTATTTGATTTATCTAGACTTCAGTCTTTTTGGAATCATGTCTAAACTGATTCCAATTTCTGCAAATGTATTCATTCATTACTTGTAAATCTTCACCATCTTGGCTGAAATTTGTTTGTATGAACTACTGTTTCTAACAAACTCCTTGCTTCAGTTATTCATGTCTCATTATCCAAGGTTTGTGGCTGAAGTTTTAATTTGTGATACTTATTTGAATATTTTTGTACACAGAAGTGACTTAAAAAATAATGGTACTGATTGTAAATGATCTGTGGGATCAAAATGCCTTCCCCAAACTCAAAAATGTAACTAATTTTCCATTCACCAAATACTGTTAATTCAAAGAGATATGGCATATCCCAGCATTTCAGAAAATCCATGAATATTTACAGTACGAGCTGAATGAGGTCTGCTGGTGTGAAATCTACTATAATATACATAGCTTCTATACTAGAGCTTTTAAGCAATCTTCAGAAAATTTCCTTTCCCACTCTCATTTATGAAAGTGCATTGCACATTTTTTTGTTTGTTTTCTTCTGTAAATTGATTAGATACAGGTATTATTGTTTCTTTTGCTGACCTAAGAACTCATACATTATCCCCAAGACGGGAGGAAATGAGAAGGATAACCTTTGTGCAGTGAGGGCTGCTCCATTAAACATCTATTAAGCATGTACATTGTGAGGATTAATTAATTAATTAGTGATTATGAGTAAAGGTCCTTACTCTTATTCCCATGAAAATAAGAAGGATTCTTCCATTGTATTCATGGGAGCAAGATCTGGCCCTTAGAGCACCACATGAAAATTAAACATTGTGACTACCTCACGTATGCTTCTTCAGTGAAGATGTCAAATTTAATTTTATTTTAGTCACTGTTACTGAATTGATCAACCATACTGCTTTTGTGAAACATCTCTTGTACAGTATGTTAAGAAGGATTAAGGGAAGAGTATCTTTTCTTCTTGCATGTTCCAGAATGAGCTGTTCCAAAAAAAGCAGACTCACATTATATTAAAATCTTTCAAGAAAACATAACCATTGCAAAGCAATTAGTTAGGAGAATGAAGCACTTAGGAATCCTAAAATGTTTCAAAAGTCAATACTAGAGGTAATTATTATATGTGAAGAGCTCTCAGAGCACACTGTAAGACTCAGTTGCTGCCTGATGAACTTATAACGATCAGGATAACCACTTCAGAAAAAAAATCACACCTCTTCATGTGAAGAAATCCTCCTAAAATTCTTCTTGCATAGCATTTTTTTAATTTAAATTATACAGTTATGTTTACTGTGGCCTCCTAAAAAGGAAGCAGACTATAACTGTAAAAATGTATAACCAAATGTGTGTGAGGTAAGGATTTTGTGGGTGACATCTTTTACTGGACCAACTGCATGGTCCACAAATCTTTGCCTGTATCTTATTCCCTGGACCATCCCAGCTACAGCAACACTTCAACACTACCATAATCAAAGATAGATATTTTTGTTAAAAGACTATGGTGTGGCAGTGGTTGTAAGAGAGGTGCTTTTCTCCTCCATGGTCATTGTACCTGCAGTGTGGTCCAGCAGAACTATTCTGGTGAAAGACCTGATTAGTTCAGCTTAGCTCTGCCCAGAAACTGAGTCTTCTTCAGTCTACTGTGACAAGTCTGCCACCCACTTTTCAGACAAAATTGCCCATATCCAGCATGGCTTGATGGCCACCACTTTCTCTTCAGAGTCAGAGTTGGGGGTTGAGGAAGCCTGGTTTTGGCCTGTTTATATGGATTGTTTTAAATTGCTATTACCCACTGACACAGAGAATGAGGGTGACCAGCTATGAATTGGTCCCCTGCCTATCCTGGCTTGTAAAAGGCATCTGGGGGAGCTGGGGGCAACTGCTGACATGAATGTTAATTCCTCCTTTGAGGAGGGCAGGGTACTGTATGTTCTTAAGTCTACAATTGACCACCCCTGCTTAACAAGCCAACACTTGATGCTGACTCCCCATCCAGTTACTGCCCTTCTCCTCTCCACAGCTTTTGGATTGTCTTGCATTGTAGAGAACTCCTATAGAGAGCAGACCACACTCCCCCAAAAAATACATGGACTTTAGTTGAGCCCAGCTCAATGAATGAGAGGAGATGGACTTTATCCTCTCTCTCACTCATCCCACAGATTTTCAAAACAGCCTTCAATGAACTCCCTTGTCGGATGCCGTCTTCCAAAGTCTTATCTATGACTAGCCTTAGAGAAGTTAAGGGCAGAAATACAAAATATATCTAGACTGGATTTTTAGAAATGAAAGTATGAGCTCTTTTAACCTGAACTGAAGTTTCCTCCTTTGGGCTGTAATAGACTGATATCCATGGTGCAGAAGGTATAACAGGTGATCTGTGACATACACTTGACAGTGGGTTTATACATTATCTTTGTAAATTCAGGTTCTTGGATTATAAATGATTTGGCATCAGAGCTCTGTTTTAGGGTGTGCCAAGCCCACTCTTAGGGGGTGCTGTGAATATTGTATCATCACTGTAATTGAATATATTTTAAAAATATGTTTTAATCACAGCTTCTGGCTAAATATACTTTTTAAAATTTTCTTGCCCAAAATGAAAAAGAAAAAGGCAAAATGTACCAGGTCCAGTCATCAAACAAAATATATGAGAAACAAGGTTTATTTGTTTAGGTGTTAGGCTTGGATTGATGAGAACTTGGTTCAAATGCTTAAATTTGACCAGCTTACTCTCTCAATGTCTTGATGCTTCATCTGTGAAATGGGGATACCACATCTCTGTAACTCAGAGGGTCTACTGTGCAAATAAATACATTGTAGACTACTCAGGTATTATATTAGTAGGGGTAAGATGCACCCCTTTTATTATTATACTTAAAGCTGAGCACATGAAGCTCAAACCATCCCATTTCAAAGCAAAAGCACATTTTTAAAGGATAATAAAAATGGCATTATTTTTTCCCTCCTCAATAACCTACCAGTAATAGGTATTTCAACATCAACATATGTCTTAGACATATCACTTTTTCCTCCTGGTGATTTATTTTCCATAATATACCATCTTTAATTGGAAACTTGATGGCAAGCCTTCTGAGGAAAAAGCTACTCCCCTAAATGTTCTATGTGAAAATAACTCCTCTTAGTAATAAAAAGCATTGACACTTTATATGTGCTGTTAATTCCACTGATTGTGCCCAGATTCCAAAAACAGCCCCAGTGTGTTACATTTATACATTACACTCTTAGCAGTTCTCGGCTTTGAAGAAACGATATGTCAAGAATTGTTCAGAATTGTGAATACAAGGTTAGGAAAGAGCTGTCAGTGAGGTCTAGAATTATTAGCTTTTCTGGGTAAAACTGGAAACATAGGACAAGGTGGGAAACAAAGTTAAAAGGTGGACAAAAATAGCTGCAGTACACACAAAAAAAGAAAGCAAAAATATGTCCTGCTGGTTTTATATTGCATGGCATTTCTGTGACAGGCTATCAACCTAAACTGAAATGGACAAACAAACAAATGAAACAACTCCAAGAAGAAATGTTTATTAACAAACTTATATAAAGGAATGGATCATAAGATGATATAAATCACAATAGCTTCATTGACTTTAGAGCCCTTGGTGATGATCTTCATGAAGTCGTGGAAGATGGGTCAGGTACCAGAGTTCTGGTAAAAGTCCAATTTAGTGCCCCATTTGAAAAAGGCAAGAAGGAGGGCCCAGGGAACTACAAACAGATTAGCTTCGCCTCAATATCTAGAAAGTTACTAGATCATATCCTAAGGAAGACTATTTGCAAGCATCTGGAGGAGGAAAGACCAATCACAAGCAGTCAGCATGGGTTTATGAAAATCAAATTGTGTCAAACAAACCTGATCTCCTTCTTTGACAAAATAGCTACTTGGGTGGAGGAAGGGAATACTGTGGCTATAGTGTATCTAGAATTTAGCAAAGCTTTTGACAAGGTACCACATGACCTTATCATAAACAAATTAGAGAAATGTGGGCTGGGTAAGACTACTACAAGGTGGATAGATAACTGTCTCAATAGCCATAAGAGAAGGCTAACTATTAATAGGTCCATGTCAGAATGACAGAAAGTTTTGAGTGAAGTCCCACAGGGGTGTGTCCTGGGCCTGGTCCTGTTCATTGTATTTATTAATGATTTGGATGCTGGCATGGAAAGCTTCCTAAGCAAGTTTATGGGCAACACAAAACAGAGAAGGACTGTGAACACATTGGAGGATGGGAGTGCAATTCAAAAGGATCTCAACAGATTGGAAATGTGGGTTTGAGCTAAGAGGATGAAGTTCAGTGTGGACAAATGCAAGGTGCTACACCATGGGAGAAATAAAAAATACAGATACAAGATGGGAGACAGCTGGATGGCAATTCCATGGAAAAGGATTTGGGATTCTTGGTAGACCACAGACTCAATATATAAGTCTGCAGTGTGATGCAGCTGCATAAAAGGCAAATGCAGTTTTGGGCTGCATCAACAGAAGGTGCAAGACATGAGAGGTGATAGTGCCTACTCAGCACTGGTTAGGCCTCATCTGAAGTACTGTGTGCAATTCTGGGCTCCATGTTTTAAAAAGAATGCAGAGAAGTTAGAGGGGGTCTAGAGGAGGGCAACAAAGATGATCATGGCTTGGAAGGCAAATCATACAAGTGGAGTCTGAAGAAGCTAGGCATGTTTAGCTTGTGGAAAAGGCACTAAAGTGGGGACATGATAGCAGTCTTCAAATGCTTGAAGGGCTGCCATAAATAAAAGGTAAAGCACATTTTCTCTCTTGCTGTAGAGAAGAGGAAACAGACAAGTGGCTTGAAGCTGCAGCAAAATAACTTCAGATTGGACATCTGGAAAAAATTCTTACCTGTAAGAATATACTGCCTAGGAAAGTTGTGACTCTCCACCACTGGAGGTATTCAAGAAAAGGTTGGACAGCCACTAGTCAGGGAATATCTAGGTGTAGCTAGGTCTATTTTCTACTGGGGTATTTATCATGCTTCTGGGCATTGCTAGTTGCTCCTTCCCCCTGCCCAACCAACCTTTTTTTCCCCCCCTCCTATATGTGTTAGGGTGTTTTTAAGCCTCCCCAGAAACACTGGCTGTTGGCTACAGCTAAGGCTGGGGACTTCAGCTGAGGGGTGCTGATTCTCTTGCTAGCAAACCTGAGATTTCTAGCTAGAGGGTCTTGCCCCTCCACGCAGGGTCTCACTGATTGCCATATTTGGGGTTAGGAAGGAATTCTATCCTATGGTCAGATTGGTATGGACTATGGAGGTTTCTGTCTTCCTCTGCAGTGGGCAGCATGGCCCTCTACCCAGGACTTCTTGAGCGTATATTAACAACATTTTATAAAAGCAGGACATTGGCTGCCATGGTTCCCTGATTTCCCTGTGGCAGATTAGGATGTTAGGTCTATGATGTGCCAAGGTCGAGGTTAGTCTTATGTCAAGTTTAGATTATGGTTGCAAGGGATGGTTTAGACAGAGATGATCTTGCCTCAGGCAGGGGGTTTGACTAGATGATGTCTGGAGATCCCTTCCAGCCTTACTTCTCTATGACTTTTCTATGACTTCAGCTTCATGCTGTGTGTGTATATAAAATATAAGATCTGAGAGAGATATACTATACATTAATGTTTATATACTATATATTTCCAAATGCTGTATATGGTATAAATTTTTGGGCTCAGTGACATACATATACAAGTAACTCATTTTACTTTGAGGAATAACACCATTCTCACAGGAATGTTTAAGGAGGTAGGGCATCACACCTGTGAATCACAATTTTTAACAAATAGGGGGGCAAGAGCAAAAGAAGAGGTCCTTTCCAGTGATAAGGGTTAAATCCTTGCTCCTTGTAACCCCGTGACAAAACTTACAAAGGCTGAAGCAAGGTTATAGTTTCATAGTTAGTAGGGTCAGAAGGGACCTGAGCAGATCATCGAGTCCAATCCCCTGCCATGGCAGGAAAGAGTACTGGGGTCAAACAACCCCA
>NW_017729032.1:24136139-24138348 GCF_001723915.1 Gavialis gangeticus | reverse complement strand
CCTTTTTTGAAGATGGGAACCACGTTGGCCCTTTTCCAGTCCTCTGGCACTACACCAGAGCACCACGAGTGCTCGTAAAGCCATACCAGGGGTCCTGCAGTGACCTCAGCTCATTCCCTCAACACTCTGGGGTGGAAATTGTATGGACCAGCTGATTTAAATACATCCAGTCCCTCCAGAAGTTCCCTGACTAGGTCCTCATTGACCCTTGGCCTAGGTGCACCTTCCCTGGGGCCTAAGGGGGGTCCAGTGGGGGGCTGATGTGGTCCCTGCTTAGGAAAATGGAGGCAAAGAAGTCATTGAATAGGTTATCTTTGTCCTCTGGTACGATGACCAAATTTCCTAGCATGTCTTTCAGGGGCCCCACGTTACCCGGTATCTTCTTTTTGCCCTCTATGTATTTAAAAAAGGACTTCTCGTTGTCCTTGATCTGGGAAGCTAGTCCCAGTTCTATCTCCACCTGGCCTTCCTGACTGCCCCCCTGCATCCCCGAGCAAGCATAGTATAGTCCTCCCTGGTGATGGCCCCTCCCTTCCATTGGTGTACACCTCCCTTTTTGCTAGGAGACATTCCTGGATGCTTTTGGTGAGCCATGGGTTCTTTTCTGCCCTCCTGCTCCCTTTGATCCATGTTGGGATTACCACCCTTTGGGCTTGGAGGATCGTCTCCTTAAGGAGCGACCACTCTTCTTGGACACCTGGCTCCCCTCCCCTCTGGGACCTCGGTGCTTCCCCGACTATTTTCCTTAGCTCATTGAAGTCTGCCCTCCTGAAATCTAGGGCTGCTGCCTTGCTGCAGGCCTTTGCCACCTTGCGCTGGATGGTGAATTCCAGCAGGCGATGATCACTGTCGCCCAGGTGGTCGAGCACCCGCAGCCCCCTCGCCAGGTCGTCACCCATGGCCAGCACCAGGTCCAACAGGCATCTCCCCAGGTGGGGCTGTGCACCTCCTGGTTAGATGGAGGTCCTGCTTTTGGGCTAGGAACCTATGTGAGCAGTCAGATGTGGCTGATTGCTCGTCCCCACAGATGTCAGGTCACCCATGATGACCACGTCCTTTGACCTAACTACATCCATGAGCTGACTTAAGAATTCCTGGTCTAGCTGTTCCCCTTGGTTGGGTGGTCTCTGGTAGACCCCCACCATTAAGTCTGTTTCCCCATGACTGCCTTGTATTGTAACCCAGAACACTTCAGTGTGCCCCTCCTCTGACTCTGTGCTACTTGATGAGGATGTGTATTCCTCCTTAACATAGAGCGCCACACCCCCACCTTTCCTCCCTGTCCTGTCCCTCCTGTACAGCCTGTAGCCCTTGATATTCACTGCCCAGTCATGCATTGGGTCCCACCACATTTCAGTGAGCCCCACTATGTCTGGGTTGGTGTCAGCTAGCAGGACAGTAAGTTCCTCCTGCTTGTTTCCTATACTACGAGCATTTGTGTAGAGGCTTTTGAGGCCTCCTGTGGATGTGTGCACTGGTCCCCTAATCTCAGCATTGCCCTGGCCCCTATTGCTTACCTGTGTATATGTTCCACTTGTCGGTCTAGGCTGGGTTGTACTTGTGATTTTTACCCCAAGAGGAACACAAGTCAGTTCCAGTGGAGGATGACAGTATGCCTAAGAAAAGGATTAAAATGAAAGTGAACAGAAAAGAAAGGGGGAAATAGAGACACAAGGATGGGTGTCACAGGGGATTGTAAAGTGGTGGTGGAAAAGGGAAGGGGAAGGGGAATCTGAAGAAAACAAGAGTTGAGAAAAGAAAACAGCATAGATGTAGACCTTGACAGTGGGTGAAAAATCCTGAAGGAATAGGTACTCTATGGGTTGAACAAACTTGAATGTAAAGAACTATGCTTATTAAGCAATGTGCCTGACTTTATGTAATCCTCATCTTGATTAATAACCACTAGACCAGGAGTGGGCAATTATTTTGGCTGGTGGGACACTTAAAGTTTTGGTTACTTGTTGGGGGCAACACACATAAAATCTTTCAGAAGACATCATTTTAACAAATTATAAATTTTTAAAAAATCGTATACTAAAAATGAAACCATTTTAATTTTTTTCAAAAAAATATTTTTGTCCTGATTTATATTTTTTTACATAGTGTATATAGAGGTGATTTCATAGTAACACAAACTAAAGTCTTACTCTTGCATATTGTGTGTGTGGGGTAATGCCTCTGTGGGTGGGGGCTCAGTTGTGCAGTC
>NW_017729032.1:24127962-24131139 GCF_001723915.1 Gavialis gangeticus | reverse complement strand
TAGATGTAGACCTTGACAGTGGGTGAAAAATCCTGAAGGAATAGGTACTCTATGGGTTGAACAAACTTGAATGTAAAGAACTATGCTTATTAAGCAATGTGCCTGACTTTATGTAATCCTCATCTTGATTAATAACCACTAGACCAGGAGTGGGCAATTATTTTGGCTGGTGGGACACTTAAAGTTTTGGTTACTTGTTGGGGGCAACACACATAAAATCTTTCAGAAGACATCATTTTAACAAATTATAAATTTTTAAAAAATCGTATACTAAAAATGAAACCATTTTAATTTTTTTCAAAAAAATATTTTTGTCCTGATTTATATTTTTTTACATAGTGTATATAGAGGTGATTTCATAGTAACACAAACTAAAGTCTTACTCTTGCATATTGTGTGTGTGGGGTGGGTTGTGTGTGTGTGGGAGAGTGGGTATGTGGTTACTGGGTGTGGAGGGTATGTATAGGGGGTGGGGGTGGAGGATGAGTACACATGTGTGTGAAGGGGCTGCCTGAGCAGCAGGGGGTGGGGGATGGGAAGGAGGGGCAGGGGGCATGAGGAGCAGAACTCACCCTGGCAGTGCAGTGTAGGTGCAGGTGTGGTTCCCCAACCCCCAATCCAGCCCATGGCTACCCCTGTGGCACTTTGCATGAGGCTGATCCCTGCCGATCCCTGCCTGCTCCTGAGTCAGGTAGCCTGCGCTGTTCTCCTGCACACGCCTGCAGCTCTGGCCTGGCGGGTGTGTACAGCTTCCCAGGGGGGTTGCTCCCGCTGCAGCTGCAGCCACCCTGGTACTGTTTGGCTACTCCTGTCTCCAGGAGCTACTTCTCTGCCTACCTCTGCTGTGCCTCACCAGGTTAGAGGAATTTGCACCTGGACAGCTCCTGTCTCAGCATGCGGAGCTCCAGCTCTGGCTCCCAGCCACCTTCCACACACTCAACTGAGCAGGACCCACCCAGCAGAAGCTTCCCCACTGCTGGCTAAGCATGTGGTGTTCAGTACGTGTCCCACAAGGCACTGCCACCACTTCCCAGTACTAGCTGGTGCCTGGAGCAGTGCAGCAGGGGCTAGTGCAAGAGGAGAATGAGCTGCTGCAGGCACGGGGAGTCGAGCAGTACCGGAGTGGCTGTAGCTGCACTGGGAGCAGCTCCTCTGTGTATGCTGGCTGGGGCCAGGACTGTCAATGGGCATGGGTGAGAGTGTGGCACTGGTTTCCTCAGGCAGGAGTGGGTGGAGCTTGACCCCATGCAGACTGCCATGGAGGCTGCCACAAGCTGGATACAATTTACTGGTAGACCAGATCTGTTCTGTGGAGCATATCTGCCCACCTCCGCACTTGACTGACCACAAACCAAACACACAGCCACATTGGGACCAACTGACTGGTATGAATTTTCAGTGGAAGCACCAGAACAGCATTCAGCACCAAGATCTGCTAAGGAAGCAATCTGTGTCCAGTGGCTCTTGCCTCACATTTGTAGGCACATGATGTGATCACCTGAAGTAAATAGATGGATTTTTGTGTTAAACATAACAGACATTTATCTTGAGTGGTATTTTGGTGTTAGAACCAAAATGGCTGTGGTATTTGGTGTCCAGAAATGGAGAGATATGGGACTCCAGAGGGAAACTCTGGGCCTCCAGAGGGAAATTCAAATTAACAATGAACTTCAAGGAAGGTTCTTTTTTATAACTATTATTGCAGGAATCAGACAGGATACAACTAACAGTAAAGAGCCTCCCCTAACAGCTTTCAAAAGCAATCCCTGCAGAGTAGGAAAAATAATATATAAAACCACATTGTGCTAAAAACTGTAAGTCTTATGTTGGGTGTTTTATGGTTTATTTCATCCTTTATCTAGCCAGCTGCAATTCTATCTATTGACTACTCAACTTTAGATCTTGCCAAAGATCCCAGGTAAAATCCACATGCAAGACAATTTCAACCAAGTTACTTCAAAATGAAGGGCAGCAATAAACAGCTGAAGGTGTTAATAGCCTCTTTCTTTTCAGTCCACAATGACTCAGTGAAATGCTAAAATGAGGACATTTGAGCATTTTTAAAGACCTGTACTAAGTATATTGTCCTGTAATTTGAACAGTGCTGTAAAACCTCAGTAGTATGACCAAGTTGTATGGGCATCAGTGGAAATATAGAAGGGTGAAAAGGCTATGCACTCATGTCAGAACTGCTGAAGATATCATCTTGAATGTAATTCTTACAAGAAAAACAGTACACATATTACAGCTGAAATCATTGCTTTGTATGATGTTAAAAGACGGATGCAGTGATGCAGATTTTTGGAAATACTAAAGTTTGTAAAGGTGTGACAGACACTTGATGGGATGGTTTAGTTAGGGTTGCTCCTGCCTTGAGCAGGGTCCCTTCCAGCCTGACTTTCTTATGACTCCTAAGGCACAAATCTCTGATAAAATAGATATCCTGATAAATCTTTATCCTGAAATCACAGCTGTTTGATGTAAGAAAAATATAAAGACTTCAGTTTCTTTAGACAATTAGAATTGAGATTTTGAATCCCTTAAGTCAAAGGAAGACTTGCTATTGCATTCCTTGATGTTGATAATTTACTAAAATATAAAGCAAATAATTTTAAAGTATTTAAATGTATTATATTTATAAACAGCAAAATATGACTAATTCTAAGTCATAACAAAATAAAACCCAATGATTTTCAGCCAGGTTAGAAAATCCACAGGTATAGCTGTGGATGAATTTTGTTGGAAAATTCAGATGCATGAGAGACCAAAATGTACAGCCAATGAAACCTGCTATTTAGCATTTCAAAAACTTCATTATAGCCCAAAAGTCTATTTTTACATATCGTTAGCTGGCATTATCGTCTCTTTGACAAGGCATGCTCAGCATTGGACATTAGATACATGAAGAAATTAAAAACCACACTTAAGAAAATGTAAATACAAAATAAGAAGCCAAATCATTTCAGAATGAGGGTGAGTTTATGCATTAGACTTAGCAATTGCTAATTCTAAGGAATGTTAGTCTGTGTTAAGTTTAGCAAGAGCCAGTGATCAGAAACACATTCAGGGTTAATATGCTCTCCAGTGTGCACTGCTCAGACTTGTTGTGAGAGAGCTGGCAAGTAGGAGCATAGCTAGGGGCTAAAAGACTGCCTCATGCCTGCACTGCTCACCAGC
>NW_017729032.1:24122214-24122962 GCF_001723915.1 Gavialis gangeticus | reverse complement strand
AGCAAGAGCCAGTGATCAGAAACACATTCAGGGTTAATATGCTCTCCAGTGTGCACTGCTCAGACTTGTTGTGAGAGAGCTGGCAAGTAGGAGCATAGCTAGGGGCTAAAAGACTGCCTCATGCCTGCACTGCTCACCAGCTCTCTGGCTACAGTATAGACCAGGAACGAGGGTGGGAAGGGCCTCCCCATACCACTTGGATCACTCCTCTGCCCCTCAAATTAGCCTCCAGCCCCTGAATGGCCCCTCCATCCCTGGATCACCCCCCACCTTCTGACTGACCCCTCTTTCCCTGGATCACTGTCCTGCCACCCAAATCAGCCCGAAAGCAGCAAAGGCAGTGGAGGGGGTTCCCCCTCCATGACAATTTTTGACAAATCACACTATACCTGTGCACTATACCATGACAAATCACACTATACCTGTGCACTTGAATCCAGCCCCTTCAAGGCCCCATACCTGAAGGGGGGCAGGAAGGAGGGAATTAGAGGGGAAGAAGCTTCCAGAAAATTGTGGGCCCTGTGGGATCTATCAGCACCTCCATTGCTGTCAGGCTGATCAGGGTCTCAGGGCAGTGATTATGGGGTAGAAGGACCAATGGGGAAGAGAAGGGGCAACTAGCGTGTTAGGGGAGTGATCCAGGAGTGAAGGGAGTGATTTAGGGTATTAGGGTGACAGTATTTGGATCTTGAGAAGCATTGGCTTTTCAGCTGAATAAAAGGCTATAACCTGTGGCCTAGCAAAGCTG
>NW_017729032.1:24115270-24122203 GCF_001723915.1 Gavialis gangeticus | reverse complement strand
GGCAGAATGGTATGTTAAAAGTAACCTTGCAAGACACTTAGGCAAGCATTATCCTAACAATATAGTAGTGTTGTAAGATATATATCTCATTGTGTAAAAGAAACAGGATGCAACCCACTGGCTATCGTTAGAAGATAAAGCAGATTTTGCTCATGAATGTTTATGATAAGCCAGCCATTTGCTTATGCTAAGTAACCAGCTTAAATGTGTCAACCATTTTCAAGTGAGTTTGTGTAAGTCTGTCAGCTGTGAATGAGGTGAAGCCTTAGGAATGTGGAGATGGTACAACATGAGACTGAAAAACAGACTGGAATGAGAAAGACAACACATAACTGGTAACAGAATATGAGATAAACATATGCAAAAAGGTGAATGGTGGTTGGTAACAAAACCTCCAGAAGCTTCCAGGCTTTGGTCAAGTCCACCCAAATGATCGAAAGAAGCGGGGTTAGGGTCTTAGGCATGTGCTTATAGCAAACAGACATGTAAATAAGTGAAATACATACATAATTCCATGCTAATGAAACAAAGAGTAAACAGAGGCACGGCTTAAAATGGGAAGTTATGAGGGTGGAGCAAAGGAGGGACAAAGGCGGGGTAAATGTTAATGATCATAAACCAAGTTGTATATATATATGGAAAAAACTAATGTCTGTGGCTACTCCCCGGTTTGTTGGAGCTCACCTGAAGCTGTCTCCATTTTGAATAAAGCAGCTGATGAGTAATGTGTGCAAGTGATGCATGATGGCATTAATCTGTTGTCTCCCTACTTGATGGGCGTCGCATGGAGTCAAGGTCTAACATAGGGATTAGGGAAAAATTTGCAAGGTAGAGGTTTCAGCAGCTCCCTGCCCAGCAGCTCACCCCTCCCTCTTCTCCTCTCCAATCCTTCACCCCTCCCCCATGCCCTACTCCCTTTGCTCCTCCCCCTGCCCCTTTACTCTTTTTTCTCCCGCCCCGCTCACACCATTCCCAACCTCCAGTTGTCCAGCTGTTCCCAGAGCCAAAGAGTGCCTCCTGGGATACTTAAGGATTGCAAATTTGTGGTTTTATTTGAGGTGAACACCCAGAAGTTAACTTAATTAATTAAAGCTAGATAGTACAATTCAAAGATCATCCTTGCCCAAAGTGGCATAACTTTAAGACAACTAGAGGGCATTAGTTATGGGAACATTCAAGTTTAAAGTGCTCCTAAGATAGTCATATTGTAATGTATAGTCTTACCCTATCTTTTCCTATCATTGTCAGATGATGCTCATTCTTTATTACAGTCTATTCTTCACTTTCTTTCTTATTATTTTGATTCTCCAGTGGTACTAATTATATAAGTATCATAAGGATATTTTCTGTATTCTTGGCAGTCAAGTTTTATTGTATGGTCTGTAGGTTATTATGTGTTGAGAGATGATTGTAAGGTACAAGTTCAAAACCATATGCTTTATAAGTAGTAGTTAAGTGGGATGGGATTATGCTCAGTCATGGGCCATCTGATCCTAGAAGCCTCACTGGTCTAGTGTGGGAAAGACATGCCAGCTTCCTTAGTTATCAACACATGTGGAAGTCATGGCTATTATGCATGTTTAACTGTCTTTGACTCCCAATCTTGTTGGTACCCAGATGTGTTCTAGGGAACAAGAAAGGTTTAAGAAGCCTGTTCCCCCAAAATCAAGTAATCTAAGAAAGAAATGTAAATACACTTTAACAATAATTTTAATATTAAAATACAAATAGTATATGAATTTATAATGACATAGTACCAAGCACACATAGCAAGAATATGCTTAAAGGTATATTAACATCATAAACCTAAATAAAAGAAAAAATTGTGAATAACTAAAGTATAAATTGATTTAAATCAATTAAATTCTAAAGTTTCAAAAATCACTAACAAGTGACTGACCTACGAGGAGAAAGAACCCTGGTTTCAAAGTGCTGATCTTGGTTCATCTGTACATGAGTAACTCAGCAAGAAGAGGAGTTCAAAGCTTAAAAGTAAAGATTCTGGACTTTTATCTTCAATTTTCTTGACAGGCTTGCTAAATAAAATATCTCAAGGTTAGCTGATATATGGATGTGCCTAATAGGTCTAATTTAGTAATCATTAATATGAAGTTATTCTTTCTAATATGGCAATCAAGAAATTTCACTTCAGAAATATGCCTATTTCTGTCACTAGTATAAAATGAGTTTGGTGACCAGACAAAATCCAACTGGCATGGAACCACAACCACCTTTAGGTGACCACAACTGACCTACCTGGTTTAAGCAATCTTTTGCCTACATTCTAAAGTCTTGCCTAGGATGTTCTTTCACTTTGCTGCTTCTTCCATGAGCTTTTCTTCTAGGTGGGCACATTTACATGTGCTATAAATTAGAAGTAGGTTTACTGTGCAGTAAAAAAATCTGGAGTAAGCCTACTCAGGAGCAGCTGTCTCCTGGCCCTGTATACACCAGGAGGGGACCTGATGTGCAATGGGCCAGGAGACAGCTGCTGCCTCAGAGCTGTCCTGCCCCGTGAACATAGACATAGATTTGTGCCCAGCGAGGCTTTCCCATGCATCCCAAAGCTGGCTGGGACCTTTCTCAATCTGGGCAGGTCCCAGCCATCTATAGGCTGCACAGAGTCTGCTCTGCACAGCCGGAGCTGGCTGGGACCTGCCCCTCCCCCACAGCCCATCAGGGCAGGGGGCTGGAAAAAAGTCCCCTCCCCAAACCTCTTTCCCAGACCCATGCTCTGATTGAGCAAACAAGGCACTGGGATGGGGCAGGCCCCAGCCCCCTGCCCCAATCTTCCACTGTGGCAGTTAGCAGCAAGCCCACAGCTAGGTGTGGAATCCTCACCCTACGAGGGGTAGCCAGGAGCTGTCCCACCAATGGGACAGCTAGCAGTGAGCTCCTGGCTGAGCAGGGATTTCCCACCCAGCCAGGGGCTCTGCTAGCTGCCCTGTCAGTGGGACAGCTCTGGGCTGCCCCCAGGTGAGCAAGGATTCCCCACCAAGCCAGGGGCTCACTGCTAGCTGAGCCACCAGTCCCAACTCTGCTCAGCTCCTATGGAAGCTCCTATGGATCCAGGATCCTCACAGCACTGGGATGGGGAGGGGAAAGGGAGAGAGTGACCTGACCCCCAAGCTGATCTGTTCCAGGCACCCTGCTGGTGTGGCTGACCAGGAGCAAGTTTGCTCCCCATCAGCACCTATATTAGCCCTACCTGCGCAGTTATTTTAGTACCTGTATTTATAGGTACTAGCTAACTGTGCAGTAGACTAATTTACTGTGCAGTAGATTATTAGCACAGTCACTTGGTGTTGCTTTACTGAGAAGTAGATTGGTCTCAGCCTGCAGTTTTCTCCCCCTTTTGCCCGAGACGGACACAGTCCCACAAGCACCCATGACACGAGTTTTGCCTGTCAGCAGCTTGGGGTGCAGGGCCCCAGAACCCAGAACACATGCACCTATCTTCTTGACAGCTGGCAGGCTTCATGGCCTCAGCAGAGACTAGCAGGCCTGCAGCTTTCACCCTGTTGCGCCTTAACATGCACAGTCTCACCCGTGCCATGAGTTTTACTTGTCCACAGCGTGAGGTGCAGTTTCCCCCAAACCCCTGCACCTATCTCCATGAAACCTGGCAGGCTTTTTGGCTGTGGCTTAACATGTACATGTGACATGAGTTTTGCTTTCAAGAATTTGAGGTGCAGTTTCCCCAGACTCCCTGCACTTATCTCCTTGAACTTGGCAGGCTTCATGCCCTTAGAAAGGGCTACCATTCCTGCAAGTTCCATCCAAATCAGGCTAGACATGACAAAGTTATAGGCTGTTTTGACCTTCCCCATCATACCCTATGGGCAAAACATCAGAACAGGGTTGAAATGGTGAAACTGTTTTGATGGACTGGAACAGCTGTTTCGAATCGAAACAAAATTCGAACTGGAACACTGTTCCATCAACACGCTGGTCAAAATGGAACAGTGCTGTTTCACCCAGCCCTACTACTGGGCAGTAAAGTATCTCGTGTGGACACACCCACTTATGTTAATATTAAAGTAACTTAGCAGCCTGAGTCCTAAAAAGGGCTACTGCCTGAATAGCCAAGTGCCCATGTATAGCTGAGTCATTTGGCTCAAGTAAAGATTGAAGCCCAGACACATCTCTGGAGACAAAGCAAGATACCTTAGGTATTCTGCCACAGCCGCTTTATATGCTACTGTTGCAAGAAATGAATAAAATCACATATCAGTGAAAAAACACAAGCTGATGCACTCAGTTTCCTCCTCCAGCTTTTGGAAACATTGATTTAATATGGAGGAACTAGGCAATAAGTGAATAATTGTATAGTCAGTTTACTTAGCTAATTTGTATCCCCTTAAACACAAGCCCACATAAATGTTTGTTATTTGAGGTTTGAACTTCCTATTGTGAATACTGTTATTATAGGAATACTGTTACTTTTCTGAAAATGTTATCGTTAGAGACAGTCAATAATTTTCTGATTTGACAAGAAAGATTACACAGCTTATTAAGGATTTTTTTACTTATATGGAGGCCTGCTGCAGAGTAGCCAATGGCCTGGTGGTTAGAAGCACTTATCTATTGTTCAAAAGACACAGGCTCAATCCCCCCTTCTGCCTACCTCAGATCATGGTCTTGAACTTTGGCTTCCCAAACCCAAACAAGATTCTGAACAACCAAGATATTTTAAAATAAGCAGTGTACCTTTTTTTTAATTTGAAAGGTCTTGTTCACATTAAAGAGCAGCACGGAAAAAAGTGGAAATCTCAGGAAGTTTTGCAGAAGTACGGCATTTTCCACCCAGTTCTAGATATCACTGCTTTGGAGGATGCTGATTATCTGAACCATGCATGAAGACACACAGTGCACTTACATTAGTAAATATGCCTTTACACCAGTTGTAAATATGAAGCAGAGTCATGACATAAAGTCTTAAACAAATGTTATTTACACCATTCTGGAGTAGCATTGCCCTTCAGAAGGTCAGATACAGCTATACACTCATATACATTTTTTACATCCTCAGTTCTAGTCAATTTTATCCTGGAGTAGCACTGTGCAATAAAAATAACTTATTGCCAGCTTCCTTGTCACCTAGTGGTCAGACTATAATTTCTTCTACCGCTAGTGGCTACTTCTTGAGAGCCAATTCTCTGTTTGCTCTGAACACCTGTATAAATTACAGTGTGTGTAAACATGTCTTGTATTGCTGTTTATGAACCTGTTTCTTTCAGTGGAGGAATTTTCACAGTTTTGTGGAGGGGATCTCAAAAAACCCAAGCCATTCATTGACCTGATTCATCCACATTCTGCCAGATAGATTGCTATTAGAAAAACATGCATTAGGTCTGTAATTTACCAAGAAAAGAAGAATAATGTATACAGAAAAAGGACAATTTCTAGAGAAATCTAGAAGAACAATCCCAGTATACATTTGAAAAACAGAAACCGTGTAATGTAAAACTAAGAAATTGACCATTAAAACATGAAGGAAGTGCAGAATCTTGTTTCCTTTTAAGGTGTTTAGGGCACTGAAGAAATAGAGAACACCAGATCTAGGTTGCACTGACACAGAGACTTGAACCTACTTCTCTCTGACCTAGCACATTGCCTTCAACACCAGACCCTGCCCTTGAAAGTAAGCCATTGCACCTTGCCTTTACTAGCTACTGAATAAAATGGATGGAGAACAGTGCAATGCAAAAGTTTCTGGCTAGGGAGTATGGCTAAACACCAAGGTTTATTTTCCAGAGGAGCAGCTTGATTTGATTTGGTTTTGTTTTGATTTGATTTTTTTGTTGGTTGGTTTTCCTCCTGGCATAATATATCTCCCTCTCTTAGCTGCCCAAGAAGACAGATTCAAAAGATGGCTGAAAAAAACCCTGCATAATGCCCAACCTGTAGCCTGATAGAGACTGTGCATTAAACTCTAGGGGCTGTATGCCCAAACCTTCTTTGGATGCGGTGAGTTTAAAACCTTGGTTTCCTACTGGGTGAGTGATTCTCCTGTTGTGGTACCTAATGCTTGCTGGTCACGGGTTTTACTCAGCTACAATTTGGAGAGTTATGCAGGTGCATGTGCACAGAGTTGGGTACTCTTGCCAGAGCTCAGCAATCAAGTGAATGCTTGCCTGTCCACACTGCACATAGAATAGAATCACAAACTGTTCATGACTGCAAAAAATAGTAGCTATGCAACTAGAAAGTGCCATTCGGGTATGAAAAGTAAAATTGGATTTTGACTGAAATGTTTCTGTTTCCATAATATTTCCTTGGAAACTAAGGACTTAATATACACATTTATAGTACACAGAATACCAGATCTGAGGCCTAGAACAAGTTTAATATTTTCAGTAGACTTGTTCTTCTTTCTTGCTATTCGGAAAAAGGTACACTAATCTTCACTGACTATCCGGTGTCAAGATCCTCTTTTTGCTTCTTTCCCTAATACCTTCCTGCAGTGGTTTTCTTTCTTCCTGGTAGAGGTAAGATAGCATGATCCTCCCAGTTCATCAGCCTAAGATTATGCCTTCCTTCAGCACTTCAAAGACCAACATTAATACAGTCTAGACACAAAGTGTGGCATGCCATTATTCCTTGGTCACTTCCATGGCCAGTTTTGGGCATCCTTGGAGCATTTTTGTACTTACACATCCACTCTATTCCTGAATACATAAGTATATTTATATCAAATACCATAATACATATGGATATGAAAATGACTAAGTTGAACACAGGATCACAATAACTCTGAATAAAGGCTAAACACTAATACATCTAATTTGGGAGAATATCCATTCATGCCACACAGTGAACCTGAAAGGCAATACAGTTGTGAGGTGAATCTGTGACGCATTCTCCTTCCAGACAAATTTAGTGAAGGAAAGGAAAGAAAAAAACACTGGTCTTATCTTCTGCTATGAGAAA
>NW_017729032.1:24102524-24110270 GCF_001723915.1 Gavialis gangeticus | reverse complement strand
CACTAATACATCTAATTTGGGAGAATATCCATTCATGCCACACAGTGAACCTGAAAGGCAATACAGTTGTGAGGTGAATCTGTGACGCATTCTCCTTCCAGACAAATTTAGTGAAGGAAAGGAAAGAAAAAAACACTGGTCTTATCTTCTGCTATGAGAAAAGTACTAAAAACGTCCTGTTGAAGTTTCAAAGCTTTTACAAGAGGACTTGTGACTCTGATGGTGTCTTGGAGGGATTCACATTATTGTATCTGGTGGATTTACTGTCTGTGAAAATTGTCAGACTGATGATAGTGGCAATTTACTTTATTAATTCACCAATATATTTCAGGAAATGCAGGAACTATATCACAAGTTAGGAAGCTGATCCATTCCATGCTCTCTGGGCATATCTACATGAGATGCTGACTGCACAGTAGACAAATAATGCTACAGAGTAGCGCATCACAGCACCAACAGTGCTAATATGCTACTGCACAGTATTATTAGGCTGCTGCATAGTAACTACAGTTATTACACATTTATTTAGGACTTGATTATACAAGTCCTAAATAAATGTTCAGCAGCCACTGTACAGTATCCACTATCACCCTACAATGAAGAACAACCTCTATAAGTACTTCATAGGGGCATGCCTACATGAGATGCTTTACTGTGCAGTAGACTAATCTGTTGTGCATTAAAGTGTCAACATTTACATGTGTGCACCATTTACTGTACAATAAATTAGTCTACTTAGCAGTTAGTTACTACCTGTAAATTCAGGTAGTAAACTAACTACATAGTAGATACTGCACAGTAGCACATGTGTAGACACTAACTGGGAACAAATTTGCTCCCAATCAGCCCCAATGCTGGGGGACCACAGAGGACAGGGAACTCCCCTGTTCCTTGGGCTGTTCAGCTCCCGGTTTCCCCGAGGACCCAGGAGTCAAGCAGTGCCAGAATGGAGTAGCTCTCTGCCCCCATCCTGGTGTTACTCAGCTCCTGGCTCCTGACAGAAGCCAGAAGTTAAGCAGCTCCAGGACTTGGGGGGCTCTCTGCTTCCTCACCACACTTCTGGGGCAGCTGGCTGGGCAAGGATTTCCCAGAGCAGCCCAGGGCTAGCTGGGAACTATTCTACTTCTGGGGAAGTTCCCAGACAGCCCCCATCTCTCAGGGAAGCCCTGCTGGGCACAGGGCTTGTCCCACTGTGCATGAGGCGGGGAGACCTCTACAGTGGCAGTTTTTTCTCTTAGCCCTATGCACATCAGGATGCCTCCCAATGTGCATGGAGCCAGGAGACAGCTGCCACTGCAGTCAGTGGAGCTCTCCTGGCCCCATGCACATCTGAACTGGCCCCTATGCTTCCTGCCAACCCCCAGGCTAGCACTACAGGGAAACTGGAGCTTCCCCTGGCTGCTGCAGGAGACCAGAGCAGGGTAAGAGCAGCCACATATTGGGCTGCTCCCATTAAGAGCAGATTTTCTCCCAAAAGGAAGCATGTGTAGACATACTCCCAGAGAAGGCTTACTGCACACTATTTTACTATGCAGTATACCTTTATAGCATTAATAGCACATGCAGATGTGCCCAGGAACTACTTACAAAATAGAGGTATAGGAATTTTTCTGTTAATTGTAAAGATATCTGTGCTGTGTGTATCACTTAGAGCAGTACTCCTGGTTGCATCCATTTACCTATAACCTCCTGTAAAATGTCTACCAAATAATTCCATTTTACCTAGAAGCAGCAAGGAAAGGAGTGGTACAGAGTTAGCTTTCATCTTCCCAAATGTCTTTCCCATCTTTCCCAAAGAAAGAATCCTCCAGTAGGTCATTTGGTTGCTTTGTATCAAAGAGTTAACATGAAGCAGGATTAGATAATGAAGCCAAGGTAATAACATCTTGCCTGGAAAAGTGCTGAAAAATCTGAGGGGCTTAGGCCTACTTTATAACGAAAATATGTTTTTGAACCAAAAATACATCAATACATGAATGCAGTGGCATTTTAAAGAATAGCACTATGTCTTTTCATAAATATTGGTGGATGCAAGGTGAAATCTACTACTACAACTACAGAAAGCCATGGTAGATTGGAACAAAAGGACTGCAGAGCATTTGTGAAGATTTCTCATTGCAGCTACATACCATCTACCCACAAAGTGACTATTTTAACCTTCATATGTTCCCATGGGGTAATTTCCTACCCCAGATGCATATTCTGTGTAGTATCTTAAAGTTAATTAATTTTAAAAAATACTATTTTTAGGACATTGTCACTGGCACTGCAGTGCACAATATCCCCAAAGAACAGCCAGCTTACAGAAATGGTTTGCTCTCTGTGGATGAAAAACTGCCCAGGGTAACATGTTACCCCAGGCGTGAATGTGTTTTTCTATAAGGAGTAACAACTTACCCCAAGCCCAACTTACCCCAAGCCCATGTTAACAAGTTACTCCAATGCAATTTCTGTATAAATGGCAGGCCTAGGTCTCTTTGGCAACTTTGGGTTTATGCATCCGAATGGTCAGCATTCATTCCACCTCATTCATGTCCACTTCACATATCCATGGTAAATAATGGATGGCCATCCTCCACTCTGCTTTTGCTAACCACTTTGTAGGCTGCAAGGTCATCAAAACACCCTGCACTTATCAACCCCCCGCAACACTTTGTCACACCCAAATCCACCTTTGTTCTTTTTTCTTATGGCAAAACATCTGCCCCTTTCATAACATACAAGCTAGTTTGCCCTGCCTTTGTTGGAACTGAGGACAAGGAGCAAAGGAAAAGCAGAGAAGAAATAGAATCACATCATACTGCAATACAGTGTACACTGTGGAGTCCCTTGCAATAGTAGGGCTTGACGCCCCCCATGTCCCTTTTACCTGCTCTCAATAAGCCCCTACCTGTTTGGTTTCCAAACAGCATCCACCCACATTTGGCTTTACTGCAAAGGGGTGGATGCTGGTCTCTGGCTCCTGTGCCCAGGAGGAGAGGGTGCTACCTGCGCTGTCATAGGGCAGGGCAGAATGACTTCTGTGACAGCATAGGTGGACAGGCTTGTCTTTGATTGTTATTTATATGCATTCAGCGGTAATCATTTTTTTCTTTTTTTTCTGAAGTCCAGGATGAGAAGGCAGTGCATATTCAATGCTGAAGCCTGTCTTGTACAGGTAATCAGGAATGACAGCAACACATCCACTGACAAAATCTTATCCCAAGGCAGTGAGGATGCTGACTTTATTCCAGACATGGGGGATTGTTCAGTAGACCATGTGTCTATGGAAGCTTCATCCAGCTCAGATGAGGAGGAGTTGATGCCACAAGCAGAAGTGATGCCAACACTTCCAGTGGGAAAGAGAAAAGGACCAGCCCAGGGCCACCATGGAAGACCAAGGAGAGCTACAGCAGGACGTGGAGCAGAAGCACTGCCTCTACCCCTAAAAAACATTGCAGATGATGGCACCTTTAGAGGAAGGAATGGCAGAGTGTGGGAAAAAGGTCCACAGCTAACACATCATCAGAGAATAGCCAAGGACATAGTCGATGAAAGTGCTGGGCCAACAAAAGAAAGTAATAAAGGCACAGTGGTGGAAATGTTCCACCTGTTTCTCTCACAAGATCATACAAAAAGAGAGGCAGAAAGAAGATTCAGGGAGTGGAATGATAGCCATCCTGAAAATAGAAAAGAGTGGAAAAAGCTGCACAAAGCACAGCTGAAAGCCTACATTGGCCTCCTACTACTGAGTGGTCTATACCACGGTGGTCATGAGGCACTGGAGGAGATGTGGGAACAACACACCTGGTGTCCTTGCTTCTGTGCCACCGTGGGTTTAAAATGATTCTATCAAATCATAAACTACCTGAGATTTGACAACAAACTGACACATGAAGAAAGGACAGCTGTGGACAAGCTGGCTGTCTTCAGGGATATTTAGACACAATTTGTGGAGCTGCTCAGGAAATGGTATATTCCAGGAATACACCTGATGGTTGTTGAGCAGCTCATTGTGTTCAGGAGTTGCTGTCCCTTCAGACAGTATATGCTCAGCAAGCCTGCCAGATATGACTTGAAAATTTGGTGGTGCAGCAACATCATTCCCCCTGTCTGGAAAAATCTACATGGGCAAGAAACCGGAAGCTGCATGCCAAGGTAATCTTGGTACCCAGGTTGTTGAAAAACTGGTTCATGCCTGGCACAAGACAGGAACGAATATTCTGGGTGACAATTTCTTCACAGGTACTGACCTGGCAGAAAGACTGCTATAGCAAGACTATGTGGGTACGATTTGGAAAAAAAAATCCAATCTTTTCCATTCATTTTTGCTTTTGATGGGGAATTCACCCTAGTTTCCTATGTTCCAAAGAAGTCCAAAGTTGTGCTGTTGCTGTCAAGCATGCACCATGACCTGTCAGTGGGTGAACAAAGAAAGCCAGACGTCATTCATGACTACAGTAAAAACAAGGGTGGGATGGATAACCTTGACCACTTACTCCATATGACCACCTGCAGACAGGAAATCAACAGGTAGCCAATGACACTATTTTTTAATATGCTGGCTGTGGCTGCAGTTGCCAGCCTCATCATTTGGCTAGGCCACAATGCAAACTGGAAGCAAAGATTACATTTAAGAAGGTGGCACTTTTTTTGTTGGAGCTTGGAGAGCAGTTGATCAACAGACAAATAAAACGATGAATGGTAGATACACTTAATCTGTCTAAGTCAGTCCAGTCTGGTATGACTGCCCTAAATTACAAATTGCCACAACGCATCCCAGTAGAACCTACTGCAAGCATGAGTGGACATTGTGCTTTTTGTCCAAGGACAGATGATTTCAAAACCCAGAAACGATGCAAAGATTGTACATGATTTGCTTGTGTGCACCACAGTACATCACTGCTGCTTTGTGAGGAGTGCAATATTTAGTTTTAAAAGTTGCAAAATGTTTTTGGAAGTAATTTTTAGTTTGAAAACTGTGAACTGCAGACTCAGCACATTTTTCATTCACATTTTGAAACTCTAAAAAAAGTTTAAATTTTGTTTATAGCTCTAGTTAAAAAATATTTTGGGTTCAAATCATCATAAATACTCTTTCAAACAATCTATATGTTTAATAAATAGTTTTTGGTACATTTATAGTATTGTCACTGGTTCCATTTAGTTCATGCGGGTGGGGTAACAAGTTACTCCATGAGATAAACAATGTCAAATTGCGGGATAACAAGTTACCCCATGTGAACAACAACGGTTAAGGTTTCATGAGAATGGATGAAGGTTAAGTATGGTATCTCCAAGTCAGTTTTATCAGGAAGTAGGACATCTGGGTCAGCATAAATTTCCATCTCAGGCCATCCCATACAGGGCCTTCTGCACTTGAATGTATAAGGGCCACCATAGAGATCCTTTTGATAGTGCATAGGTTCATATACTTCCCCAGCCCCATTCCTGTATATGCATACTGGAAATTATCTCATTGGTTCCTGTGGGGAATACAACACAAGATGACACAAGAACATCATAGCTGAGAAACAGATTCCTAGGGGTCCAAAGATTTGCTCACAGTGCGGCAGTGGCAGTGTTCATTTCCATGGCACCCAGACTGGCTCTGGGAATAATTACAGTGAACACTGCCACTGCTTCCCTGCCTACAAATCTTCAGGCTTTGGGGAGCTGCCCAGCCAGCTAACAGCATCATGCATGCAGGATTAGCCCATGGCCAAACCTGGCATGCAGCCCCAGGCCGAATAGAACAAATTAGACCCTGACATGTGGCCTCACTCCTGGCATGCTGAATCAAATGAGCATGCAGGGTCAGTCTGCAGCTGGATGCAGTATGTGCATCTCAACCCAAAGACGTCAGGCCTCAGGTACTTACCTATACTCCTTCTTGGAGTCTTCCAAAAACAGGATGTATATTATATTAATAGATGTGCTATTTGTGAAAAAATGCATTATAGAACATTGTATAATTGAAAATGATAAAAACAAAATACACTACCTCATCTTCTTGACTCACTTTGTGCATTATGGGAATCAAGGATCTCTGGGGTGGAGCAACTGTACTCTGCCCCTTATTTATGACTATTCCTTGAAGGTAACACTACAGCAAAACACTGAAGTATTTGAAAACTTTTAGGGATACAAAGCCCAAAGTGCATAGGTCATTCTACTTACAGGAAACAAGGGAAATATGTATGCCGAAATGGATGCAAACATACAAGCAGATTACCAAACTTTATTAAGCATTTTACTGGTTTTATGATTTTCCATTTTCTATTTCTTTCTTTTTATTTTTTTGATGCTGCCCACCACCCTTATTACTGCCCACTCCTTTAGTATTGCTGTTGAGGTTGTTATACACCTGTTCCTCCTCTATTATTCAGGCCTTCTGACACGTCCCCAACTCTCCAAACTAGGGTTGGCAAGACAGAACAAGTCAGTCAATTGACCGGTCAAATATTGTCAATTGACTGCATAATTTTTCACCTGTCAAAGATCATAGCAATTTTACAATTTTTGTAGTTTTCTTGATGTAAATATCATTTTAATTGCTTTTTGGCACATTTTTAATGGAAAATTTGTCCTTTTTCTGTGTACTATTTAGACCCATTGGCAATTTAAAAATAATTTTTGACTGATATTTGAGTAATCAATTTACCAAGCTTTATTTGATCCTACCTAACGCCAAACAGCCTCCCAACCTGCTTAAACACAATTGGGTATAGAACTTACAGCTTCTGGTGCATCTACATGTGCAATTCATGTGGCATGATGAACTCTGGGGCATTTTATGCTGGAGTTAACACCTCCCGGGTGCAGTGTCTACATGTGAGTCTGGGATTGCAGCAGTTAGAGTGGGGCAAAGCAGCCTCAGGCTGGCAGCAGTCTCAAAGCGTCAGCCCTGGGCTCTGGGTCCGTGAGGTGTCAAAGAGGCAGCGTGGGACACAAGTGTAGTCAAAGAGAAGAGCTGTGTGACTAAGCAGCAGGCAAGGGTCTGGCCTCCACAATTTATGCCCAGGTCAGCATTTACATGTGTGTTTAGGTGCAGTTATTTTTGCTGCTCTTAGTCTCTGCTAGTACCATCTTATATAGGCAAAAATTCGGTTTTTGTGGTCTAATAGTGTCACACATTTAGACTGTAATGCTTTACAGCAAGTTAGTCTACTGAACAATTAAGTGCATGTATAGATGCACTCTTTCGCCATATCCACACGAGCTAGCACGTGTCTGTTGCGGCATCTCAGAGCAGTTTGAAATGCTGCAGAATGCATGCCACAAACTAAAGAATGTTCCTGTACTGCATATTTGCAGCACAGACTCTAAATTTGATAACCGGGAATCCCAGTATCAAAAGAAAACACACCAGAAAAAAGTGGTGCACTCTTAGAGCATCTCAGGAAGCAACTGGAGGCTGGGTCCTCCAAAGAGATGCTCTAGCACCCTGCCAGAAGGTCTCTGTCCCTGCCGCATATGTCTGCTGCTCCCGTATGCTGGAGGAAATAGAAGCTGGGCACGGCTGGCAGTAGTGGCTTGAAGATGGCTGGGACCCATGCTCTGTCCTGGGTTCCTGCAGAGCCTACCTGGCACCCAGGGTCTGTCCTGGGATCAGGCGCAACAGCAGGACTGGGCAGGCTGCCTTGTAGCCATTCACAGGAGCCATCTGTGTCTGTGTCTCAGAGGCAGAGGTACCCCGCTCTCACTCCAGGCCGGCAACAGAGTCAGGGGGACCCAGAGGTTATGGCAGGCACTATGGGTGACCCT
>NW_017729032.1:24062641-24102344 GCF_001723915.1 Gavialis gangeticus | reverse complement strand
CAGGCACTATGGGTGACCCTGCTAAGCAGGGATGTGGGGGTGGGGGCTACTATGGGTGGGGAGTGGGGGTCTGTATTTCGGGGTACCCGTCTGGATGCGACATTTGTGGATAAAAAGACATACCATTACTTCTTACTTTTCACAGTCTTTGCTTCTGAGTTGGCTACCAAAAAAGGTATTAGCCATCAAAAAGGCCCTGCTATATTAGATCAGAGCTATGATGCGTTTAGGGGAGGGATGTTAAAGATACAGCCTGCAGAGACTTATCATCTATCTTGCACTGCTGCCTGTGCATCTTGGACTGACCCCATGCAGGGCCAGATGCATTTGATACTCCTGATCTAGCCTAATATCCTATTTCTGACAGTGGACAAGAGAAGATTTTAAAAATGTATATAAAATAATATAAATGTTATTTATGAGAGATTCTATGGTTAGAGGGGCATAGGTTTATGATGCCTGACAAATCCATGACTCATTCATGGTTTGTAAGTTAAAGGAACAGCGTTTTCCCTAGCTGTTCTTCATTCTGTGACTGCCTAATGATGAGAAGTGTAACAGGACAGCTCTGCACCCTGGGAAGAAGCACTGCATAAAGCAATGTTTGCTGCCTCACTGTCAGCAACAACTGTGGGGCCAGCCACCGGCTGCAGCCAGCAGCAGTTTTTTTTGTGCCCCTGCCCTCCAAGGGGCTGCCCTGGTTGCTCCCTCCTTTCAGACACACACCCATAATGTGTGTTTAACTATCCCTACCACAGACATCTCTTCTCTAGGGGGTGTGTCTACATGTGAGATTAATGCACACAAATAAACTCTCCAGATTTTTTTCATGTGCAACAGCACAAATGTAGTGCTTCAGCATGGGGCTAGTTGGCAGGCATCCCCCGCAGTGAGGCACCCCATGCCCCAGCCAGCTGGGGCAGCATCTTCATGTGCATTGCTATGCATGAAAAACTCCTCAGCAGAGTAGTACACGTATTTACAAGACTAGCTTGCTGTAGAGTTTATTAGTTTTGGGTACCCTAAGAGGGGCACATGTGTAGATGCTGATATGTTTACTGCGCAGTTAATTAATCAACTGCACAGTAAACATCTTGTGTGGATACGCTCTAGAGGAATGTCATCCAGGCATGCTTTTCCGGGATTGATACTTTAAAGTTAGCAGACCCAAGCTACTGCAAACTTTATATAGCCATTTTGTGTCTGGTGATTGCATCTTTCTCACTTACAGCTAGGAAGTAACCTTCACTCATGTTATATTTCCCCTCAGTTTCCATTTCTTATTGCTGAGGGGGTGATACATTCTCACAAAGCTGCAGCTAAAATGGCAAAGTTATGAAGCTATAAATCAGCCAATATTTACTGAAAACTGTGGCAAAGTTTATTTGAAAATTTGTACAGTTTAATGAAACTTTCCACAAACCAGATTACAGTTTCCGGTTTGTACTCCCCTAGTGTGTTTCCTGTTGTTTCAGGCTTCACTGCAAATATTTCACAGGAGTCAGAGGTAGCTGTCTTTCTGCACTTAATGAAAGATTCTTATGCTGCTTACCATAGAGTAGACATTAGCTTGTAATCTGCTCCATAAAATCTTAGTAATCTCTTCAGAATGCCATACCAAGCAAAGAAACTCACATGGCATTAAGCCGTAGTATACAACAGGATGTTTGGAGTCTGACAGCAGTTTGGCTATATTTTCTGGGAGTGTACAAAGATTATCATCAACTAAACTCACTTGACAGTTGTTTTAATAGTGCTGCTTTCTTGCATGTCTTGAGTCTCAGGCAGGAATATGATGATTTCCCTATGTAGCAGGAAAGGTCAAAGGCTACAGCTCAAGTTTGCTTGTGGCATATGTATATATAGTCATGACAGAGGCATATAAAATAATATAATATAATACATATATATATATATGTCTGTGTGTATATATGTATACATGTATTTTACACATACATATACATATATGTATATAAACACATCTGTTGGTTAATCTATAAGGTGAAAATATACCCTGCCTTCTATTTGACTTCAGACTAACATGGCCAAATGTCTCTCTGCTTATGAACTACGTAATGGACACATGTGATTGTGTTGCATTTGCTTCACATTTGGTTTCACCAAATCCTCTCCAAGTAAGAGGTGCTTACCATATTAAACAAGTGATCCAGCTATTCTAATCTTCCCTTTGTGATAGTGATCAGAAATTTCAAAGTATAGATATCCTGTGATTCACATAGAAGAATTCCTCTTATAGAAAAACCTGAATGCAGAAGTAGATTCTTCCTAAGCTCAAGCAAATTGTGATTGATATACACATGCAGTGGTGCATGACAACTTTGAATTGCTTTTGTACCTCATACTTACTTGGTATCCATATACACAGTCTTTTGTGAACCAACATTTTGACTTCTCTAATGTATTGTAGCAATGAGGTCCACCGGCTAATTATATATTATCTGACATGTTATGTTTGAATTTTCCCTTATTTAGGTATTATGAGACGAGGTAAACAGAAGCACTCATATGACCTTCAATATGCAATTCATTATTTTATATGCCTCTGTCATGTCCTCTATTCATTTTCTTCACTGAACCTAATAAAATAACTATTTTATTTCACCATTTTATTAACTAAAAGCCCACTTATGTTCTACCTACTTTTTCACAGAAAATCTTCTTATGTTCTGTATTTTAGTTCTATTCTCTAGACCCTGTTATTGTTTGCTATACCTTTAGGGTAAGGTGATAAGAAATGCCCACAGTGTTTTATGTGATGGGGCACTATTGATTTATGTGATTTCATCTCTGGTGCTCAATCCTGTTGCCTTTAATAAGGGTACAAATCCACATTGCTAGATATTGGATTCTTAAACAATATGAGCAAGGTTCTTCTCATCTCCTTTATGCTTGTACTCCCACTGAAAGCAATTGGATACCCAGTCAATGAGACTACTTACATGAGTAAGTTGAACTTTTTTACAAAATCAAATTTGCTAACCACCTTACCCATATAGACTACCCTCAACAGAAGATAATGATTCCATCTGGACAATGAATGAACTTCCAGATGTACATTAAATGAAATGGAGCCCATTCCCTTTTCCAGTGAGTTTTTATGTATGCAAATAGTAATTATGAAATATTCATCTAGTTCGCACAAGAAATGTTTGCTTCATCATCCTTTAGTTGCCTCAGTCTTTCCAAGCTTTAAGGAATAAATCTACACATTGAAGGAGATCTTATAGCTATTTTTAGAATGTTAAATCTTTTTAAACTAACACAATAAGGCTAATTGTGTGTGCTCTTCTTAATTACAACACAATTTTACGAAAAAAAATATTTTGAAGCCCAAAGAGGGGGCCATGGACAGTAATTTTATTGTTCTGTTCATTCTCCACCATCCTTTTGAGATTTCTTAGAAAAATTGGTTTGCTAATCTCAACTGGCTTGATGGGATTTGTTCAAGGTATTTATTTTTTCCTTTGGTAAAGGTTGTCTTTTGCTTTCCTCGTTCTCTTATTTGATGTGTCTTATGACAAGCTGCCAGCCATTTCTGTTTGTGTCTGTCTATGGAAGCCAGCAATATTATTCTCCTGCTGTTGTCAGGTGAGGAAAAAGAAGCCTGTTTCCTAACTTTAGAAGCATACTATTTATTATATGCACTATGGTAGCACCAAGGAGCCCCAGGAATATGAATCCTGCATGCCCCCAGAGGCTGGGGGGGCACAGCGAGCTCCTGCAGGTAGCAATGATGCTATCAGCGGTGGGAGCGTGTCAGCAGCAAGTGTTGAGCTCCCTCAGGCAGCTGTGGTGCTGTCAATGGTGGGGGGAGAGGGGCAAGCACCTTCTGGCGGTCAGCAACCCCCCCACAGGTGTCTCCAGCAGTGTCAGTGGCAAGGGAGGGTGAGGGTGAGTGGCGAATGCCCACAGGCACTGCTGGCAGTGTCAGCAATGCCTTTTTCAAGGGGGTGCACTACCAAGCTCAAGGGGTGTATGTGCACCAGCATACATCTCCTACACATCACCAGTGCCCATGAACGAGCCCCTGAAGGTGTCAAGCATCATACAAACAAAAATCAAAGACAGCCCCTCCTCTAAAAAACTTCAGAAAGAAGCTTCTGAACTTCAATAATTGAAGAAAGTTATTAGTATAGTTCTAGGGAGGGGGAAAAGTATATATGTTGAGGGTTTTTCTTTCTATTAAAATGCACCTTCCTTCCTAAAAAGGCAAAGGAAGAAAATAAAAAAGGAAAAGGAATATTGAAGGGTGATACTTGGGTGCTGCAGGCACATAGAGTGATCCTTTTTAATTTTGTTTAGGGTATTTGATGCTTCCTAGAATGTTTTCCCTCTAACGTTAGAAGCTACTCCCTACATACAGACGAATACACCTGCACACATCCTCAAAGACTTCCTTCTAGATTTGTGCAAATGCAAGAAATTACCTATGTAGAACTATCAATATGATCAGTCTACAGCAGTATTATTATCTCTCCACACTTTCTAGGCATGTCTAATTTCACTTCAACATCATTAATAGTGCTGATGGCAAATATAGTAATCCCAAACATGTCCCATGTGTGTACACATGCACATTCCTTCTTCCTTCCCAAAGTGAAGGTAGTGTTGATAAAAGATCTTAGCCTGAAGAACAGTGATAAATTTTTCATCCACAGAAGAGATGGAAAAGAAGTTCTGATGTCTCTTAACTGCAATAAAAACATCTCCTGAGCTTGTCCTGGAAATATGAGCCTGATGAGGAGTACTTCTGAAATGATAATATTTCCAAAGCAAACAAAAAGATATTTTAAGTGGTAACACTATTTAAGATGGAAAGATAAAATCTGTTGCAAAGTTTCTACTACCAGCTCTGGATTCAACATCAACATGTGTGTATTTCTGAGAGTGGAAGCATTTTATCTTTCTAATAACTTAACGTTATGACTAAGACAGCATCAGTAGGAATCCTGAATGTGGATCAATGACAAAATCAGTCCTATATTGCTTATATTCTTAGTAAACTCATTTACTAAAATTTCATTTAAATGTTTTTTAATTTGAAGTAGTTGCTGATCATGTAATAGTTCAAATTTCATAACAATTTGAGTGATTTTCATTCAAATGAAGATATTTTGTATGATCCCCAAAACTGATTATTAACAAGCAAAATCATTTTTTTAATGGAAAAAATATTGTTGACAGTGGAGGTGCATTGCTGATTACTTTTAAGTTTTTACTACCCGTATCATCTGATGGTCAACCCTAGAGGGCCTGTGGCTCTCCCAAACTTTCTAAAAGGCAAACAGTGTGTGTTCAGCTTGGCTAATAAAACAAGATCAGCACTGAACAAAGTTGGAGGCTTGCATCCTCTAGAGCTCAAGGTAGCTGAAGATGCAGCCAGATCTCAGGATAATTTCTGTATTTCCTCTAACACCTGTTGAATGGAAATTGCAGAAACTGTCATGGGAGTAGCAACAAGAACCAGGACTCCCTCACTCAACAGAGTGCCCTAACAAATAGACCTACAGAATTATCATTCCCTGGCCCTGTGAATCTTGCATTTTTTGTTGCCAGTTGGCACACTTCCACTCCTCTGCCTCCTCTTCCAGCTCCCGCAGCTAGCTCCCAGCTGTACAGTGAAACTGGATGCTGCTGACTTTCTAAAAAAAGAGAATGGCCAGTATTGCATTTGTAAGGAGTCTGATCTTGACAAGGTATGCTTAGGTGTGCTCTGAGACCACTTTCTGTATCTGTCCCCCAGGCATTTCTCTCCCCAGTTTCCAGAACCTGACCTGATTAGACAGTACGTGATACCAGAAACAAGTTCTGTTCCACCTATAAGCCACATAAGTAGATTTAGGTGCTTAAGCACAATCTTCTTCCATCCTACTCAAGTCCTTGAAAAACTGTTAATACAAAAGGGATGGATCCTTGTCCTTGATGCTTTCTTGTGACTCAGGCTTAAGGGTAATCCAACCGTTATTACAAAAGCAGAAACATTAATGCATGTTTAGGTATTTGAAATGAAGAAAATGGAATCACACTTAGGAACCTAAGTCCACTTGCATGCTGCACAATAGGTGGCATGAAATCTGGCCCAAGTCCATTTACATGTGGACAGTGCTGGTCACGCACAGAAGCTGAGCTTTAGGTCCTAGGAAATCTTAAATTCAAACAGGATGGTGGTTAGTGAGGTTCGGCAGCAGTTGACCATACAGATGTGTTATATGACCTGGATGCATTTTGGACCTGGATGCTTGAAATCTGCTTACATTCTGTATTGAATAAAGCCTTTCTTTTCTTTGGGCATATTTATACTGCTGCTTTGCTGATCCATTGAGAATCAACCCTGGCCTCCCAGTTCTGCTGCATACTCAGATCATCTATAAGGACACTGACAGAAGTGACATTTGTCATGCTATTGTCCCCTTGAAAGCACTCTACAGTCATGCCCCAACAGAAGCATGCAGCTGCAGAGCATTTTAAAAGTGCCCAATTGTGTGACAATTTAACCCTCTGATGCAGCCCAGCCCTGCTTCTAGTGCTGCTTGCAGGAAGGGAGGGGATGAAAAGCAGGGGAAGAAGCTGAGGGCTGGTGTTTGCCTAGCCTCAGCTGCAGTGGGGGTAGGTGGGTTGGAGCCCCCCATCTCAGGGGGGCTCCAATCTACCCGTACCCTTTCCAACTCAGGCTGAGCTCCCTCCCCACCCTTCCACTCCTCCTAGCCTACATACAGCACCGGAGTGTGTTGGGGGGCCCTCCATGCTCAGCAGCAAACCTGGAAGTGGAACGGATGTACCTTTGGTCCACTTCTGGGCCTGCCGCCGAACATGTTTCCAACCTCCTCCCCTCCCCCCACCACTCAGCGATCGGCCATGGGGGGGACCCCGGGTGCCCTCCCAGACTCAGGAGTCACCAGTCACTGAGTCGGGGCGCACTCCCCAGTGGACCTGGAAGTGGATCTGAAGTGCTTCTGGTCCACTTCCAGGTCTGCTGCTGAGTGCACTGGGGAGCCCCCCACACTCCTATGGGATGCTTCATCTACTCCAGCATCTCAGCATTCACAAGCTGCCTGGTACCTTGAGGTATGTAGAAAAAACATTTAAAGCTGTGTCTATGTCCAAATCATCGAATCTTTCTGAATTTCTCCGAATCGATTCAGAGGGTTCTGATTTAATTCAAAGAGATTAAAGGGTGTCCTGATTCGATTCAGATACAGAGATTCAGCTAATGAATTGGGCCAAATCTCCACTGAATGGAATCAGGGACCAAAGCTTCGCACAGACCTAGTGGAGAATAAGCTGAATATGAGCGAACAGTGTGTCCTTGTTACCAAGAAGGCTAACAGCATACTGGGCTGCATTGGTAGGAGTGTTGTCAGCAGGTTAAGGGAAGTGATTATTCCCTTCTGCTCAGCACTGGTGAGGGCATATCTGGAGTACTGTGTTCAGTTTTTGGCACTCCAGTATAGAAAGAAAAGGATGTAGAAAAATTGTAGAGAGTTCAGCAGAGGGCAACAAAAACGGTGAGGGGGCTGGGTCATTTGACTTATAAGGACAGGCATGAGGGAACTGGGCTAATTTAGTTTGAAGAGAAGACTGAGAGGGGATTTAATAGCAGCCTTCAAATACCAAAGGGTGGTTCAAAAGAGGATGGAGCTAGAGCTTTCTCAGTGGTGGCAGATGACAGAACAAGGAGCAATGGTCTCAAGTTGTACTCACATACCCAGAGGAATTCTATTCCTGGACACATGGTACTGTGCACATGGTTGACTGTGAGGATCATGCAAACTAAGCATGTGCAGTAGTGGCCATAGCATGTATGTGCACCTGTTGTGGAAATTTGGTAATTTTTAGATGCATGAAAATGGAATTGGCCAAAAACTGAGACTATTAGGCTTAAACTGAGAAACAGAAAAGGAGAGAGAGTGAGTGAGTGTGTGTCTTTTGTGCCTATAGCTTAGGTCAAGGGCAATCATTTGGGGTACCAAAGGTACTGAGTTCCATCCTTCCCTCACAAGTTTTGAATTTAAGTGTTCCTAACTTCATATGACACCATATTCATTTCCAAACCAAAGGTCAGCAATTATTCTCTCTTTTCATGAGCACTCCTTTTAAGCTGAGCCACTGACATGGAAACAATTAAGGGAGGGAAGTTCAGGAGAACCTTCTGCACCACTGGGGATAAGAGCCACAGGTAGAACCCAGGCTCATTCCCATCTAGGCCCACAGCCACCTTGCTTACCCACGCCTTCTGTCTTCCTCCTGGCCCCAAATATCTCCCTCTCATGGCTGACCAAAATGAGCTGTAGAGAAGGGCCTGCCTAATGACTGACCTGTGATGTGGTCATACTGCTATCTTGGGAAGTGAGAGGGGCTCTGACTCAAATCTCCCCTGAGTTAGGTAGATTCAAGGCCAGTTTCTCAGGTGAGTGCCTTCGCAACTGAGCTAATTGGAAGAAGATGGTCTCTCTCACATGCACATTTCACTGACTGCTAAGCTACATAACCATGAAGTTGTTCATCCATACAGAGCTACACACCCAGGATTAGAATTCCTTTAGGTATGTCAGTGCCAAGGAATGCTCTGTAGATCGTGAAAAAAAATAGCCATTTAGATAACCAGAAAAGAATAAACATCACCCCACAATCCCAATGATTTCAGTAATTGTTTCTCAAGGTAAATCCTTATCCTGGAAGGATGTTCTATGTTATTTCTTCCTTCATTCATAGATTCATAGATGTGCAAGTTTATACAAACTGTTTAATTCCTTGATACTTTCCAAGCAATCCAGATTGCTCTAAATCTGTGACTTGCCTTCTGTACTAGTTAGTATTCACTTACATTGATAAGAGTTAAATAATGTAGGACTTGTTGAAATTTACCCATGAAACTTGAGTACCATGGGGCGTGTGTACATGAGATGCTTTACTTGAGATTAGAGCTAATTACTGCATAATAAGAATCACCATCTACCCATGTAGATGCTCACTGCACAGTAATTTGCTCTAATAGTGAGTACATTTGCTACCTGTAAATACAAGTAGCAAATTTACTCTTGATTACTTACTGTGCAGCAGCGCACATGTAGACTCCTGACCAGAAGCAAATGTGCTCCTAGTCAGCCAGGCAGCAGAGGGTGGGAGATTGCTCTATCTCCCTGGGAGCTGCCTGCTGCCAGGGAGGACTCTTCCATCACAGTCTGAGTGGGAACTATGTCTCCCTGTCCCAGCAGCAGGACGCTTCTAGCTCCTGCTTCATGATCAGGGAGTGGAGGGTGGGCAATCCTTATCTCCCAGCTTAAGCTCTGCAGTTGAGAGGCCCTGGATGGGAGATTCTTATCTCCCAGCTTGCACCCAGCAGTCATGAGGCCGGGACAGGGAGATCCTTATCTGTCAGCCTGAGCTTCAGGGGCTAGGAGATAAGGATCTCCCAGCCTGGGCCTTGCAATTAGGGAGCTCCAGCTGAGAGATAAGAATCTCCCATCCCTAGCCCCATGATTTCAGTTATGGAGTGGGGGCTGGTAGCTCCCTGCTTCTGGTGCAGAGGGACATTGTCCCTACCCAGGCTCTGGTGGCAGAGCTCACCCCAGCAGCCAGCAGCTCCTGGGGGCAGGGAACAATGTCCCAGGCCCCATTTGGAGACAGCTGTCTCCTGGCCCCATGCTCCTTGCCATCCCCTGGCTAATAACCAGGGGGAGCCTAGAGCTCCTCCTGGCTGCTGCAGGAGCCCAGTGCAGATGGGAGCAGTCTGCTGTTAAGAGCAGCAAATCTGCTCCCATGTACCTGCACATGTAGATGCATGCTTGGAAGAGTTTACTCTAGAGTACTTTACTGTAGAGTAAACTGCTCCCAGATTGTTTTCATGTGTAGATGTGCCCCATGAGTACTTAAGGACCTAGCCATAGCAATCTTTGAACTATGAGCAATGATGTTTGAGAACTTAAAAAGGATGGGAGAATGGAAAGTATGACCTATGAGGAAAGGTTGAAAGAATCATTTTAGTTTATCCTAGAGAAAAGAAGGGGAGGGGAAAGGAAGAGGTAGAGACGGGGATGCAGAGCCACAGTAACATTTTTCAAGTAGGTAAAAAGTTGGTAAAAAAGTACAGTGATTGATTGTTTTCTGTTTCCAACAAACAGCCTGAAAAATACCCAACCTAGTTTACAGCAACAGAAGTCAGTTTAGAAAAATTTCCTTACTATAACAATTGATAAATATTAGATCAGGTGACCAGGAAGTGTGTCAACTTTTAATCATGACACTTTTTAAAGACCAGCTTAGACACCCATCTGACAAGGATGATCTTAATCCTACCTCAGAGAGAGAACTGATCACCCCTGGAAGTTGCTTCATGATCCTATGATTGTTCCATTTTACCCCTCAGAAAGACAGATTTCAGATTGCTGCAACCACCCCATTAAGATTAAGGTAGAGAGCTAAATGGGAACAGTTTTGAATATGTACCTTTTGTGTGTCCAGTTAGAGCAAACTGCTCAGATCATCATCTGTCAGGCTGTAACCAAGAATGTATACTTTTTTGTCATCTTTAAAGCATAACTAATTCTATGTAAGTTGATGAGATGCTGCCAGTGCTGATGGCTTTTCAATGAAACACCATTTATAAGAATGACTAAATTTTATTGCAGAGTTGAACTGATGCCTAAAGTAGATATATTTTCCTGCAGCATGCATGTAAGATATACTGCTTTACCCTTCAGTGCTCTGACCAGCTCTTTTGAAGAAAGATTGCCTGTTTTAGTACTCAATTGAACAACTGTCAGCAAGGTTTCTTGGTGTGGATAATAATTTTCTCAAACAAATTTAGATCACTAATTTCTTTTGGACCTCGTTCAACCATTCAAGATGCACCTAGAGGGCAACTCGTTTAAGTTCAGTTTTGTAAGGCACAAATGATGCAATGTCAGTTAGCTCTACAGCTACATGCCATGTCTGGGAATTAAGTAAGTAATTAGACAAGACTAAATTGAATTCATTACAGGATTAGACATACAGTCTGCTTATTTTACCTGATTATGATATAACAGCCTTGTACATTAGCCACAAACATGATCAAACTTCTTATGCTTGTATAATTAAGAGTGTGCAATTTCCTGGCTATGTTTTCCCAAGATTTTCTATACTGGTTCCAAAGTCCTCACTGTTTCCTCTATGACGCTAAGCCTTATATTTAAAAAAAAGTCTGCAAGACATTTTTATTTCCAGACGGAGGAACCTTCCTTGACACTTCTAGCACCTTCCTTTATTTGTTTTTTTAAAAATACACCTGTGTCTGAAGTACATTCTGATCCATCATGTCACAAATCCATCATCACCTCATTCAGATTTGTTTAAAAGATTCATCTTTTCTGGGACAAGTGGTGAGATGCTACTATAAGTGAGACTGATCACACACTGACCAACTATAGTCACCAACTATAGAAATGATCCCTGAAAGTTAATAACAAAACAAAACCTTATGGTTGCATACACATGTACTACGTTGACTCAAAATAAGGCAATTTAATTAAGTCAACTTAACTTAGTTGACTTAAATTAAGCCATGTTAGAGCATACACACATATGGCTCCTTGACATGGTGGCAGCCGTCTTGTGAGTCCACTTAACTAATGCAACTCAAAATAGTACACCTCGGAGGTCTGTTATCTTGTACCACATTTAAGTTGACTCTTCTCCACATGTGTGTATTCTTTGACAGTTAAGTCAACTTAAAAAAGTTAAGTCAGCTTAACTGTCAGAAAGTTATTGTGTGTGTACACACCCTATATTGCAATCACCTATGGATTTCTATATGTCAGGGCAGGGATAGTCTTGTGTTGTACAAAGTACTGAAGGCAACATAGGTAGCAAGGGCCAGATCAAAATTAATATATAAGAAGCCTCCGTTTAGGTGTTGAAACACCTAAAATTTAGGAACCTGTCCCAAGGAGGCAATCTTAATTGATATTATTAGACTACTGGTTTAGGGACAGAAATTATACATAAACCAGTATAAGGGATCAGAACCCAATCTAAACCTGTAACAGAACAGAAGTTCAGTGCACATAGACTGATTCCAAAATGGCAGAAACCCATTTAAGATAGATCTGGATGGATGTAGTATCAGATTTAATCAATTTAGGTTAGACTGGTCTATTGAACTTCTATTCCATATCGGTGTAGTCCCAAAACATCTCACGATGTTTTGCGGTCCTCGCTAAACCTCCCTCACAGAAGAGGATTCATAGATTAATAGGCATTAGGGGCTGGAAGGCTTCTTGCAAGATCATCAAGTCCAGCCCCCCGCCATAAGCAGGAAATCTGCCGGGGTCAAATGACCCCTGAAAGATAAACATCCAAATGCAATTTGAATGAGTCCAGAGTAGGTGCTTGCACCACCTCTGAGGGGAGTCTATTCCAGACCCTGGGCAGTCAGTCTGTAAAGAAGTTTTTCCTTACATCCAGTCTAAATCAGCCTTCCAGAAATTTGTGGCTGTTAAAACTTGTTATCCCTTGAGCAGCCCTGGTTAACAACTGTTCTCCCAGATTCTGGTGCACCCTTCTTATCTACTTGTAGGCTGCCACCAAGTCCCCCCTAAGCCTTCGCTTCTCCAAATTGAAGAGTCCCATGTGCCTCAGCCTCTCCTCATAAGGCTTGCTATCTTGTCCTTTGATCATGTGGGTGGCTCTCCTCTGGGCTCTCTCAAGCTTATGCAGGTCCCTCCTGAAGTGGGGGACCCAAAACTGGATGCAGTACTCCAGCTACAGCTTCACTAAGGCCAAGTAGAGTGGGAAGATGACATCCCTGGTTTTGGTTGAGATGCATCGGTGGATGCATGCCAGAGTTTGGTTTGCTTTGCCAGCCATGGCATTGCATTTGGTGGCTCATGTTCATCTGTTAGTCAATCAAGACCCCCAAGTCTCTGTTGGTTGTGGTGCTAGTGAGCATAGCACTGCTGAGCCTATAAGTATGATGTTGGCTTTTCCTCCCACGGTGGAGCACCCTGCACTTCTCTGCATTAAATGCTATCAGGTTTTGGTCTGCCCACCTGGTGAGTCTGTTCAAGTCAGCCTGTATCCCCAACCTGTTCTCCAGTGTGATTGCCTTCCCCCATAGTTTAGAGTTGTCTGTGAACTTTGCCAGACTGCATCTAACATTGAATCCAGATCATTAATGAAAATGTTGAAGAGTACTGACCCCTGACAGGTACCACTATTCACCTTGGGCCATGTTGATTTTCTCCTATCAACCAGCACTCTTTGAGTCTGACCCCAGAGCCAGTTCCCCAGCCATTGGACCATGAGATGGTCAAGGACGCAGTTTCCTAGCTTAGCTAGGAAGACATCATGGGAGACCAAGTCAAAGGCTTTCTTGAAATCCAGATATATGACATCAACCTCGTCTCCCTTGTCCAGGCAATGCGTCACCTGGTCATAGAAGGAGATGAGGTTAGTTAGGCAAGACCTTCCAGCAACAAAGCCATGTTGGCTGGCACTCAGAAAGTTGCCTTCCATTAGCCTGCTGCTGATGGAATCCTTAATCTTTTTCTGTAGGAGCTTTCCAGGGATGGATGTCAGACTGACTGGTCTGTAATTTTCTGGGTCTTCCTTCCTTCCTTTCTTGAAGCCTAGGACCACACTGGCTTTTTTCCAATTCTTTAGTACCCCTCCTGAGCACCACAAGTTCTCAGATATCTTTGCCATAGGACGTGCTATGATGTCTGCCAGGTTCTTCAGGACTCTTGAGTGCATACCGTCTGGGCCCGTGGACTTGTAGATGTTGATCTACTTGATCTACATCAATTGTGGGCCCACCCCTGGATGCTTTGCATCCTATCTGACAGGGTGACCCCTTTGGATGGGTGGAAGACTGGCACAAATAAATCGTTTAGGAGATTTGCCTTTTCCTGACAGTCAGGAAAAGGCCTTTTCCTGAGAACTGTCCCATTTGATTTAGCAGGGATCCAATGTTGCCTTTGTTCTTCCTCCAACTTCCCACATATCTGAAGAAGGACTTTTTGTTGTCCTTGATTCCCATGGCTAGCCTGAGTTCAGTGTCTGCCTTGGCTTTTCTAGTCCACTCTCTACAGGTGCCAGCTAGTGCTGTGTAGTCCTCCTTGGTGATGATTCCCATTTTCCATCTGGCAAAGGCTCCTGCCATTGCTCCTCTGCTCTGGCTAAGTCAGACTCACCTGACCACCAAGCTGTCACAGAATGGAGGCAGCAAAGCCTCTGCTCCCCAACCAAAATGATGGGGGAGCATGGGGAGCTGGCAAGGGTGGGAATGGAGCCCCTAGCTCTGAGCTCCCCAGCTGGGATATGTACAGTGTGGAGGGTCCACAGTAGTGGAGGATCCCTGCCCCCCCAGTCTGGCTTCACCCCCATCCCCAGCCTGAATCCGCAATCATCTCAGTCCTGCCCCTCTGGCAGACCCTGCTGTCTCAGCCACAGGGGGGTCAGGTGAGAGGGGACAGAGCCTTCCCACCATCCATCCCTGCAACTGGAGTCTGCACAGTGTGAGTGGACTCACCAAATCCTTAGATGCAGGGGTAGCAGTGGACATAGTCTTCCTGGACTTTTGGAAGGCCTTCGACACTGTCTCTCACCCCGTTCTCATTAAGAAACTGGGGGGCTGTGGTGTCAATACTCACACAGGCAATTGGGTTGCCAACTGGCTGGAGGGCCACACCCAGAGACTGGTGGTGGATGGGTCATTTTCGGCCTGGGGCGATGTGGGAAGTGGGGTTCTGGGCTCTTTAGCCCTGTCTTTGATCTCTCTAGGCACAGCTGGGACCTTCTTTCACCTCTAATAGTCTCACCCCTACTAGAAAGCCCCTTTCCAGCTAAGTGGTCAATTAGCCCGGGGTGCTCTGTCCAGCTCCTGCCCCATGGGGCTCCCCAAAAGTTGAGAGATTTGGTGGTAGGAGTGGCAATTAATAACTCCTCCCCAAATTTCCAAGCCCCACATGCCTAAGTTGGGGTCATGTCATGCCCCCTCCCCAGCACAGCTGGTTTGGAGCCAGGTCACATCCACTTCCTCCCACACAGTCAGATTGGGGACAGGCCATTCCCTTTTCCCTCGTGGGGCTCGGTGACACCCTTTCCACCCACGCAGCTAGATCAAGGCAGGCTATCTCCCCACCGCTGCCTATATGGCCAGATTGGGCCTCACCTCACCCACCCCACACAGTGAACCTGGGACCACACACAGACTACCAAAAAGGCTGAACACCAATGAATTACATTTTTAAGTTACATTCTATCTATTTGGATCCCAATGTATTTTTTGTTAGACCTTAACTGGTTAAAAAAGAGAAAACAATCCAGACAGCAGGCAGTATAGCCCAGAATTCTTCCCTCCAAACTGATTGCCTTCTGCAATTCCCTTTTCTTGTTCTCCTTCTGGCAACAACCCTCGCATTCCTTTCAAATCAACAGTGCACCTTTCAGCAAGTCAGATCAAACTCGATCCTGAAACAATGAAAATGTGCTAAGATACCCATATTTTTACCCACTGAGAAAATGAGAGAAGTATACTTGTACTTCCCTGGCTAGAATAAGAACTGCCTCTCTGAAATAGGTTTTCTCTTTGAAGTAACAAGCTGAATGCTGCCCATTGTCAGAATGGGAGAGCTATGCATCCCCCTGGACACAGGAGGATTGGCTTCTGGGGATGTACTAGGCTACCCATTGAGAGAATAGAAAACCCTAGGGGCTACACATCCATTGATTACAGCATGTCAGAACAGACTCGATTAGTTAAGTCTGCTGGAGCGTGGTAATTACAGCACTACATTGGAGTTCAGCATCATGTGTATCAGTATCCCTGTGCTGAAAAATGGTGGCAGGGGTGCTTTAAAGTGCCACACTCCCTCCCCCCCCCCCCCCCCATCCCCTCATTGACATGTAAAAAAGAAGCAAGCATCAATTAAATCTTTGTTGTCTGGTTGAAAAGTAGGTCCTGGGCCTACACATCTTTCTAAAAGATATTTGATAGATATTTGTAACATTAGTTACAGTACCAATGCAGAAGTTATCAAGAAGATACTTGCCCTGTGTTCTGCAAAAAGCCAAAACAGGTGCTCATACTGAACCATTCTGCCCTTAAAAAATCTACAGATCAATGAATAATTAGCTTGTTTCAATTTTACATCCTCTGGCATTTTAAGTTAAGCTTGAACTATAAAACTAATCAAGGTGACCTATAATGTTTCTCTCTCTTTATACTTATTGCTGTGGAACTTGAGCAATGTTGGATTAATCTTTTTTTATAGGATCCTATTTTTTTTCATTCACCTAACTGATTCTTTCAGAGTGTGTGCTGGTCCACCAATCAGCTGGTGCATCAAAACTTCATATGGTCTAGCTGTTCTGCATTCACCCTTACTCTGGGCTGCATTCTGGGTCTCTTACTTGTAAAGTTGTATTAGACCAAGTCTCATCATACTTAGCTGTCAAGTCTCTTGACCTGAAATAACTTTATTTTATTACGAATACTGTTCAGTTTTTGTTTTTGACTGGACTAATTGCTCTTTTTTTATCCATGCTTTCTTAAATGCTTCATTCAACTACAACTTAAGATTGCTTCTGACTTTCTTTTGTTCCTGATCATACTGACACAAGCACAGGAGTTGTCAGTTAATTCCCACTTTTACTTTGCTACTTTTGCTGAATCCTTTATTAATAAGTAATCATCTTATTGCAATTCTTTCACATTGGTATTAGAGTGCTCTCATTAACACTCTACTTTGAAATCCCTTTGATGTTTTCAACATGTTTACTGTGACACCTTTTGTTTTTTCCCCATGAAATCTACCTATTTTATTTATAGATCATTCAATGTCACTAAAGACATTGCAGAAATAGAAAAGGTCCACAGAAGGACAGTTAATATGATTAGAGGCAGGAGAAAGAAAGGGTTTTATATAAGAGAAAAAAGGTTTTTAGAAAAATTCTTTCCTATTACATCCATGCCACCAAGTTAATCTCAGGGAAACTGGTTAGTGAAACTGTGTACAGAGCTGCGCTAGATTAATTACTGTGGCTAAATTGTTTAACGGGGCCTGAAGGTGTTAGGTCTGCAATGTCTTCTGTTCTCTTTGAAAATACCTGCCTTTGAAAAGAAGAACAAAAACAAATGAATAAGGGACATATTTTGGAAAAAAGTATTGTAGAGCAGTGGTGCTCCCACAGACCAGATTCAGTCCCCCAAAAACTTAGATCCAGCCCACAGCATGGAGGATTAGCAGCAAGCATCTTGGCCTGGCACATCTTCATCCTAGGTTCTGCTGATAATCCCTTCCACAGTCCTCCCTGCTCTCTCCCTCTCCCTTCCTCTATGGCAGATGCTAATTACTCTGTCTCCCACTTTCTCCCTTCCCACTCCCCTATGGCAAGTCCTGTGTACTGGCAGGTCCTGTTTCTTTTCCTCTCTCCCTCCCTTTCCTTCTCCCTCCCTTCTCTCTGACTTTGGCAGCAACCTCCTTCCCCCTTCTCTCCCTCTCCTTAATGGAAGGGAGTGGTGGTCTGTGATGCAGCCAGGTCATGAACACTCAGCCCACCATTCTAGAGGACTGAGCAACACTCTTGTAGAGCACCAGGTTGGTTTTTTCATAAAGATATGTGCTGTACACTGTGAATAGGCACGTTTTCAATGAATGGGCTTCTGATAATAAGTGAACCTATAAACTATAGAAGCTTCTGCTGTTTCTCTAGTCAGAATAGAATTAAAAGGGCTACCCATGATCCAGCTTTAGAGCTATGTCTCCAGCTGAGGTCTGTAAGACATTTTCATGCACAGGATACTATTGCATTATACAATTAGGAACACTATAGTGCGTTATCTCCTTCTGAGACATACAACATTGATCCCTGCTGGAGACAAGAAAGCAAATAGAAGTGATCATTACTTAAGTTCTGTGCAAGGCATTGTGTATGTTCATAGCATGTTCTTTGGTGCTCAATAGAATTTTTTGTGGAATTTCTTTTTCCTTCTACTTGAATTTTTTAAAAGCTGAAAAAAAGAAAAATCAAGGTCTGCTCAAATGAAAGTGTGTTTTAAAAAACCATCAGCTTGGATATAATTCTCCAGGGTTTTGTCTTGTGTGATCATTTGTTCCCATGCAAAGGATGTCAAAGGCTACTAGATCAATTAGCATCCACTTTGCATAATGAAAAAGAATACCAAAGTTGTAAGGCAGGGAAGAATCAAGAACATTATTTCCAAACAACATAGCATGTCATCTGCTAGAATTTCTTCCAAATGCTGTAATTCATGTATTGCCCTTGCTATCTGATTTACTGTTCGTGAATACTTCCTAGTAAAGTATGTGCCAGGTTTTCCAAAGAAAAATCTAAAAATACAAGGTTTAAAACTTTTCATTTCTTTGATTTGTTATTGTTAGGAGACAGGAAAGGTCGGAGCAACAATATTTCAGCCAACAAAAGACCTTTTTGGATCTTCAACACAATTATGAGAGTAAATGTCTAGTTAATGTTTGAGGGAATTCTGTTAAAATCAGATATAAAACAGAACTGTACCGCTGAAGATCAGTGCTTCAGTAAAACAGGAAACCTTTACTATGTACAAACTGAAAGCATGCCACAGTACCTGTTGGCATGAATAGTGCTCTTTCCATTAGCTTTAGTGAACATTCAATCTAGCCCTTGGTGTTTACATGTATTGAGGTATTGTTTCTGAGCAATGGTTTCATTTCTTCATGCAGTTCTATGAAACACGAATAATATGTGGATTTAGTTTTCTTGAATATGATTGTGGAAACAGCTGTCCAGCAGATACCCCATCCATTCTTTTTGGAGAATTGATTTCTCCAAAAAGAAACTAAATCAAATAATTTGCAGTAAGGGGAAAGGCTTCGATTCTTGGTATTCTATTAGTTCAGTGGATGGCAATATTTTCTAGCAGAGGACTTGAATGACTCAGTTCAGGTCCAAAGCGGGCTGGCACTGGAACCCAGACACCACCCCATCTCCCTTAATCCTGGCTCGGGCACAGCTGAAACTCCCACCACTACCAGAATGCCACCAACCTCCCTGGCTCCACAGGCCAGGTGCAGTGGCTCTGCAAGCTGCATCAGCCCTGCATCCCATGGGTTGCCAAGGCTTGTACTGGATCAGCTTAAAGGGGTCTTTTACACGTGCTCCGGAAGGCACTGGGGGCACTTTAATTAGTGAACCGCACTAATTAAAAGCACACAAACATCACGTTTCAGCCTGCCCCATGAAGAAAAATGGTGGCAGTGTGCTTTGAACTAAAGCTCATTTAACAACCTTTAGTTCAAAGTGCCTCGCCGCCATTTTTCAGCACCAGGATGCTGATACATGTGACACTAGAGTCTGTTGGAGTGCATTTATTTCCATGCTCCAGCAGACTCAATTAATCAAGTCTACTCCAACATGCTGGATTTCCAGTGCATCAGAGCTGGCTCCCTGCACATGTATAGGAGCCCAAGATCTCTAGATAAAACTACATGGCCTGAGGTCTGAAGGTCAGATTTTGCTTTCAGTATCACAGGGTTCATTTGAAAAGAGCTCTTTCATCTTCAGTGAAGTAGCTCTGGATTGACACCTATTTAATTGAGACTTCTCTTCAAGAAAGCATTTAAGTACAACCTTTATCAAACATTTGCTAAGCTGAAAGTATAGACTCATATGCTTTCCCAACAAGGGCTGCTGTCTGGAATTGGGACTTGGGAGCACAATCTGTATATGAGTTAATTTATGAAAAGGTAGATACTGGCAAGCATGTAACAAATTATACTTCTTCTCCTAGTACACCTTTAATCACAGGATAGAATATTAATGCTATTTCCCCAAGCTTTCAGTGAATCTTTCTTATCCCACAATCCACCAAAACAAACTGGGTAAAGCACTAGCTCTCAGAACTAGCAGCCAGTCCAATTAAACATTAACTACACTTTAGGAACATAGCTTATAAATGTTAAAACAAAATCAGCAAGGTAAACATGTGGTTGAAATACATGTACCTAGTGAAATAGAGGTCATCACATATACAAACATTTGATGCTGAAGTATTCTTCAGATTTCTCTGAACTGTTTTGGGTGATTGCAAATCCAGTTTAAAGCAGTCATTTTCCACTTAACTGGGTTGATTTGTAGTTGCTACTCAGACACTACTTATTATGGTGTCATCTGTAGTTAAGGGTGTGTCAGAGTGTTCATCAAAAACCTCTTTTTGAGGGGTTTATATGCACTTGATCATTCTAATCAGAGTGAATCCGGAATATTGTCAACAGTCTGTGCAGCCTAATACCTTTAGAATAGTATATATCTAATAGTTGGATTCTCAATATAGTATAGAATTAAAAGTACTGAAATAATCATTTTCTTGTGAATGTTCTTGTCTCAGGGCTTTTGCTAGTTATGAACTGAGGCCAGGAAGAGCCCCCCCCCACACACACACACACACTCACTCCCCATCATAAATGCTACTGGCTTCTGGCAGAAGGGTTTTGTCTTTGGCCATAGTTAAGAGTGGGGATTTCTGGCTGGGGTATGCTAATGCTTTTGCTAATATTATAAAAACCCAGCAGTTCCTGACTAGAGGGTCTTGCTTTTCCACTCAGGATTGAACCACTTAGCAAATCTGAGTCCAGGAAGACATTTTTCTCTTTGGTGACATTAGCACAGGCTCTATTTCTTGCTTCCTTTGCAGTGTGGGGCAGTTGGATCTTTTTATCATGACCTGCTGATCATGTATTCACCAACTACTTCCCTGTCATTGTAGTGGCAGGACAATGGCAGTGCCCTCAGTCCTCTCCTGCTTTTACCAAAGGTATATTATAGGCTGGTGTTTTGCATATTTTTTCATGTAGTTGTGTATGAAAGTTTACAGTGGCAATTTTGATAATTCCTTGGTAAGTAATTGCCAGCAAATGAAGAGGACTGGACGTTGCCACCCCAGATGTCCCTTCCAGTTTTTTACCTCAAGTTTCTCTTAAATTAGCTTAAAGGAAAATAAGAATTAATTGTTTAAATATTGAATGAATGCTGAGCAATGCAGTTACATGACTAGCCACTTCCAGGAAGGTCTTTGTGCATTTACAGGCCTGACTGTCACCCTAATGAATTTTGCAGTATAATTATTTTGGACACATCATAGCTGAGCACTGATTATCATAGTCTTATTATTTTATCTTAGCAAACAATGTTAAATATTGTTGTACCCTTAAGGATCCTTGCTCAAGTGACTGGATCTTAACTTAAATAAATTAATGACCCTCCATGTTCAGCAGTCAAGGGTCTGGTGATTAACATTAAAATATCCCTCTGGCTTCTTCTCATTTAAACCTGACAAGAGCACACTGTTCTGTTTTTTAAAATCCTCATTTGAAAAACAGAGTGAGTTAAGTCTGTGTAGGTTGCAGCCTGTTAACTACTGACTTTAATCTCATTGGGGTTTATGCAATGCGCTTTTCTAAAATTATTTTTAATTAAGTACAGCAGAGTGACATTGAAAAATAGATTCCTCTCAGAAACCCCTGCACAAAATGGCCCTAAGCGTGCTCCAAGAACAGGTTGCTTTGCAACATAAGCCACCTGATTTTCCTCTTGCTTTTTGAATTCTTAAATTTGACAGCTCTTCTTGAAATTGCCTTTCACAAAGTTGCCTACATCCTTCTATGTACTCTGAGATTATGTGCTCTTCCAGCCATTGAACTCTTTCCAAGAGTCTATACAAGGATCCTGAGAATCCTTATATAGAAACCTTATCAGATACAATACCTTTTCAGCAAGTACAAAAAGTACACTTACTACCTGGCTGAGATCTAGCTCTTTCACAGCACGACTGAATCAAAAGTTTAAAAACATATTAACAATGCATACTTCCAGTTATTACTGCATAAGATATTTTTCACACAAGACAAAGAACAAAGAACTGATTGAATAGCATTAGTGAAGGAAGCTATAATTGACTTGCTATACCACTGAAATATGATCTAATTTCTCTGGAGGGGCTGAAAATGAGAAAAAGGGATTCTAGATAGAGAACTGCTTCTTCTGATCAGTCCACTGGAACCATAATGATATCTTAGGGGCCATTATCAGCCTTCATAATATACAGCAGTCTTAGAATTAGGGAGCTATAAAAACACAACATAGGATCATAGAAAAATAGGGCTGGAAGGGACCTCACAAGGTCATCTAGTTCAGTCCTGTGCTCAACAAAGGATCGTTCCCAGCCAAGTGTCTAGCTAACCTGCTTTTGAAAATTTCCAAGCTTGGAGATTCCACAACTTGTCTAGAAAGCCTGTCCCAATGTCTGGCCATTTATAGTAAAAAAGTTCCTCCTCATCTTCAGCCTAATTTTCCCCTGCTGTACCCTGAGGCCATTGCTCCTAGTCTTGTCCCCTAACGACACAGAAAAAAGCCCATCTCCATCCTCTCTATAATCACCCTTCAGGTATTTGAATAGTGTTATTAAATCCCCCTTCAGTCTTCTCTTTTCTGGACTAAATAACCTAAGATCTTTAAGCCTTTCCTCATAAGCATTGCCTCCAAGGTCCCTAATATTTTTTGTTGTGTAACCATTGCACTGGATGCCAAATTGCCAGTTTTTACTAGGTTCTGGCTCATCTGATACAGACACATTCAACTAAAATTACTCACAACTTATCATTTGAGAAGCCTATCACCTTTTGCTTATGTAACGTTTCAGTTTTCAATATGAATGGGGTAAAGTAAAACTAATCTGCAGAGTTGATACAGAACTAATCTGCAAGCATGGCCAGCGCTAATAACTTTAATGACAGTCCTGTTTTTTCCTTTAATAGCAGATCCCTATTTGTGTCTGTGGTTATGAATTCAGAATGCAAGAATTTTTATTAGTTTTTAGTTTGTTCAATAAACATTGTTATTGTTATTCTAAATAACCAATGTTCTTTCCTTAGAAGTGTCTGGTAGTAACTTTTTATCGTTTTCAGATGAATCTTCTTGTACTTTGAAAAAAAAAGCTATGTACTTTTATGAGGAAACTTTTTATGAGGTGGTCTAGACAATAGACCCCATTCCTTTCTCCAATTTGCCCATACATTTTCTTCTTTGAAAGTATTATATGCTTATTATCTATTTTTTTAATCATTTTACAGAGATGTCATTTTTTGTATGGAACCATTTTCTCCATCAATCCATGAATCTCCCCATTCAGTCCCAATTTCACATTAAGCTGAAAAAGCTCAGAAAAATTAAAATATGGCATTCCAAATGAGATACATGGGGTTTCTTCCAAAAACCACAAGAATAATCAAAATAAAGTCATTTAAAATCACCAGTTTGTCAAAATCACAGCTTTTCATGAGAAAGGCTCAGTTCTGACAAAAGTTTCATCTAGAAAATTTCTCAGCCTGCGTTGATATCCTAAATTAAAACTAGAGAAATTTAGGCTGGTCCTAATTACCCAGAAATCCAATGGGTAGGGCACTCTCCTGATATAGGCAAAAATACAGGATCAGATTCCTGCTGTTCTTGATTTGAAGCAGGCATTTTACTTCGACACAATAGCTTGCTGATAAGGGTAGTTCTGTGGGATGTGGGAAACTCACTTTAGGGCCCTTCTCTTTTTCAAGCAGAACAGGGAGTGAAGCCTGGGTCCTTCACAACCCTGAGTGCCATAAATGTCTTAACCACTGGGCTATAGGCTATTCTGGAAAAAAAAAATTCTCTGTTTTCTTACAAAATATTGTAAAGAGTCTAAACTTATGGCAAAAAGATGATTCCTTTAGGATGGGAAAATTCTTCTATCCACATCTTTTTGTTCTACTGTAACACAGAATTGCAAACTAAACATCCTTCTCTTATCCAGTTTAAGGAATATTTTACATCTCCACCATAGCTTAGAAAAACACAACTGTCTTTATAATTATCTATCTATAAGATTCATAATTTTTAGGGCCAGCATAATGGAGACCATATTCTTCCCTAAAATAATAGCTAATATATTCTGGGAAAAACATCCAGCATGATTTTACAATGGTCAGTGACAGACAATTGATTGCAATCATCAGGATGAAAAAAAATGTGCCATAGTTCAATCAGAATTGTAATATCCACATTGTATCCTGTTATAGCTTTGTCTACACAAGTGAAAAGTCTTCAATTATCAAATGTTCATAGACTTCATAGACATTAGGGCTTGAAGGGACCTTGAAGATCATCAAGTCCAGCCCCCTGCCCCAAAGGCAGAAAGTCAGCTAGGGTCAAAGGATCCCAGCAAGATAAGCATCCAATCGTTTTTTGAATGAGTTCAGAGTAGGTGCCTGCACCACTTCTGGAGGGAGTCCATTCCAGGCCTTGGGGGCTCGGAGAGTTTTTCCTTATGTCCAGCCTAAAATGGTCATGGAGGAGTTTATGACCATTGGTCCTTGTCATCCCTTGGGGTGGTCTGGTGAACAGACTTTCTCCCAGATCCTGATGCACACCCCTTACATACTTATAGGCACCCACCTGGTCACCCCGAGCCTGCGCTTTTCCAGGCTGAAGAGTCCCATGGCTCTCACTTTTCTCATGGTTGGGCTATGACACCTACCCGCTCCTTCAGTACTCTAGGGTGTAATCTGTCAGTACCAGCTGACTTGAAGATGTCCAGCCTCTCAAGGTGTTTCTTTACAAGGTCTACACTGATGATGGGTATAATTACACCCTCACCCTAGTCATCCTCATCATGCTAGGCAGGGCAGTCCCTTTGGGCTGATGAAAAACCAATGTGAAGTACCTGTTAAGCAGGTTGGTTTTTTCCTGGGTGTCTGTTATCAGTTGTCCCATTTGGTTCAGCCAGGGGTCCAATGTTACCCTTGCTTTTTTTCCAACTCCCTAGGAAAAAAAAGCATAAAAAGGACCTTTTTATTATCCTTGATATGTGAAACCAGATGGAATTCGGTTGCAGCCTTGGCTTTCCTGATCCACTCCCTGCAGGCACGGACCAGTATAATATCTGCTCCCTGCAGGCACAGACTCCTCCTTGGTGGTGATTCCAGCTTTCCATCCTTTATAAGTCTCTCTTTTTAGGTGAAGGAGGTCCTCAAGTTCCCTGCTGAGCCAAGGGGGTTGCTGTGCCCTTTTGCTACCCTTCCTCCAAGTTACGATGGACAACTTTCGTGCGGTCAGGATTTCTCCCTTGAGAAGCAGCCACTTCTTAAGCTTTTCTTCAATAAACTAACAGCTTAAGGTTTTCTTCAATCAACTAACAGCTTTGAGTCTTTCTCTATTAAAAAATAAATTTAAAAGCTTATGTTTTTCAACCCTTTCATCACTTCATCAGTCTTATCCAAACATTCTCCAATTTGTTACCAAAATTATTCTTGAATTAAGGACACCATCATTGGACACACTGGGCATGTCCACACATGCAAGCATGTGCACTTGCAGCTGCTCAAATAGAAGCAGTACAAATCTGAGCTGGGGCTTTTTGCCTCAGCGTATGTGTTCGGACATGCCCTTTGTTGTGGAGCAAATTGTGCCACTTGCCTTCTCCTGGATCTGCAGCAAGGAGGAGCTAGAGCCCAGGGCCAGCACCTGTGTTGTCTGCAGCAGTATAAAAAGCTGCCCTGTCCTGGCCCCATCAGTACAAAAAGGTGCCCTGGCAGGTAGGTCATGGCTACTCACTCTCAGGAGGTTCTGGGACCCAGCCAGTTGGTAACTGGGGACACTACCCCTTGTGCCAGCTGGACTGCTGAAGAAGCCCTGAGAGGCTGGGGGAGTGGGCAGGGCCAGCAGGGATCCCCCTCCCCATAGTCTCATCCCCCTCCTCCAGCCGCCCCAACTCCTTACTTACCAGCACAGAAGCCCAGCTGCTGGCATGCTGCCTACCCTGAAAAGACAGCACCAGGCAGCACAGGCATCATAGGCAGCTTCAGCATCAGGGTGAGGGCCAACCACAGAGATGCTCTGGCAGCCAGAGCAACTTTGTGGAGGACTTAGCCTCCGGTTGCCCTGCCCTGCCCTGCTTTTTTTACCTCCATTTTTTTTTACCCCTGGATATCCAGAGGTCTAATTTTTCCCCCGCACTGCAAACTTGCAGTGGGAGGAATCTCTTCCTGTTCCTGCACATGCTTCAAGAGGCACATGTGGGCTTGTCTGGATATGCCCAGTGTTCCTGTAGTGCTCACACCAATGAAAATTACAGAGACAATCTAGCTTCCCTGCTGTTGCTCAATATTCCTCTATTTATATAATCTAAGGATCTTGTAACATTCGGAATTGGACTGGAAGCTCATGTTTAGCTGATTATTTGCTATGACCTCCAGTACCAAAGAAGGGGTACCATGACCTTATGAACAGCTCTCTATGGGTTTCTGTTAGGGCTGTGCAAAATTTCACTGGCTGTTTTATTGTGATGCTGTTTTGGCTCATTTTGAGCTCAAAACAGGGAAATTGAAATGAAGGTCTTCTAAAAAGCCTCAAAATGAATTAAGAGCAGTTGAAACATTTTGAAAGTGGAAGCTGGGCTTGCCTGCAGGGAAACAGAATGTAAGGAGAGGGAGGGGGAAGAGAGAGAAAGAAGGGGGTAGGACTGCTCTCATATTGACTGTGTAGCTGGCCATAGTTTCATAGTTTCATAGTTGGTAGGTTTGGAAGGGACCTAAGTAGATCATCAAGTCCGACCCCCTGCCATGGGCAGGAAAGAATGTGGGGGTCAAATGACCCCAGCTAGGTGATTACCCAGTCTCCTTTTGAAGATCCCCAGGGTAGGAGTGAGCACCACTTCCCTTGGAAGTTGGTTCCAGATCCTAGCTGCCCAGACTGTGAAGTAGTGCCTCCTAATATCTAGCCTGAATCTCCTCTCAGTCAACTTATGTCCATTATTCCTTGTTACTCCCAGTTGGGCTAGGGGAACAGGGACTCTCCCATAGCCTGCTGGTCCCCATTGGCCAGTTTGTAAATGGCCACAAGATCCCCCCTCAGCCTTCTCTTGTGGAGGCTGAACAGGTTCAGGTACCGTAGCCTTCTCTTGTAGGGCCTGCCTTGCTTCCCCCCTAATTATGCAAGTGGCCTTCCTCTGGACCCTCTCAATGCTGTCCACATTCCTCCTGAAGTGCGGCACCTAGAACTGGACACAGTACTCCTACTGTGGCTTGACCAGTGTCACACAGAGGGGGAGGATCACTTCCTTGGCCCTGCTCGTGATGCATCTGTGGATGCATGACAAGGTGCGGTTAGCCTTCTTGACTGTGTCCCCACATTGGCAGGCCATGTTCATTTTGGAATCAATAATGGTTCCAAGATCCTTTTCTGCCTCTGTGCTGACGAGAAGGGAGTTCCCCAGCCTGTAGGTATGCTGCTGGTTCTTCCTTCCCAGGTGCAATGCCTTGCACTTGTCCGTATTGAAACCCAACCTGTTCTCATCCACCCACCCCTGTAACCTGTACAGATCTAGTTGTATCCTGTCTTTCTCCTCCAGCATGCCCACTTCTCCCCACATCTTAGTGTCACAGTCACCTACTTTCTTAATGAGAATGGGGTGAGAGACAGTGTCGAAGGTCTTCCTAAAGTCCAGAAAGACTATGTCCACCACAACACCTGCATCCAAGGATTTTATGACCTGGTCGTAGAAGGCCACCAGGTTGGTCAGACATGACCTGCCTCGAATGAACCCATGTTGGTTGCCCCTAATATGATCCCCCTGCTGGTCCCTGGCAAATTTGCTCCTGGATAATTTTCTCAAAGAGCTTCCCTAGGACCAAGGTGAGACTAATGGGGCCATAGTTTCCTGAGTCCTCCTTCCTCCCTTTTTTGACAATGGGGACCACACTGGCCCTTTTCCAGTCCTCTGGCACCTTGCCAGAGCACCATGAGTGCTCCTAAAGCTATGACAGGGGTCCCACAATGACCTCTGCTAATTCCCTCAGCACTCTGGGGTGGAGATCGTTGGGACCTGCTGATGTGAACACATCTAGTCACACCAGAAGTTCCCTGACTAGGTCCTCACTGACCCTAGGCCAGTAACTGTGATCCTTCCCTGAGGTCCCTCCCAATCCCAGTGCTCTGGGGGAGGGATGGAAAAACAGCATAAAAGGCAGCATCATTTGAACTGGCCTGCTTTCTGCCTTGGGGTCTGACAGATACTTCCAACAGCTCAGGAGCATTAGACAACAAAAGTTGCTAGTGACATTGATTTGATTTTCTACTTGCTAGCCTAGTAAATGAGATTCCACAATACCTTTTGCTTTCTTTCTAGACCCTTTTATTTTATTATTATATTCATTGATTTATTCTTTTCAATTTCATAATTATATTGGATGTTAAACTATACAATTTATATAGGAAGGCAGATACATTTTCATATTTTTATAAAAACAAGACACTGTGAAACACACTATGAAGCATAGTGAAAAGGCAGATGGCAAGCCTTCAGGAGAGGTGGAAAAGTGGATAGAAGGAGAAGTGTAAGTTCCCCCCCCTCCCCCAAACTGAGACCCGGGTTCTTTCCTGCAGCTAGCAGGAATGAGGCTTCCAAAAGCAGCAAGGACAGGGAAGCAGTGCCAGTACCACTGCCTGCTCCTGAGTCTGCATCCCCTCCAAGAGCACCAGCAATAACCCCTCCCACCACCACCATGACAACAAGCAGCAGCACCAGCGTGACAGTCTCGTTCACCCCCATTTCACTACCCGTGCTCAGCCTTCCAGTGCCAGAGGAAAAGCTGGTGCTGGATCTGAGTGCCCTAGCAAGGGAAATTCTGGGGAAGGAGGGGGAATCAACTGAGTTTGTGCTTCACACCCCTCATGTTTATCCTAGAGCCAGGTCTCCTTCCCCAGAAAGCACTTCAGAGGAAGTTGAGATAGAAGTTGTGGAGGCAAGTGGCTCAGCTGAGTCCACTCTTCCTATTGCTGTGCCTCTGCCTGCTAAGGAGGGGTAAAGTGCAGCAGCAGCCACACATATACCCGCAACCCAGAAGTGAGTGGGTAGTGTGGTCTGGGATCATTTTGATCTGGCAAATGATCCCACATATGCTCTCTGCCAGCACTGCCGAGCAAAAATCAGTCCAGGCAATGGAACAAAATACATGACCACCATAGGGATGCTGATGCATCTCTTCAGGCACCACCTCTTTGCCCTTGCACCTCTTCAGCTTGGCACCAGTGTGAGCGTGCCCAAAGGGAAGTCCCCCTCTGACCCCAAAGCCCCCATTCCCTCAAAGCAGAGGCAAGCCAACCTGGAACAGTGGTGGAAAGGCAGACAGAAAGGGGGGTGAGTTGTAAGGGTGAGTGAGATCACTCAGAGCATTGGGAAGATGCTTGCTGTTGATGGCCAGCCCTTTTATTACTTAAGCAACCAGGGTTCAGGTGGCTTATGGCACTTGTGGCCCCATCCTACTAATTGCCTGCATGCACCACCTTCAACAGGACAGTGGTGCTCTCCCTGTATGAAGTATGCAGGGAGTACTTGAGGGAAGAGCTGCACAAGGCAGGTCTGCAGGTGGCCTTACACTTCACCTTGGACATCTGGAGCAGGTGTGTTAGAGATCATGCCTACCTCTCCCTCACCAGGCACTGATGAGGGACCAGTCAGGCTGTTGGTGAACTGTCCTTCAAGCTGAGGTGATGGATGAGTCCCACATGGCAACAGAGATCATGAGGGCAATGAACCACTTGGTGCAGGGGTGGCTTGTTGGGCAGGGCAAGCTCACCCATGGGTCGATGGTCACCAACAATGGGGCCAATATAGTCAAGGTGGTCTGTGATGTCAACTTTGTTGGCATCTGCTGCATAGCACACAAGTTGCACTTCATTTTCAGGTATGCCTTGGAGGGGGACAGAACTGCTGGTGATGGCACCAGCACCACCAGCAAACTCATTTCCAAATGCAGGAAGGTGGCAGGTTACTTCCACCAGAGCATCAAGTGGTGGCAAGATGCTGTGGGACAAACAAGCAGAGCTGAACGTACCGCAGCACAAAATCATGCAGGATGTGGAGACTTGGTGGAATTCAACATCCCTGATGCTCGAGAGGCTGGTGAAGCAACAGAAGGCCATCCATGAAATGGCCTTTCTTGGGAAGACTGAGATCGCTACCTCCCTTAACAGAGCTGATGTCCCTTCCAACCCTAATTTTCTATGATGCTATGATTCTAAGACAAGGGGAGCCTCAAAGGCTACCTGCTTATATATATATACATAACATTATGTGTGTATAACATTACCAATTACACACACACACAGGTCGGTAATGTTATGTAGTAATTAGCAACTTATGGCTAAAGTGCCTTGTTTAGTCTTTTACATACATTAACTTCCTGGCGCTGGACTGTCTGGAATGCTTGCTGCTAAGAGCTAATACATTTTGCATAAGTGGTATATCAGGAAATCCCAACCCTACACAAGAACATAGCTGCTTCAGCTTCCATATGGACTAAAAGGTTAACAGTTTAATATTTGAAGTTTCCTAGTACCCTTCCAAGTGAGACAACTGAAGCATATTCCCAAAGTTTCATGCACAATTCTCACCGAATCTTTTCTGAAATGTTCTTTGCAACAGCTTAGCTCTTATTTCATTTATGAAGACATAACCTAAAGAATAAAATGTCTTCCAAAGTGTTGTCCAGAGCTGTTTGATTACAGGCAAAGAATATCTTAAATATTCTTGTGAGCAAAACCAGCATGTGCTTGATAATCAAGTCTCTTATATACCTTTTTGTTAGCACAAAATTCCTAAACAGCTGCAAAAAGTGCAATTTTATGCAGAGGAAATGAAACTCATCCTATTTATAAAGGTGAGGTCATCTAATCAGAGAGCAGGAGCAAACTAGTCAAATAAGAGGGACTAGTCACAGAGCCCAGCAGCACTCAGCCCCAATGGCTCCAGCTCCCAAACAGAGTATAGTGCCCTGCCGAGCTGCTCTGCCACACAGGTGCCAGGTGGGGGTGGTGATCCCCACTGCTCCCACTGCCCTGCACTGTTCAAGGGGGCTCTGCCATAAGCCCTTAGAGGCCCCAATCCCCACTGCCAGAGACAATGAGTGCAAGGCTTTTTTCTTTTCCTTTTATTGCCAGGATGCTGGGGCTGGGTGGGGGAGATTGGGCAGTGTGGGCTATGCAGGGGGGCTCTGCCACTTGGCCCCGGAGCCCCCACATCTGATGCTACTGCCAGGGAGTGTGGCCAAATGGGGCAGCCATCCGGAGTTGGGCAGGGCGGGGCTGGGTGGGCGGGGGGCGGCTCTGCCAGGTGAATGTTGAGCTATTCTTTTTTTTTTTTTTTTGAAGTGCTGGGACTAGGCTGAGTCTGGGCAAAGGATGCGGCCAGGCAGGGCAGCCATGGGGCTTCTCCCATGGCTCCCACTGCCTGGGGAGAGGCAGGCACAGTCAGAGGAGCCACAGAAGCACCTGCACCCATGGGAGAACCTGTGCCTGCCTCTCCCTGGCCAATCTGAATTTCTGAATCAGCACTGAATCTCTGTTTCTGACTCAGCTGAATTGAATGGGGACATTGATTCGAATCACCAAATCAAATCACTGTCCTCTGAATTGGCTGAATCTGAATTGAATACTTCCCTATATGTACAGGCCTATCAGACATGACTGCAACAGAAGCTGCCTAAAACTATTTGGAGATAATCCTCAATGAGACGATTATTTCTGAGCCATTCAGAAGGTCCATAGATTGTTTGCCTGCCCTAATGTATGGACACTCCTGTTTTAAGAGGACTTCATATATATCTAAGTTAATATGTAACAACAACCTAATTGTTTTACAAATTAATTAATGATCACATATGTAAAAATTATTAAATAATTTTATTATGAGAGAAAGAATAGTATTTATTAGGTAAAATTATTAAAAAAATGGATAACTGGATCTGTCCTACCTATATCCATCAATGGTAGGATTAGCAAGTTAGTGAAAAAGGGATTTTACTAATTTTAATTAGACATACAGATTATTAAAAAGGAAAAATTTTGAGGGTAGATCCTCAGCTGATACAAGTCAGTGGCTCCACTAACTATAATGAAATAACATAAGTTAGACCAACTGATGTGAACTGTTAGATAGTGCAGAGTAGAAAGCTTAGTCATGCTACCAGGAAGATGAACAAAGTGCCACAGAGTTAATAAAATGATGAGCAGTAGAAGTCTGTACATTTAGAAAGCTCAGACAGGGAAGAAAAGAATTTGCTCGCTTGATTAGGAATTTTGTGAGTTTTCTTTCTCACAGCAACATATTTCGCTATCCTAAAACCAGCAAAGGTAGGACAAACCCACTAAAAGTGCTGGATGAGCCAAAGAAAGAGAGAAGAAGATGACTCTGTTCTCGAGTATATTAACAGCAGTGTGATATGCACGTCACCAGAGGTTACTCTTCCATCCTATTCAAAACTGATGAGGCCTCACCTGGAGTTCTGCATACAGTTTTGGACATCACACTTGAAGAAATACAGGAACATATTAAAAAGAGGGCAAACAAATATTGGAGGTCTGAAAAACATGACATAAGAAAAGTTTGAAAGAATCAGGATTATTTAACCTGAAGAATACAGTTTTTGATAAATCTTCAAATACAAAAACCGTTTATATAAAAAGCATAGTGATCAAATGTTCCCTGTTAACAGGGGAGAGGACAGAAATAAATGGCTTAAATTGTAGCAAAAGAGATTTAAGTTAGATATTAGGAAGAACTTGCATGGAGCCAGCCTGGCTCAGTGGTGCATGGGGCACATGGGAGCAGGATCCAGCCTGGCCTGAGGGCACATGGCTTCTGTGAGTGGTGCTAGGAGCCCTGTATTAGAACAAGAGCAGTCTCGTCTTGCCCCAGAGTGTGCGCCAGCAGGCCAGGCCAGCACCCTGCACCATATGCAGTTCCTGGGTCTGAGGGGTCCCTGCCAGGAGGTGCCAGGAGTAGAGCTGTGCAAAGCTTCAGGTGCTGATTTGATTCAGAGAAGATTTGGCCCAATTTGGCAGCTGAATCAAACTGGGAGACCAATAAAAAGGTCTGAATCAATTCAAAGCTCTATGAAGCAATTTGGAAAAGATTCAGAGAGCTTCGGAGATTCAGGCAGTCCCCACTCACTGCCGCAGGGAGCTGGAACTGGACTCTGTGCCAGTATGTAGGGGGCAGGGAGGGGCTGGAGAAGAAGTGAGGGGACCATGGGTGGGCCCCCACCAGGCCCCAAGCCCTGCCTGCTCCCCCAGATCCCCTGAGCACTCCTTGACCAATGCCCTCTCTCCCAGCCCCATCAATGCCTGCCCTGCCCGGCCCCACTGTCCTGGAGCTTTAAAAAAAAAAAAAAGGCCCGCACTCACCAGATGCTGCTTGGTGGGGGGCGATTTCCACTGCCCCCCACTGTCCCGTGCTAAATGGGGGGCTCTTCCACAAGTTCCCGTCCCCCAGCAGCTCTCCAAGCCCCACTGATAGCTGCCCCGCCCGGCTGCTGCAGTGGCCATCGGGTCTTCTGGGGGTTTGTGGAAGATACCCCCCATGCAGTGTGGTGCAGTGGGAGACAGTGGGGATCACCCCCCTTCCCCCCCCACCTGGCAGGAGCCAGTGAGTCTTGAGCTTTTTTCCTTTTTTTTTTCTTTTTTAAGAGCCCAGACACTGGGGCGGGGGGGCAGCCATGGTGGGTAGCTGGGAGAGTGGGTGGCAGATGGGGCCTGTTTGATTTGGAGATTCGGCCAATTCGGCGGTGGCCAAATCTCTGAATCAGATTCGGCTGAGTTGATTCCTATTCAGTGATTCAAATCACTGAATCAAATCACTGTCCCCTGAATCAGCCAAATCCAAATCCACAGTGAATACTAGCTGCTTCGTACTGACCTAGACAGGAGTGCCCTGATGGCTGCTGCTGCTGTGCTATGTGCCATGTAGGGGGGTCGATGAGGAAGCCACCCTTCCCTACCTGTTCCCCTCACCCCCACAGTCTCCCCAACCTGCACACAAAGTCCTCACACCGCCACATCCCTACTTACCTGGCACAGAGCCTGGGTCCAAGCTGCTGCTGCTGCAGTCTTGCCCTGCTCCAATTTGCTCCAGCACTCTAAGGCAGCATGCTGGAGCAGAAGGGGCACATGGCAGCCATAGAGACTCTCTGGCTGTTTGTTAGGGCTTCTCTCTGGAGGACCCAGCCTCTGGTGCCTCCAGGCACATTGCAGGAATGTGCCCTGCACCACTTTTTCCCAGTGGGTTATTTTTTTATACCGGGATTTCACATTATCAAATTTAGAGTCCACACTGCAAATATGCAGTGCAGGTAACATTTTTTCACTCCCAGAGTACCTCTTCCAGTGTCTCAAACTGTTTTTGCTGCAATTTAAGCCATTTAGTTCTGTCCTGTCCCCTGTGAACAGGGAATGTTTAATCACCATGCTTTTTATATCAACCATTTTTGTATTTGAAGACTTGTCAAATGATCTATCCTTCTTCAGGTGGCAAAGGCATAATAAAAACTTTGTTACTGGCACAAAACTCCCCTAAACAGCTGAAAAGAGATCAAGTTTTTGCATAAAAAGGGAGATTTTTTCCTTTAAATATCTATGACATTGGAAAGTTTTAAATGAAGGTTAAATAAGCATATGCTTGGGATGGTTAAACAGGGATGATCCTGCCTTGTGCAAAGGGTTGGACTTGATGACCTCCTGAGGTCCCTGCCAGCCCTATTTTCTCTGATTCTATGATGTGAAGGCCACAAAGAAAATATCATCCCTTGGATACATTATTCTGTGGTATTTGATCAGATAAATGATTCGAGGGATAGAGGGATTGACTTTGAAGGAAAGTTTAAGGTGAACAAATATGCACAACTTGACTAAGCTATGTTTAACTGTATTTGAGGCACAGAAAAGTACTAGGAGAGGAATTTGGGGGATTCCAAGAAGTCTGATCAGGAATAATAAGATGAAATTTAACATAATACCCCCAGCCCAGCTAAATATGGAAAGAGGAGTTTCTATTCGTCCATCAAATTTTGCTCTAATTTACACTGCACAATGGGGCTGACTTGACATATGTAAGGTTCTATCTGATCTATTAAGCTGTGGATTAGTCTTGCTGCGAATTTTGTAGAAGGCATATTGTTTGAACCATTGAAAAGTGGACTAGACAATATATACTGCAGAGAATAATATGGCATTGGTGGGGAGATGATTTAGCTATCCAAGTAGGTCTAATTTATCTCTACTTGCTATAATTCAGTGACAGATGAGACAATGTTACACCATTTCCTTGAGTATTTGTGACTAAAACCAAGACTTTTCATATAGCTTTAGCATAAAGTATTTCTTGATACATCTTTTAATAACCTATTCTAGTTTACATAAGAAATATTTGTCAACATTTCCAATTTTAATTAAATGTTGCCATATCTTTCCTTTAGGCATGGCATTCTTATAGTTCTAAGCACAGCATGCTAATTTTGTCAAACTTTATTAAGTAACCTTTGATTGTGGAACTCTTTGATTCCCATTGACTTCTCATGAAAGCCTTTGGGGTTTTTTATGTGTATCCAAGAAACCACACTGAAGTTAGTTTAGTATCAGCTAAGCAGTTCCCCCAGTTGTTTATGTATGTTGCATAAGATTTGTTTTCTGTAGAAGCTCAAATTAAAATAAAATAAAAAAATCTGATCTGAATTAGCTTTCAGCATGAATAAAAGATCTATGCTATTCCCCCATATACATTTTTACATTAATTAAAGTATCGTGTAGTGTCCTTATGCTGTTCTGACATTTTGATTTTCCTTTAATATATTTTGACGTGCCCTTCACACACACACAAAAAGTTAAACTCAGTATGATTTAGCAGCTCAAAGTCTCTAGCGTGTGATATCAAATATATTCAGGAAGATTAACGTCAGCTTTTGAGGCAACAAAGACTCTTCCAGCACTGTAAAGTGCAGGGATGATTATGAATGGGTTTGTACATGTCAACCTCTGCTTCATTAATGAGGATCGTGTGGGTGGAACTGTCAGAAATGGTGGTGCTTCTTTTCTTGCTCTCATAATAACTTACATCTGAAACCAGGCACTATGATGCTTTGTTTATTAAGGTACTGCAAGCCTCAGTTTTATTGTGTCTCCCCTTATATCTCTTGCAACTGCACTTTGTATACAAGGGTTCAGTTCCAGGGAGCAGAAGTTGGGTCAACAGCAGCCGATTAGGATGCTTATTCTGATAGTTCATTTCAACAACCACAAATGACAAACAAATGAAATACAACCAAATCATTCAAGAGAAAAAGAACTGGCTTTTTCCATCAGGCAAACTTATAAAGGTTTCAGTGCTTAAAGCAAAATCATGTGAATCACCTTTTTATGAAATTTGTCACATGATATTATTACCACTGAAGTGACTGATATAGGAATAAATACATTCTTTAAGTCAAGACCAGAAATCAGTCTAAAATTATAGGTGTAACAACACAGCACTGTCCTCAGTGCAGCTCCAGCTCCTGTCATGCTGTTTGCTGTGGTATAACTAGCTGTTACTGCTGCAATGGTTGCTTTTGTGCCATTCAAAAAAGGCAGTGCCTGGGGTTGCTGTCTCAGGTGCCCACTGTCAGTTATGCTACTATCTGACATTTGTAGCATACTTCAAAAAGAAGCTATGGGTTTGGGGCAAAAATTACTGGATAAAGCTCTTTATTGGGAAGAGCTAGACTAGAAGATTATAATACCTACCTTTCTCCTTAAAATCTGTGCATCTATGCATAATTGTACTTCAAGAACTTTCCTGTAGAGCATTAGCAGTTTTCATTCTGGCAAAAAAATAAGCATGTGTCCTAGGTCCTCTCACCAGGCCTCAGCTGCTGTATCAAGCCAAATTAACTCCTCTGAAGTAGAATCAGAGCAATAACTCTATCAAAAAAGTCATAAATTCATTTTTCTCTCCTTCTCTTGTTTCATAAGTTGTTCCATTCTCTTACTGGAAGCCTTCCCAAGGCTTTGTTCGGAAAAGTGGAATTTAGCAATTCATTGGCACACTAGGAAGCGATGTGGACAGTCAGCTGCCTTGGACTTCCCAGTATTGGTGACCTGATATCCATTTATAACTGGATCAATGAGAGACAGGCTTTGGTAAGAGTCTAGAGTGAATCTTGAATTTGCACCTCCAAAGCCTTGGTAAGGTGATTTAACTTCTCTCCACTGTAGTCCAACTTGATAAACTGTAGAACTGGTCAAATCATGTCTGGGTGTTATGGTATTATTTATACTGTCCGTCTCTGTCAAAATATATTAAATCAAATTATTTCAACTGAAAAAATGGTTATTTTTCACAACTTAATTTTTAATTAACAATTTTCAAAAGAAAAAAAAAGACAGAAAACCTTTTTACTTTTTAAAACATTGTTATAAAAATATTAAAAACTAAATGTAAAATTTCGAAAATTGTGAAGCCCACCCAGGGGCTGAGCAAAAAACATTTGTTAGCAACAAAATCTAACTGAAATCTAAACTGAATCCCACTCGCCCACAATATCCTGTATGGGTTTATACTTTTAGAACTAGCTGTTCATCTTCCATCTTGCAGAATGCTCCCTTCTTGGTCCAGAGTGTTGCAAACTGGTCCACATCTTGCTGCAAGATGAGAGCCAGGCATACTGAGCCAAGTTGATCAGCTTAATGGTGTGTTATACTAAACCAGGGAAGTGATGAGGCTTCCAGAGGTGAGGCTTAGTGCTCTGAGCTGCAAGGCTAGGTTATGGACCAAAAGCTCCTGCAGCAGCTCTGGAAATTACAGATGCATGCCCTGCAGGTGTCAGTTAGAAGGAGATCGCCACCCCCCCGCTCGCAGGTCTGGGCAAGGCTGCAGTAGTGAAGAGGCTGGCATGCCAGTTGAGGCAATCAGAATCCAAGAGGAAAAGTTTGCTATTGAGGCTCAGGTTCCCCACCTGATGTAGGAAAGCAAAGGCCAGTTATGACCAAGGGAAGGATTTCATCAGCATTGAAGGGCTTACAGCTAGAAAGCAGCCACTCTGTTTACTGGGTCACCCGGGCCTTGATCCCTCTCATCTGTGAGCAAGTAAAAGACAATCTGCTAGAGTCGGTGATGCCGAGCAGCTTCTGGAGCCTTTTGAGCAGGATCACTTGGGAGGGGGGTGGGGAATGGGTAAATCTACAAAGGGTAGGAGCATCACTTTCCCAGCATGTTCCAGTTAACTTCTTGTAGCAACCCCCCCAGGTTTTTCTTTTTTTTAATTAAAAATACATTCCCTCCCTTTCCCCAACTATTTCTGAATTTCTCTCTGCCCTCAGTATCCCTTATAAGTGATTACAAATAGTATGAGATAAAGTAAGATAAGTTCTTATACTCCCTTATAGTAACAAGCCCCTTTTATATTGTAAATAGTGTTCTGTTATGTTTATATTGATTTTTACTTTTTATATTGGATTATATTATGTTCCTATTATGTTTGTATTGATTTTTTCTGGTTTATATTGAATTTATATGATTTAGGCCTGTGTCTGTAAAGTAATGTCAAGTAATGTCAAGTTTCCATTTCGTACAAAAACCAGCAATTCCACCATTGTATCCCACCAGACAATGAGGACCTGCATGTATGCATCTGAGCAGGACTGTCCTTGCCTGGACATGTCCTTCCCATAGGAGACACAGGTGGCCCACCCCTATAAAAGGGGTGGTAGAGTGTGATCTCTTTGGGACACCCTCCCCATCTGGACCAGCACTATGCCACACAACCTATCCACCCAGAGGCCCTGCCGGTGACCCCCTCTGGACAACAACTTGCTGGAGAAGACACCAACTGGCCATCAAGACACCAACTGGCCATCATGTTTTATTGGGCAGAGAGTTTAGGTGGAATGAGGAAACAGCTGTCTTAGCTGCATTAGTTCTCAAGCACCAGGTTTGGAAATCATCTTCTAAGGAGTACAGATTGTTTTCAAGGACATGGCAGGATGTTGCTGGTGTACAGGTTGAAAAGAATCAGAGAAAGAACAGACCCCTGAGGGTGACTTCAGTCACTGCTGAAGAAAAATGGTGGGTTTTGACTCAGGATTCCCAGAATTCCTGAGGAACCTGGGACTGTTCTCCTGGACTTGGCTTGTGAATCTTTTCAGCAATATATATACCACAGGTCGGCTCCCTAAACAGTGGAAAGTAGCAAAAGTCATCTCAATTAGAAAGCCAGGAAAGTTTCCTGATGACCCAAAAAGCTATAAGGCCAATCTCTCTTCCATTCACAATTTATAAACTTATGGAATGGTTAATCCTCATTCATCTGAAACCCACCCCAGAAGCCATCATGCCCAAAGAGCAAGCAGGCTTTCACACAAACCGAAGTTGCAATGATCAGGTATTAGCACTAAGTAGTCATACTGAAGCTTGATTTCAACACAAATTAACAATAAGTGAAGCATTTATAGAACTTTCCTCTGTATATGACTCTGGAGAAAAAGACTTTTGCTAAAGTTGGTGTATGTCATCAAGTACAGACTAACTCTTACACTAATAAATATGTTCCAATCAAACTGGGTGCATCTCAGTAAGTCCATTAATGATAGTGATGGTGGTGATTCGTGATGCAGATAGTTGTCTTTTGATCACCAGCTGAAAGATATGCAACTTGTTTTATAGACTCTGTGATGCCATGTAGCAGCCAGACAACAGCAACTTCTATTAAGGAGTGACTTGAGCCATTCTTTCCACTTGAGTTGGTATCAATCATTCATCTTAATGTCAAAGCAGAACTGCTGTCCTTTTAGACCCCCCCCCCCCCCCCCC
>NW_017729032.1:24057236-24062553 GCF_001723915.1 Gavialis gangeticus | reverse complement strand
CAAAGCAGAACTGCTGTCCTTTTAGACCCCCCCCCCCCGCCACACAACTGATCTTCCTTTGAGGACTTCGAAATAGAGAGCCACCCATCAGAAGCAAAAGGCATTAGAAAGACAAACTTCTTACTTGTTTTCTTCCAGGGCATTCAGAGACCTATCAATAACTACTCACATCTTTATTTTAGTGGGTTGTGGCTTTCATGAAAGGAAACTGATCGCTAGATTTATTTGCCCCTTTCCTTTACAGCTCAGTCCCCAAATAAATTGCCTTTTCTTGGGCAAGGATCAGACTGTTTCTTCTTGATTGCATTAGCTGAGCATCATCCTAGGTGACCTGCAAAATAATTTAAAGGGTGATGTTATGTTAATACATTTTGCTCTCCAGTCTTCTTGTTTGCCTATTATCAGAACTATCATCAAAAATGCCTTAACAGCTGACTGCTGCTAGCATTTGTTTTATTTTTCTTTTTGATATTTTCAGTTTTACATCTCTGTGCCATGCTGAACTGAAGGGTAGAACAACTTTTAACCACTGAAGGAAGTTTCTCTTTAAGTTTTTTCTGACATCCATCATTTTTATGTCTGAAAGTCCTATGATAGTATGTTACTTTCTTGTTCATACCTTGGAATATATAACAGAGCTTACAATTCAATCCAGGCACTGTATTCTGTGAGAAAAAAAATCCCAGGATGTTGTTGGCCTTACCTTGTCTTGCCCTACTGTGCCTTTGTGCTCTCTAGCATAGTGAGAGCAGGAGGGCAGGGCCATGGTGAAAGTGATTGGCAATTACATGATTCTTCACTATTACAAGCGGTTTTTCTGGATCTGTGGGAAACTACAAGCTAGAGGAACCCTGAAGTTGCAGTCCTCAATAATCCAACAATTCTCCACAGTTTCATGGACAGGCTGGTGTTGGAGTATAAGAAAGAGCAAAATGGGTGTAAATCTGCCTTCACTGCCCAATGCAACCAAAAAAAGTGGTTCTGAAACTGAGACTGACTGTAATCAAGTAGAGGTTTCTTATATTCACAAGTTGTGTTGGACAGGCCCTGGACTACCCAACATAAATTTAAGAGATCTTGGGAAAGAATTGAAAAATTTAGACATTGTGATTCTGGGTTGGGGGGTTGCACAAAAGGACCTTCCTTCTCCCCCAGAGCTGCTCTGAAACGGACATAGAAACTTGCCTTAAAGCACTTGTTCTCATAACTGTTAAACCTGGCAGCTGATGGAAAAGCTGTAGAACAAAAAAAAAAAGGAAAAAAAAGGCTTATCCCTTGTGTGTCAACCTACTAAACAGCAAGTAGATGATACAAAACTGTAAATTAAATCCAGAAGGATTTACAGATCCACTTCCAGAGCTCCTCCAGGATTTGAGGGTTTTGCACTAGAAATATAGCCCCATGATAGAAGGCAATACTTTTCTGAAATCCATGTGGATCTGAGGTACAACACCTCTGCAAATCTAACTAATTCTGCCTACATAATGAAGTGGGCACCCATAAACTACCCATAAGTGTTCTGTGCCTCAGCTTGCTCATCAGTGAAATGACTGTCATAATTAACTTCCTCACAGGTTTGGAATGTTTTTTTGAGGATTTAGCTAATGTTTGTTGAATTCTTCGAGGTGCTGCAGGTAGAAAGATTTCTTGCTAATAAAAGTGACAGCTTTTGTATTTGAAGCTGACTGGTGAGAAGCATTCAAATCAGATCTTTTAAGCTCATTTTTTAAATAGATCTGCTTTCTTCAGGGGGACTTCATTATTTATCAGTGTCAATGATTATAACAGAGAGCTGGTCTCACAGGCACCAAATGGCTGAGCCAAAGGGTAATGGTACATTTCTAGCGGGAGGAGGAAAATCAACATGAGTGATGTAGATGGCTCACTCATGGCCCCAATTATCTTCTGAAGAAAATTCTGCCAAAGGCTAAATGAAAACCAAAGCTAAGGGAGTTAAAACAGAATTTTATTTTTGTCTTCTTTTGTAAAGGCAGGTGACTTTCAAAAGTACATCAGTGATCAGGGCAAATGCTTGATTCTACATTTACTTCAGTTTAAACATTATTATTATTATTAGTGCTATTATTATTATCATTATTATGCCACAGGTTTACAGTTTAGCCTATGCACAGGATATGGCAGGTTGCATTAGGAATAGTAGTAGCAGCAGGAGTAGTAACAGCAGTGCCCCATTTTTACCAAGTTCTGATTAGATGGGTCTGTGCTGGGTCTTGTGCATTCATTGTACGAGGTTAGTGCTGGATTTTACACAGTGACACAGGATAGAAGTAAAGCATAGGACTGATCATACTTCTCTTCCCATCTTGTTGAAGTGCCAATAGTGGTTAATTGTATCTTGGGGCTTTATTGAACAAACTATTTCTGAAGTCCCTAAGGAACTGCTGTTAAATGGCCCCAAAGGAAACAAAATAACCATTTTGAGGACAACTGCCAGAGATTTTGGCAGAATCTTTCCTATTTATTTTTGAACCTTCTAAATAATTTAATGATAAACCTAGTCCTTGTGCTAGGATTCTGTAGGAGAGTTACTAATCCTAGAAAAAGTTTAAAGTAATTTCTAGAGAACCCTGTTGTTAAATTCTATATAACTTTTCTGGTGGGGATAGTAACTTTGTCCCTTGTAAGTAATGTGTCTGTTAGCTCTAAAAAATCATGAATATTTAGCACCATCAAATGGAAATGCTGATCATGGCTGTATCATTTAAACTGAGTTGAATTTTATACACCTGTAGCATGCAAAATCTTCTCTAATTCCAATGAAGTTTTATGAGAGTTTTACATAGTATGCAATGTGACTGTAAAACCCTGGTGCCTTTGTTGTCTGTGTGGACCATTTTTACATTTCCACCCTTCTGGCAACACAACACCCATTTAGATTACAGAATTGCTACAATCTATCGAAGAAGTACACACATGCATATATACACTATGGGGATGTCTACACATACCAATTTAAGGTGCATTAGCTATTTTTAAGATGCATTAAGGGAACGGGTCTACATGTGTGCACCTTAAAAATGGCACAAGCAGGTGTTTAACTAACTTTAGTCTCAAGTCCGTCCACACACTGCTTTAATGAGCCTTAGCATGTGCACATTTAGACATGCACCTAAATTACTTTAATGCACATTAGGCAAACGTTAATTAAGTTTAGGCACATGTAAAAGCATATGTAAACACACCCTTTGTATACATACTACAGGCTATATTCTTATCCTCAGTTGTTCCCTTTCAGCTCCATCTGGAGAGTGCATAGAGGTCATAATAAGGCAACCGGTGGCCAGCTGAGCATTCACATATTAGAAATGAATTTTCAATTGGCATAAACCTAATGCAACGTAGTCTACTCCCAACTGCCCTGTGACTGAGCTCTTCCACGAGAAAACATATGAAAGAGGAGAAGGGATGGGGAAGAGTGCAGTTTTTCTCTAGTAGTGCAATTCTCTGCAAAAATACAGGGGGGGCACTAACTTGTTCCTGCAAGTTTAAACAACTCCAAAGATGCTTCCAGGAAGAAATTAAAGGAGCCTTAGCTGACTCCCTGATGCCTTCCTATGACCCCCATGCTGAGAATATATTGGTATGGAAGAAACCTCTCCCTTTAATGTTGTTCTTCTTATTGTTTTTTTTCCTTCATTTACAATGGAAGCCATTTAAACTGAAAGCATATGGCTGCTTTGACTGTATGGAGAAATATGCCAGCTGGGATCTGCTTAGATACCACCTAGGATCTGGAAATCTACATAAACTTAATACATGCTGTTCATAAAAGTGGAATGAAATGGCTCCAGTAGCTGACCTTAGTCATAACATGTCTTAATGTTATTTTTTTTAGTTAAAATTCTTGTTAACTTTTATTAGGGATTTTCCATTTGAATAGCAAATTTAAATAGGAACCAGTTAACACAGTTAAAGCTAATGTTGTCCCTGGTGGACCATGTCAGATTTGTTTAATGGCTTATTAGAGATTTCTAAATCTGTTGAGTTCTCCTCCAACTCATTCCCTTAGCTATGCTATGAGAATCATTTCAAACATATAGTTGAAGCAGACACAGCATGCTTTATAGGGCTGTGCGAGTCGGCAGTGATCCAACCCAGCTTCGGATCCAGCTGCTTCAGATGGCCGTGATCCAATCCGGAGCTCTGGACCAGGTTTCCGCCTCGATCCGGGTGAAGTGGCTGAAATTTTGGAGCCTCCTCAGAGATCCGGCCATAGGGTATAATGGGGAATCAATGAGAGACCTATAACTTTGTTGGTTTTTGTATGATTTTGATGAAACTTGTAGAGATACTAGCCTCTGCTAAGGTCATGAAGGATGCCATTTTTCAAAAAGATCAGTGAAGGGGTTTGGGGGAAACTGTACCCAAAATTCTTGAAAGTTAAACTCATGTCATGGCTGTTTGTTACACCACAGGGAGATGAAAACTACAGAGGTGGTGGCTACTCAAGAGATCACAAAGCCTGCCAAGTTTCAAGAAGATCAGTGCAGGGGTTTGGGGGAAACTGCATCCCAAATTCCTGAAAGGAAAAGTCCTGTCACATCTACATGTTACAACACAGGGGAGTCAAAACTGCATGAGTGGTAGCTCTTACCAAGGCCACAAAGTCTGCCAAGTTTCAAGAAGATCGGTGCAGGGGTTTGGGGGAACTGCACCCCAAGCTGCTGACAGGCAAAACTCATGACACAAGTGACCCTGCCTATGTTAAGGCACAGCAGGCTGAAAACTGCAGGGGTGGTAGCTCTTACTGAGACCACAAAGCCTGCCAGCTCTGTGTGTGTGTCCTACAGCAAATCTGAGTGAGTTCTGGGCCCTGCCAGGCCGTGAAGCCTGCCAGGTATGTGTGTCTTCCTGGGGAAGTCTGTTGTTTGGGGCCCTGCACCCCAAGCTGCTGACAGGCAAAACTTGTGACATGGGTGGGTGACACTGTGTGTGTGTTCAGGTGCACCCTTCCTGGCACTGGGGCCTCTGCACAACATGGCAGTGTGCCCCACTGAGGCCTCCTCCCCTACAGCCTCATGCCCGGTCCTCCACTTTACATGACAACAGGTACAATAACTTAGCTGGCTCAACACCAGTAGCATCAGCAGCAGCATCAAAGTTACCCAAACAGAACTGTCCCAGAGCCTGTCGTTTTATTAAGGAGCTGACAGCAAGAAGTAAAGATGTTGTGTTGTGTTCGACTTATGATGTTATTTATGGTGTGTGATGACTTATCTTGTGTTTTTATGTCTATATGTATATTATGAAAAAAAAGGAGTACTTAAAAATATATATCTTTGGAAGCTTTAGGGTT
>NW_017729032.1:24045473-24056352 GCF_001723915.1 Gavialis gangeticus | reverse complement strand
TGGCCAGATCCTGCCACATCTGGCTGTGGCTTGCCCAGTGGGTCAAGGGGTTGCAGTCCAGTAGCTCCACATACTCAGTGAGATAGGTAGCCACTGAAGCCTTGGCACTACCTGCCCAAGGCTGGGGTCTGGCACGTTTGGACCCCAGCATTGAAGCCATGCCCATGGCCCACATTGGCAGTGGCTGGCATGGAGGAGACTGGCTGGTGCTGGTGCTGGTGCTGGCGCCAGTGCCGGTGCTGGGAGTGCTGGCACGGGAAAGTGGATCTGCTTCTTCCACATTCCCTTGCCTCTGCATTTCGGCCTCCCTGACTTTGTTGACCATCACCTGCATCCAGTGATCAAGGGTTTGGGGGCTGCCAGTGCACATGCTCCCCTTCACCCTCAGGTCACACATGCCTACCAGCATATGGACTGTACTGAACCATAAGGGATCCAGCCATCTCCTGATGCCCTCCTTCAGCCACCTCACCAGTGCCTGCACGTCTGGTGACAGAGGCATGTCCCAGCCAGGAACATTGATGCCCTGGAACTACTCTATCTGGTTCTCCAGTTCCCTCACTAGGGGGATCACCTGGCTGAGGAGGGCATTGCCAGCGCTAAGGGTCTCGGTGGCCTCGAGGAAGGGCTTGAGGACCACCAACATGTGGGAGATGGTACCCTACTCAGCTCTATTCAGGGGGGCACTGATCCCTATCTCCCCAAGCAAGGCCATCTCATGGATGGCCTTCTGTTGTTCCACCAGCCTTTCAAGCATCACGTATGCGCAGTTCCACTGAGTCTCCACATCCTGCATGATTCTGTGCTGCAGGATGTTGAGCTCTGCCTGTTTCTCCCACAACATCCTTCCCTGCTTGAAGCTGTGGTGGAAGTAGCCCGCAACCTTCCTGCATTTTGATATCAGCTGACTTGGTGCAGTACTGGTGGTGGCGCCGCCACCAGCAGCCCTGTCCCCCTCCAAGGCATCCCTCACTATTCGGTGCAGCCTGTGTGCCACACAGCAGACGCCAACAAAGTTAGCATCATGGACAGCCTTCACCATATTGGCCTCGTTGTCGGTGACCATGAACCCAAGGGTGAGCTCAGCCTGCCCAACGAGCCACCCCTGCACCATGTGGTTCATGGTCCCCATGATCTCCCTTGCCACCTGGGACTCATCCAGCACCTCGGCTTGCAGTAGAGCCCACCGACGGCCTGACTGAGTGCACCAGTGCCCCGTGAGGGACAGGTCGGTATGGTCGCCACCCCAGATGCTCCAGATGTCAGAGATGAAGTGCAAAGCTGCCTGCAGCTCTGCCTTGTTCAGCTCCTCCCTTAAGTACTCCCTGCATGCCTGATACAGGGAGGGCACCTCTGCCCTGTTAAAGGTGGTGCATGCAGGCACTTTGTAAAAGGGGGCCAGAAATGCTATGAACTGCCTGGAGCCTGGCTGGCTATCCAGAGCAAGCAATTCCCCAATGCTCTGGGTGATCTCACGCGCCTTGGAATGCACCCCCCCTTTCTGTCCACCTTTCCCCCACTGGTCCAGGGTGGTCTGCCTCTGCTTTGGGAGTAAGAGGGCTTTGGAGTGAGTGGGAGACTTCCCTTTTGGCACACACACACTGGTGCTAGGCTGAGCAGCAGGAAGAAGGGGAAGAGTGTGGTGCCTCCTCAGATGCAGCATCATGGCCATGGTGGAGAAGTATCTCACATCTTTGCCAGGCCTCATGTGCCTTCAACAATGCTGGCAGATGGAAAACCTGGGATTGTCTGCCACCTCAAAATGATCCCACACTACACTACTCCCTGCTTCTGGGTTGAGGGTGAGGATCCTGTCTTTCCCCCCTTCTCAGCAGACTGAGGCTGAACAGCAGGAGGAGTTGCCTCAGATGAGCCATTTGCTTCCACAACCTCAGCCTCCTCTGAGGTGCTGCTTTCCAGAGGACACCTGGGTCTAGGGGAAACTTTAGGGGTGTGGAGCACAAACTCTGATTCCTCCTCAGTCCCCAGAATTGCCTGAGCCAGCATGCTCAGCATCCCTGGTTCCAGCTCCGGCTCCTCTTCTGGCAGTGGGAGGCTCATGATGAGAGCTGATATTGGGGTGGAGGAGGCAGTGATTCCATTGCTGGTGCCCACTTCTGGACTGAGTGGAGGTGGTGCAGGTGCAGGTGCAGGTGCAGGGACGTTAGGTGCAGACACTGATCCCACAGCCTGGCTTCCACTGGCAGCACTGATGTCTTGGCTGCTCAGGAATAGAATGCTTCTGTGTTTGGGATGAGGGAGGGGGGTTGCAGCTCTAGCTCTCCCCCTACCCCCTCTCCCTTCCCTGCCAGAAGACCTGGCACCTGCCTTTCCAGCACACTTCATATAGATCTTTCCTGTGCTGCAAAAGGTCTCTCTGTGTGCAAATCCTTTTGTATATCTGTCTGTCTTGTTCTCCTGTGAATATCTATGTCTATCTTGTGCTGTGAATGAAATTATTTGTGTGTCTTCTTTGTGGCTCTCGTGATATTGTCTATCTTGTGCTGTGAATTAAATTATTTGTGTCTTCCTGTGTCTCAATATATTATCTGTGTCTTGCTCTTCTGTAAATATCTGTCTTCTTCTGCTGTGATTTTTTTTCTATATTCTGGGTCTCTGTGTATGTGCGTGCATGCATGTGTGTGTGGATGCGTGCATGCATGCATGTGTGCAAGCAATCTGTGCCTCCCTGCACAGTGATAGATAACACTGGCTGGGAAAACACAACTGTCTTTTTGCAAAGTTTCCAAAACAAATTTCCATAAAAAAATTCAAAGAAAAAAATTGAATTGTAATACTACTAATAATTGAATTGAATAGCTAAGCTAAACTAAGATAAGATAAGCTAAATCCTAACCATTCCTTTATAACGCGAAAAGGCAGCAGGCAGGTCTCAGTTGCAGTGTTCCTCACTCACACAGTCACTAACAGGGAATGAGCTGCAAAAGGCAAAGAAGGGCTGGAAACAGGGGCTTTTATACTTGTTTTAGTCTCACCCCACAGGTGCTGCCATTGGAAAGGTAGCCAGGGAGAAATCCTTCTCGCTGGCTACCTACAGACATCAGTCTCCCCACCCCCAGCTCCCCCTCCCTCCCCCACGCTCACTCTCCATCCCTCCCCCGCTCCCCCTCCCTCTTCTAATTTCCTCAGAATGTCTGAAGCAGGTCCAAATCATCTGAAGCAGGTCCGAAGTGCTTCAGATTCCCCCGACCCACTCCAGACACCATTACTGGGATCCTGCTTCGATCTGGAAGTGCCACTTCAGGTACCGAAACATCCGAAGTGGGACCAGATCTGAATTGGGATCTGAAGACTTGCACAGCCCTAATACTTTAGTTGCCTTTAGACAATTGCTGAGGAAGTCTTTGACAGAGTGTTGAAGTCTTCTTCTCTAGCTATCAAAGAAACATAAATAAGAACAACAGATAATATTTATTAGAGTAAGCCATGTATAAACATAGGGTGTAGATTGAAAGAAAAATGGGATAACTCAGCAAATCCAGTATTTGAGGTTAGTCTGTGTGCCACCTTCCTCCCTCCTAAATCTTTCCACTCACTCCACTATATTATACTCTTCTGAATGGCCTAAGGCCCTTGGCACACATGCCATTTGTGGAAATAATGCTATAAATAGAAACATGCCATGCATTCATTAAATGGCGCCCATATCTGGGACATAGCTGAGAGGATCCCAAAGCTTATCTGGCCCTCCAAACACTACCCCATGCTCCTTATCCATGTGGGCATGAATGACATGGCTTGGAACAATCCTAGCCGGGTCATGAATGGCTATAGGGCTCTGGGAGTGGGGCTTAAGGGTTTGGGGGTGCAGGTGTTTTTTTTTGTCCTTGATCCTCCCAGTTACAGGTCACAGGGTAAGGAGGGAGAGATAAATCAAGATAGTTAACAGACGACTGAGGCACTGGTGCCATCGGGAAGACTTTGCTTCCATGATCACACCCTGCTCTTCAGAGAGAGTGGCAGCTGTCTGCTGAGAAGAGATGGCCTCTACCTCACTCCACAGGGAAGGAAGCTCTTCTCAGCCAAAATGGCTGACCTACATGACCGGGCTTGAAGCTCACCAGGGGAAAGGCAGACAACTACTAAAGTAAGGCCACCAAGCATCAACCACATAATCATCAGGTTTGGATGCTCACGGGAACCTACTCCTACCCCAGCCCCAGAACAGAGATCCTCCCTGAGTGCAAGGAAGGCCTATGGCCTCTGATGGCACAGTTCTTTGTCTATACACTAATGCCAGGAGCTTAGGAAATAAGCAAGAGGAACTGGTCCTCCTGCTAAACAGAAATGACTATGATCTCATAGGGATAACAGAGACCTGGTGGGACTCCTCCAATGACTTGACCACAGGTATAAATGGTTACACCCTATACAAGAGAGATCATGCTGAAAAAAGGGTTGTAGTTCTCTATGTCAAGGTTCACTACATGTCCCTACAAGCTGAGATTGGCACACATGGAGGAAGGCTGTGGGTTAGAATATGAGGGGAACAAGGTGAAGGAGATGCAATGGTAGAAGTCTACTACAGACTGCCTAATCAGGAAGAACAGCTCAACCACAAATTTGCCAGGGAACAATCTGAGGCTGCACACTCTCACTACACGGTTGCCATGGGGGACTTCAACTACCTGGACATCTCATGGAAAGAACACTCAGCCGAATTCAATCAGTCACAAAGCTTTCTCGCATGTGTGGATGAGCTATACCTGTCTCAAGAAGTTTATGGGCCAATTAGAGGTCTGGCCCTGGTACTGGCCAAAGGGAATAATTTAGTCAGTGATCTGAGAATCAAAGGGGAGCTGGGAGACAGTGATTACAAGCTGATCACCTTCACTATCCATTGTAAAGCTGGCAAGTCAGTCAGTAACGCATGAGTCCTCAACTTTAGGAAAGCCAACTTTGATAAGCTCAGGAGGTTTGTTGTTGAGGCCTTGAGAGGCCATAACTTGACAGCAAAAGGAGTTCATGATGAATAGTTGCTCCTTAAGCAAGTGATCCTAAAAGCACAAGAGATGTCCATCCCAACCCATAGGGAAAGTAGTAAAAGGGCTCAACAACCCTGTTGACTCAACAGGGATCTCATAGACCTCTTATTTCTAAAAAGAGATATAAGGGATGGAAGACAGAAAGCATCGCTAAGGAGAAGTATTCTGCACTGGTCTGCTCCTGTAGGGAGTGAACCAGGAAAGCCAAGGCTGTAACCGAACTCCAACTGGCTACATAAATCAAGGACCATACAAAGTCCTTCATATATGTGGGGAGTCAGAAGAAAAACAAGGGTAACACCGGTCCTGTGCTAAACCAAATGGGACAGTTGACAATGGACACCCAGAAAAAAACCAACTTGCTTAATGATTTCTTTGTGTTGGTTTTTCATCAGCCCAAAGGGACCGCCCAGCCTCATATTATGTGGGATGGCTGGGGCGAGGGTGAATATACACCCATCATTGGCGTCAACCTAGTAAAGGAACACCTTGAGAGGCTGGACACCAACAAATCAGCTGGTTCAGACAGATTGCACCCAAGAGTGCTTAAGGAACTGGCAGGCATTATAGTGCAGCTACTGGCAAGAATATTCAAAAACTCATGGCACTGAGGCAAAGTACCTGAAGACTGGAAGAGGGCCAATGTGGTGCCTATCTTCAAAAAAGGGAGGAAGGAAGACCCAGGGAATTATAGGTCAATCAGTTTGACCTCAATCCCTAGACAGATCTTGGAAAAAGTTATTAAAGAAACCATTCCTGGTAGTCTAGCTGAAGGCAACATTCTACGGAACCGCCAGCACAGGTTTGTTGCAGGTAGATCTGGCCTGACCAATCTCATTTCCTTCTATACAGGTGACATATCACCTGGACAAAGGGGAGGAGGTTGATATCATATATCTGGACTTCAAAAAACCCTTTGATCTTGTATCCCACAATGTCCTCATGGAAAATTTGGCCAACTGCAGCCTCAGCTACACTACAGTTTGACAGCTGGGGAACTGGCTCTGAGGTCAGACCCATAGAGTGGTAGCTCATGGAACTGAATCAACATGGCACTCAGTGACCAGTGGTGTCCCACAAGGCTCTGTTCTCATACCTGACAGGCCAAGTTAGCTGACAACACCAAACTTCAGGGAAGAGTGTCCACACTTGAGGATAGGCTGGTTATCCAGGCCAACCTTGATTGATTTGCAAGGTGGACGAATGAAAACCTGATGGCATTCAATACGGAACAATACAAGGTGCTCCACCTTGGTGAAAAAACCCCGCATCACACTTATAGGCTCGGCAGTGCTACACTCACTAGCACCATGACTGAAAGAGACTTGGAGGTCATGAATGACCACAAGATGAATGTGAGCCTCCAATGTGATACTGCAGTTAGTAAAGCAAAAAAAACTTTGGCTTGCAGCCATTGATGTTTCTTGAGCAAGTCCCAGGATGTCATCCTCCCATTGTACTTGGCCTTGGTGAGGCCGCAGCTGGAGTACTGCATCCTATTCTGGGCTCCACAATTCTAAAAGGATGTGGAGAAGCTTGAGAGAGTCCAGAGGAGAACCACGCACATGATCAAAGGACAAGAGAACAGGCCCTATGAGGGGAGTCTGAGAGCCGTGGGACTCTTCAGCCTGGAAAAACAAAGACTCAGGGGTCAGTTGGTGGCAGCCTATAAGTACTTAAGGGGTGTACATCTGGACCTGGGGGAACACCTGTTCACCAGAGCACCCCAAGGGATAACAAGGTCCAACTGTAACAAACTCCTGCAAGACTGTTTCTGGCTGGACATAAGGAAAAACTTCTTAACTGTCCAAGTCCCCAAGGCCTGGAACAGACTGTCCCTAGAGGTGGTGCAAGCACCTACTCTAGACTCTTTTAAGAAACATTTTGATGCTTATCTTGCTGGGATCCTTTGACACTAGCTGACTTCCTGCCCTTTGGTCAAGGGGCTTCACCCAATGATCTTGCGAGGTCCCTTCCAGCCCTAGTGTCTATGAAATCTGTGAAATGTATGGCATCATAAAATAGCAAACCAACCAAAAAGGTATACCACAAAATATGTGGAGATTTTGTGCTGGATTTGTATAGTACCATAAATTGAACATGTGGCGTGTCCCATTATCCTCATGAAGGCAATCAGCTGAGTGTCACCAGCAGGACTTGGGCAGCTGCTGGTCTGGAATCTGGCCAGGGGCTGCCTTGATCCTAGTACTGACAATAGGTGATGTGGGCTTGCTGGGACGTGGCAGGTTTGCTTCCTTGTTCTGCAGCCCCATGGGACTGCAGTGCAAGGCTGTTAAATGCCATGTGCCAGGACCTGGGACCCTGAACATTTAAAAAGCACCTGTGAGAGCAGCTGAGAAAAGCAGAGGGCCCCCAATTTCCACTACTGACTCCCTAATGTTGGATTCATAGCATCCTGGGCCTTTAAAAACCAGGGGCGCCTCAGAAAATGGCATCTCTAGCTGATGCTTTCACATGTACAATGAGGGCAACTGGGGAGTATGGTTTGTCAGGTCACATGGTTCTGGGAGTGGGGCATAAAACAGCTCACACCCCAATGCCGTAATTGTCTTAATGTCTGTCCCCTACCTAATGCACAATAGGGAAAGTGTTTTGTGTGCTTTAGGATGTAACAATAAAGGGTCAAGATATAGACCTACCTCTTGCTTCTTTGACCAGTAACCAAGCGACTAAACGCATGTATTAGAACTCAGAAAAGACTTTAGGAAAAGGAAAGCAAAGGTGACCAAGACAGAGGAATTTTGGGAAGAATGGAAGACATCATGGGAAGGCAAATCTTGAATCATGGAAACACTAAAGATCAAGAACTGGTCAAGTTTTATTACAGGGATGGATGAAAATTCTTCTTGGCTCTTGCTTTAATTAAACTTGCTTCTCCAGCTTTTATCTGGCTATGAACTGGTCTTTTTCTAATTTTGTTTTTCTTTCTGTGCTCATGAATTTTGGGGGGAAAGTTAATAAAGCATTTTACTGATGACAAGCTGTAGAAATGATCCATTTTTCTCACCATGACAGCCGCATTTAGCTGGGATCATAAGAAATGTGTCCCCACCCTGAGCCTGTACTACAGCTCAATAATATAAAATATTCATGTCACAAACATTCACCAAGTTTAATTGAGCAACAGATGTCATATGCATTTTTAAAAATATATGTTCCTGGTAGTGAATTTTGATCTTTACAGTTTATACAGAAACAAGGAGAGAGCAAAATGCAATTAATCACCCTGGTTCTTCCAGTACTTGTTTCTGCAGAAAAGATTCAACAACATCTTAAACACTGTCAGTTTTAATACCTTAGTAATGGGAGAAAGGTGAGTTTTTCTGAACGGTACCTTTGGAAACTGAACAGCTTGAAATCACTGCCGAGGATTCACACTGATCATCCTGATCTAAAGGTATCAAAGCTAAATTCAAGTCAGCAAACTGATCTTCCACATCAATCCCCATATTTTTGTAAAGAGAAGAGAATAAAGTATGTGATACAGTCAGATTTCTATTGAAGGGACTTAGCTGTTTCACCATCTCATTATCAGCCATATCACCCATCTGCCACATGGAGTTATATTCATGTCACTTGGAAAAGTCATTTGATGTTGTTCCCAAGTTAAATGACAGTTATCAATAAGCCTCCAACAAGAGGAATAAAGGTATATTTGAGGGAATAAATTTAAAAAAATGATTTGGCAACATTTAAAGTGCACACTAATATTTCAGACATGTGCCATTTAGTCCTGTATTTGATTAATCTAAATATATTGTGAATTAGTATAAAATTTCCATTAACTTCAATATAATAAATTATGATAGTGTGTGCTGGGATTAATAGGCTCTAGAATTAATTTGGCTAGCATGGTTGGTGTTGAAATCATGAGCTTTATTTTCACTGCAATCAAACGTCATTTTATTTCCTACTAAGATTATACTGTTCCTTTAAAATGTAGGAAATATTTTAAACTATTCCTTTGTATGCCACAAAAGAATAATTTGAAATTGAAATATTTAAAAAATGCTGTCTAAATGGAAAATTCTAAAAAGTTTCAGGACTTGTCATGCATTTTCAAATGGAACTAATAATGTAATTTTTTTAAATGAAATGTAATACTTTGAATTAATATTTTGAAATATAGGATTTATCAACAATTACAGATTCCTAGAAAAAATATCACTATAAAAACAAATACCAACATTTTTCAAGTAAAAATTTTGACCATTCTAGAACTGTTTTTTTTTTCTATAACAATTTTTGTAGCTGAAGGGAAGCCTGTAGTCTGTACTATCATGAGAACTTTGCTTCTGCTCATTCAGAATTGCAGAATGGCATAAAAACATCATAACATAGTAGTTAATTAGGTCGTGGGAATTTGTTTTCAGTGTCCTGAATCCGGTATTCTAAAATTAGCAAATATGGATTGATAAATTTTAACATCAGGAATAGACTGTTATGGCCTGACCATCTAAGTAATACAAACTAAAGATTGTATGTATTACCCACAAAAATTCTTGTCTCTAGATAAAATGAAGACATTTGAAAAAATGCTTCTTGAATAGGTGAGTCTTAAGGGACATTATGACAAGGAGAGAAAAGCGACCTATAACTAAGAGTTAAGTTCCTATGTGCCATAGTGGATTTGTACTGTCTCAGCTAACACGAGTTAGTAGAAATTTACCTTTCAGGATCACAGGTGCTACAGACAGAAGAACAGGTAGACTTGTTTCAGTGTCTCTAGCATTTTTAGTAGATATTGGTGGGGGAGAACAGATGTGGGATGAGAAGGAAGCTATATTAGCCACAGGAACAATTCAGAATAACATTTTTATTTAGTTCCTTGGAGCTGAACTGCTTTGTTGTTTAGTGGGATAAAGCTCAAAGAATTTTAGAAGTTCAAGCATATGGCATCTGAAGTGGCTACAGGCAGAAGCAGGTTTTACCTGAAGCACAACATATTAAATTATTTCACCTGGAAAGAAGATGCAGTCAAGTTTGCTCCAAAGGTGATGTTTCTTTGGCAACAAAATCTGTTGGCAAAAGAAAAATATTTTTTCCATCCTTTTATGAAAAGTGTCTATCCCCAAAGGGTGCTGAGAGCATCAAAATCAAAACAAAAAGGGTTCACAAATTTCTCTTGCTCTTTTGTTTTGTGGATGATTTGGATACTGCTGGCTGAGTCAGTCAGAGGTTAGAAAAAATAGAATTGGAAGTTGAGTTAATAACTAACAGAATAGAGCTTCAGTTTCTTTTAGGATGCAACTTTTTTGTTAGTGCTCATGAGTTGCACTGCTCATTTAATTTTGCATGATCCAATGGCCCTAGTCCCTTGACGTGTCCAGGCTATCTGCACAGGAATACCACGTATGACAGGTTTCTTCTGGATTATAATAATGCCATTAAAATCCTATATGGTAAGGAGGATCGTCTCATTATTAAGGTTCTCTCCATCCACATACGAATTTCTTAGAGACTACAGGGAAGGTTCGCAATGACTACATTGTCACCGTGTTGTACTGGAAACCGATCAGCCATCACAGCTACCTTCACGCCACCTGCCTTCAGCTGAACTACACCATTAAATCCATTGTCTACAGCCAAGCTGTAATTTACGAGCATATCTGCTGATCCCATAGATTCATAGATTCATAGATTAAGGGTCGGAAGGGACCTAGTAGATCTTCTAGCCCGACCCCCCGCCAGGGCGGGAGAACAACAAAAAACCCCAAAAAGAGAAACGGGACTCAAACGAGTCCAGCCAGGTAGGCATCCAGCCTCTTCTTAAAGACCCCCAGGGTAGGGGCCAGCACCACTTCCCTTGGAAGTTGGTTCCAGCTCCTAGCCGCCCTAACCGTGAAGTAGTT
>NW_017729032.1:24034344-24044991 GCF_001723915.1 Gavialis gangeticus | reverse complement strand
TGTGACCTGATCGTAGAAGGCAATCAGGTTGGTCTGACATGATCTCCCCCTAATAAATCCATGCTGATTGCCCCTGAGCATCATTTCTGATGCCGGCCCATCACAAATGTGCTCCTTGATGATTTTCTCAAAGAGTTTCCCCAGGATTGAGGTAAGACTGACTATGCATCAACTGGGATGCATAGTTTAAGGATCTACAATTACAGTGCAACCCCAAAATTGTAGCTATTAAAATAACAAAGGAGGCTTAGACCCCGCTCTGACCTGCTATGTATTAGCCTCAGGACATGTTACCTCTCAGCTCTGTGTTCTTGGGGAACCCTGGCACAGGATGCAACCTGTCTGACTCAGAGATTTCCTGCCCCTCACCTCCTCTACCTAAACAAAAACTGATTATGAAAGACAATGAAGATGCAGTGAGAGACACACCTAAAGCCCTCCAGGTAAGGATGACAAGAGTGAAACAACTGTCCTAGGTTGCATCCGAGATGGAACCAGATGACAATTCATGTACATGAGAGATGGAGAACAGAAAGCCCGAAGCAAAGACCACAGTGAATTCTGGGATCAGAGAAGCAGGGGAGCACTATATGATGGGGAATCTGTGCTCCAAAATCTAATCAGCCCACATTTACACACACCCAGCTCAGCATTTATCAGACCAATTATAATCTGGATTTACAAAGGACTTCCCCGCCCCCCCAATACACCTCTAAGCAGAAGTAAGAGTTTAATCTCAGGCCGTACATTCCCCGGTCCCAGTATGGGAGTCCTACTTAAACTTGATTGACTAAAACTCGGTTGCTGGGTTAGGCAAGGCTGAGGCAAAGAGACTGAGTCAGAGGGGTATGGGCAACATTTGAACAATGGTAAAGGGTTCATCACGGCCTCCAACCCGTTGGAGCCCTGACCACAAATGTTGTCATACTTTTTCCAGGATGACTGGAGGAAGTCCTCATGAAAGTTTATGAACACTCCAATAATTGCCTTACATCTATTAAAAGACTATAGTAAGATCTGGAAAAGTCATGATAAGCTGAGGCTTGTTCACAACAGGTAAGAATCCAAAACCCTGATGCTGCAAGCTATCTATTGTTTCTGAAGAAACAATGAGGTATCTCATCCAAGTGTATCTGCTATCCATAGGAATTTCAAGCTGGCTTCTAAGTGTCTGGCTACTCTTTAACCTTATGTTTTTCCTGGTTATTAATCAGTTTCTTGAAATGTTCCAAACCAGATAACCCCTTGTCAAGAGAAAAGACCATTATTTACACTATTAAGAGTGCTTTGAAGCTGAACTGAGGGTATAAAAATATGTAAAAAAAGCAGCAAAGTTGTGCTTCAGGAAGATAAATCTCTCTGACACCATCCACTGTTGTTCTCAAGAAGCTGGAATAAACAAATTGTTTCCTTTTGAGGATTGTGCTAAGAACTTTACCTGTCAGCATTGAAACCTGAGTGCCTTGGACTGGTGAGATCCCAACTCTCTGTCTCTCTCTTCTCTTTTCTCTCTAGGCATAGATTTCTGAACCTAAACTGTATTAGTTAAGCTTGAGCTAAGTTTCCCCAAAAACTTAGTGAAACCAGGGTAGTATTGTAATTGTTTGTGTTTGTTTTCCTTTGCATGTCTATTAATACTAGTACCATTATATATTTCATATACTTAGCAATACATAACTTTTATAGTCAAATTGGTAGTAACTGAGTATATTTTTCCTTCTCTACTTCTCCTTCCCTACTTGCTCTGCAGCAACGCTTCTTTTACCTAAGCTAAAGATCCCTGTGAAGCCCCAAAATACTGTGGGGTCTGCTCATTAAGGGGCTAAAGATTGTGACGTGCTGAGTTTGAAACACATAAGGGGATCAGCTTGTACAGGCTGGTTGACCCAGTTTGGCTCAGACGTGCCCTAATGAACTGAATGCTGGCCCATGAGGGTGTCAGCTGGACACCCAGCTGGATTCACAGGTATTCTGTTCACTTGTATGCTTGTGTCTGACTGCATTTTGTTGTTACCTTAATGAACTGATTCCTGGCATGTGAGGGCGTCAGCCTGTCCATGCTGATCAACCCAGCCAGGCCAGGTGTGTCACGTTAATCTGTGTGTGTATGACTGATTTGGTGACTGGAGGAACCCAGCCCCATTGAAACTGAGTCCTGCAAGATAGCTCCATTGGGGGTGAGGACTTGCAGAAGGGAGATATACAGCTCTGCACAGAAACACAAGTAGAACAAGCAGCACATTGATAGAATTACAAAGACCCTAGAAATGTATTCCTAATAAATGAGCACACCCCAAAGTGATGGGCAAATCTGGTAACAGACAAGGGCAACAGAGTGTCTCTAGTTGTCACCTACACCCCTGAACTGAACACCTTAGACATATCATTAATGACCTCCAACACCTCCTGGAAAAGGATGACTGTCTTAAACCTGTTCTGGCTCACAGGCAGCCCCCGCAACCTCAAATGGCATTTCTCAAGCAACAGGCTACCTAATACCCAGTCTCACTGAGGCATTAGGGCTTCTGTGCCCCAACATCTATACAGATCACATCATCACTGGACTGAATAACACGGATTATAGAATCTGAAATTCATGAAGTTGCAACTCCACCAATATCATATATGCCATCACCTGTTTACAGTGCTCCTCTGCTGTTTACATCAGACAGATGGGGTAGTCCCTACATGACAGGATGAATGAACAACACTCTGACACCATCTACAGAAAGACATGTAATATCCTGTGGAAGAACATTTAAAGCTTTCTGGACACTCCACTGCTGACCTGAGGGTAGCTGTTCTTAGAGAGCAAACTTAAAAAAAAACATTTGAATGTGAAACTGCAGAACAAGAAGTCATTCACAGACTGGGTTGTGTTAAGTATAATTTAAACAGGGACTATAGATTCATATCCCATTACCTAGATTAAGTTTTGTGACTCCTTTATTCCTATGGATTTACTACTTGTTTGTTTGTCCCTCCTCCCTCTTCTCTCTCTCTCTCTCTCTCTCCCTACTTTCCCCCACCCCCTTTTATATTCTAATTTCTCTCTCTTTCTTATACAGTGCTTGCTGCACATCATTCTTCAACATCTGGTGAAGTGAGCTTCAGCTTGCAAAGGCTTGTACTATACATGTACTTTGGTAGATATATATAAGGTGCAAATCTTCCCTGCCTTCTGTTTGACTTCAGACTGACATGCCTAATTATATCTTTCTACATTCTCTGGACAGTTCTGCTGGCCAGCTGTAAAAAGACCATAAGTGCCTTCAATGTGCCTTTTAGGGATCACTGGTTGAAATTAGTGGTTAGTGGGCATTACTGATCCAAAAAGAATTAATCTCTTTCTGGAAGAAATAACACAACAGTATTGTTTCAGATGCTCAGGTGATCTGCATGGTATGGTTTCAGTGAGGTCAAGCAGGAAATCAAAGAGGTAAGATCACCGTTCAGTAGGAAGAGAACTAGCCTAGCACTCAGGTGAGTGAAATCAAAAGAATCTAGTTTGATTTTCCAAGCCCAAGCAGAGTTTGGAGGAATAGTAAAAGAAAGAAAGAACTTAGTATCAAAATACTAAGTACATTTGAAACAGCCCTTCAAGACTAGTGTGTGTGCATGTCTGTGCGTGTGTATGTGCATGCGCCCACATGCGTGCATATGTGTGTGTGTATATATATGGTAAGGAGGCACAATGCAACAGGTAATAAAAAGTAGGTAAAATACAATAACCAACCCATTAAATTAGTTTTTGTTTTCCTTTTGCAAATTGCTTGTAATCATACCACCATCTTGATGATTTTTTTCATTACTTAAACTAACGTAATGCTCAATGAATGCTTAATACACATTATATTTCACCCAATGAATATACATTTTGAAAAACTGTTTAGTGTTTCTCTATGTTTAATCAGCAATTCAAATTCGATCTGCTCAGGTTGCTTGCTTATGCACACTGATATGTCACGGTAATCTTTTTCTAAAATAATAAAACTGGATTTCTAGTACAAAAGCATTCAGTTACAAATATTATCCATCAGTATTCTGCAATAAATCAAATAAAATTTATGGGAGAAATCCTGTCTAAATTAAATTCAATGGGACCATTGCAAAGTAGTGTCATGGAATTATAGGTCTGGTAGGGATATCAAGAGTCATCTAATCTAATGCAAATGTAGGATGTGATGTTCCTATACAATCCAAGACAAAGGCATATCCAGTCTCTCTTTGGAAACCTTCAGTGAAGGAAATTCCACAACTCTCTCTGCTCTGTTGACCTGAAAGTAAGGAAAACTTTTAAAGATACTTAATATAAGTTTGTTTGCTACTGTTTAAACCAGTGATTATCAACCAGGCACCCTGGGATGCCTTAAGGATTTTCAGGATGCCATGCACTTAGAAGTGAAAACATGATTCACAGGAAAACTCTGAGATTTCATATAGGGCTCCATAGCGTTGAAAGAATTCTAAATTATTTTAGTCTTTTGGAGTTTTTTGTAATAGAATAATTGCTTTATTATATTTCTGTAGCAAATAATCAAGAAAAAACTAACAGCTGACATTTTCTGAGGGTTGCCTTGAGTCTAGTAAAGGGTACCTTGAGTCAAAAAACATTGAGACCCTTTGGGCTCCTGTACACGAGCAACAAGACTGCTCCAACACACTGTAATTACTCGAGTCTGCTGGACTCAGCATCCCTTGTATCAATGTCTCTGCACTGAAAAATGGTGGTAGGGGTGCTTTAACTAAAGTGCGTTAAAAGAGTTTTCATTAAAGTACACCCTTAGCCATTTTTCAAGGCGGGGATGCTGATACATGAGATGCTCTGGTCACTTTAATTAGAGAGGCTCTTAGAGTTGCTCTAACTAAAGGGACTCTCCCCCACTCCTAGACCATGTGAATAAGCACCCTTTGGTTTTAACTATTGTTTTGTGTCCTGCTCTATGAAGCAAAGAAGAACTGCTATCCTCCCTCTTTTTTCAAATATTTAAAAATGGGGCCAGAAATGTAATGAATTGAATTAAATGATCCTTCCAATCCACTTGTTTACTAGAACATTTGTAAGAAGTAAGCAAATTTAATCTACATTTTTTTTTAAATGAAGAAACTTCTCTCTTCTTTTTAGCAATAACCATCAGATCCATTCACAGATCATCAGAATATGCAATGTATTGTGGCTGGATAGTTTTATGGCCAACATTAACATATGTAGCCAAGACGATGAAATGGGTAATCAATTTTCAATTTTTAATTCATTATTTAATTTGTTCTACTTGATAGACAATCAGTCCCATGAGATGTTTCTTTTATACCTGGCATTTTTATCAATTCTTTAAAGCGTGTGGCTTATATAGTTTGAAGCCTCACGGCTATTTCTATCCCTTAAGTGTTCCAATAACTTCAATTCAGCATTGATCTGTCTTGATAGTGGATATAGTCCCGGGGAAGCTCTTTGAGAAAATTATCCAGGAGCACATCTGTGAGGGACTAGCAGAAGTGACTATGCTTAGGGGCAACCAACATGGGTTCATTAGGGGCAGTTCCTGTCAGACCAACCTGGTGGCCTTCTATGACCAGGTCACAAAATCTTTAGATGCAGGTGTCGCAGTGGATGTAGTCTTTCTGCATTTTAGGAAGGCCTTCAACACTGTCTCTCACCCCATTCTCATTAAGAAATTAGACGACTGTGTCATCAATGCCTACACAGTCAGATGGGTCACCAATTGGCTGGAGGGCCACACCCAGAGTGTGGTGGTGGATGGGTCATTTTCAACCTGGAGGGATATGAGCAATGGGGTCCCCCCAGAGCTTTGTCCTAGGGCCCGCACTGTTCAACATCTTCATCAGCGACTTGGATGAGAGGGTGAAAAGCACCTTGTTCAAATTCGTGGATGACACTAAGATGTGGGGAAAGGTGGGCATGATGGAAGGGAGAGACAGGCTATAACTAGATCCGAACTGGTTATAGGGGTGGGCAGATGAGAATAGGGTGGGATTCAATACTGACAAGTGCAAGTTGCTGTACCTAGGGAGAAAGAACCAGCAGCATACCTATAGGCTGGGAAACTCCCTTCTCATCAGCAAAGATGCAGAAAAGGATCTTGGAGTCATTATTTATTTCAAAATGAACATGGGCTGCCAGTGTGAGGATGCGGTCAGGAAGGCTAACTGCACCTTGTCATGCATCCACAGATGCATCACGAGCCAGTCCAAGGAAGTGATCCTCCCCCTCTATGTGACATTGGTCAGGCCACAGTTGGAGTACTGCATGCAGTTCTGGGTGCTGTACTTCATGAGGGATGTGAACAGCATTGAGGGGGTCCAGAAGAGGGCCACTCACATGGTCATGGGGCAGCAGGGCAGGTCCTATGAGGAGAGGCTATGGGACCTGAACCTGTTCAGCCTCCACAAGAGAAGGCTGAGAGGAGATCTGGTTGTCGTCTATAAACTTACCAGGGGGGACCAGTGGGGAACAGGAGAGTCCTTGTTCCCACGAGCACTACCAGGAGTAAGTAGGAATAATAGCCACAAGTTGATTGAGAGTAGGTTCAGGCTAGACATCAGGAGGTGCTACTTCACAGTCAAGGTGGCTAGGATCTGGAACCAACTTCCAAGGGAAGTGGTGCTCACTCCTACCCTGGGGGTCTTCAAAAGGAGGCTAGCTATACACCTATCCAGGGTTATTTGACCCCAGTAGTCTTTCCCGCCCATGGCAGGGGGTCGGACTTGGTGATCTGCTCAAGTCCCTCCAGACCCGACCAACTATGAAACTATGAAACTATAGTAGCTGCTAATAGGGACAGAATAACAGTAGGCTGGCAAGTGGTGGGTGCATCTACACAAGATGCTTTACTACAGAGCTGGCTTCTTAGCTCCACAGTAAAGTGTCACTGACTACATGTGCATCCATATTAAGCCTCAATAAATTAATGAACTCTGCTTTAGGATAGTACTGTCTGGAGCAAGTACTATCCTACAGCAGACTAGTTACATGCACCAAAATGCACATGTACACAGTGAGCGGGGCTGGCTGGGGCAAAAGGGTGCTATGGTGCTGGGGCTGCCTGTTGGCTAGCCCTGCACTGGAGCACTCTCACGCCCTAGCCAGCCCGTGCATAGTACAGTTTTCCAGGGCAGAGAAGCCCTGGGGTGGCAGGTTGACCCCACCCCTGGGAACTGCCTGCCAGCCCAGGGCTTCTATGCCCTGATTCAATGTGCTGCAGTGCCAGGCTCACATGTAAATCTGTGCCTAAGAGAAATAAACTCCGATGGAAACTGTACTGGAGTTTATTGCTATATATTAATTGCACATGTAAATGCACTCAGTGTATTCTTCTACTGAATAGAATTCATCATTCACAGGACATGGAAGAAGGGTACTCGTAGGTCTTCTTCACACAGAGAATGTATGGTTACATGAGGGAAAGTAGACCCAGAGAAGTGCTTTTTCAACTGAAACCAACATAATTGTCAGTGCCTCCCAGGAGAAAATATACCCATTGAGGTGAGGGGTTGGTGGCATCAGGTTCAGGGGATTTAATTGAAATGTTAGCCTAACTGAATTATCTTTTACCTGTTTACTTAAGGAAAGGAAATACTTTGCTGTTCCTAACATTTGTGCAATGCTTTCTTTTATATTCATTCACCATGCATGCATAAGCAGAAAGGACAATGAAACAGAACTCAAAAATGAATGCTGTCCTAGGCAAAAGAAAGATTCAGACACAACGGTCTCTCATTCTCTATCAGTAATAAACTTTATCCTAGCATTCCAAGAAGTTTCTCAATGTAGGTTGTAAAGTCTTAAATTTGGGGGCATTTCAAACTGGGCTTCTCTTTCTATCCATAGGAAGAAGGAAGAAGTGTTATTCTGGTATGGTTTTAGTTATGTAGCTTAGCACTGGGTTTTAGGTTCAAATATATATCAAACTTAGGCAGGCTTTATGGACTTACAACTCAGTCAATGTATTTTTGTTCCATTGAGCCAGAGCTGAAAGTAAGGCACACATTTTGTACCTGTAAGACTAAATCTTTTTTTACTCTTCATGCCTTAGTGACATGTATGCACACATTTAACTGCCGTTTATTGGCACTTATTCATATTTTACTATTTAGATCTGGGCATATAAACATGCACACACTTCCTGAGTATGGTTAAAAGGGCTGTGCTTTGCCTAGCTGAAATAGGATTGCCCAAGTATGGGTGTAAGTCCCCAGATCATAGCTAGGATACCTCCCTAACCGCAATTAGCCAGTGGAGCCATAGGCATGGGTCTTTATAACTTTTATCCTAATAGTAAAGATTAGGGCAGTTCCACAAGGAGCAGGAAACTAAGGATTTATGTCTGCTTTATCAAGTAGGAGTTTGACCCACCATTTCCTTCAAACAAGGGCTAGAGTTATGCTGAATCTGTGGCATGCTGCCAGGAAACATAAGATACATCTTGAAAGTCCCTGTGGGTGACAGGGGGCCTAGAACCCAGGTATCACACTTTTATAGGCAAGTGTCCTAAGTAATATATATTCCTCCTCCATTTTACTTCAGGTAGATACATTTGCAGGGCAATTTTATTTCATTTCAGCTTGAAACAGAATCCTAAATTGTGCGTGAATGCCAAAATTGAAGTTACAGGGTTGCATCCCTGTCACTTATGTATACAAAGAGAAATAGATTTAGCCCATAACGTGTACCAAACTCCACAAGTGATCAGGCACCCTCAGTATGTACACTACAACGTTGTGCTGGTACAAAAAGAAACATTCATATCATGTCCACTATCAAACATCATCAGTGGCAATATCTTTCACAATAGCTTTGTGGTTAGAGTACCCATCAAGAAAAAAAGAAGGCGGAGGTGCTCACCTGGTGGGGGGAAAGATGTGGGGAGGGCTGGCTTCAAGCCTATATCCTCACTCCTCTGGAAGGTGAATAACTAGCTGATTATAAAATAAGTTGGTGAAGCACTAGGCAGCCTAAAGTGCAAAATTCGTGGTGTTAGAAAGAGAGCAAATATGAGAGAGCATGACTCTGTAACCAAACAATGCAGGCACTCCCCTGGGCAAGGAATTCCTGGTTCCAGTCCCTGCTGTAAAATGAATTATGCATGTTCATTAGAAATTGGTTTAAAAACAGAAATAATATAAGCAATATATTAGCCATAAGTGTTTGAGTAAACAACAAGATGAGCTGTGCAGGTTCTCTTCCTCCTCAGAAATAGTAATTTTATTTTAGTGGATATTTTTTGCCTGTTTGACTTAGACCTTTTTCTTTTTTTTTGCTTTTCATTTTGCTTTCCCAAGCATCCCCCCCATCTCTCATTTGTTTACAGTTATCTTTAAGGGAACAGTTGTTTGCACTGTTTTCTTATCCACATTTGTTGCTGCAAAGCTAGTTTGTGTAATTGGCTCTTCATTCTTCCTTTTACTTTGAATAAAAAATGGTGTCACGTTCCAAGTTCCTGTTAAATTTAATTAACCTATTTTTGCTTGTTTTTGTTTTTGTTTATGACAGCTGTTTCATATGTTATCACTGCTGGTCAGACTACCCCATGACCCAGAAGAAAAAAAAGCTTTTTTTCATATCTGCTTTCACATCTGAAAAAAGCTTTTTTTCCACACATTCTGTGATAATAACATCAAATTAATATAAATTATTTTCCCTGTTCCAAACCTGATGCCTTTTCCACAGACTGGCCTAGAGTTGTTTTTAAAGTTCATATTATTTTTCTCAGCACAAAGCACCTGAAACTCAACAAATAAAAAAATTAAAGATTTGTAAGTAGTCAGTCCTCACTGTCCTTTGCATGGATTATTACCCTTGTCCCACTCCATTTTTAAACATCTCAAAGGACAGAACAGTCAAAATATTCAGTTTTGATTTCCCACACTTGTGCCAAAATTTATGGCCTGATATTATTTTAAAACAAAAATAGTTTTAAATTTAGAAAAATTCTTAATGATTCAAGTCTAAATTTTATCCACCCTGGGCTTTGAGTGGGACACTGTTTTGTGAAGAAACTCCACTTTTAGCAGGGAAAGAATGAGATGTTACTCCTGAGAAAGGTAATGTCTCTTTAACATTTTGTAAGGTTAGAATAATTCCACATAGTTTCAGTTTCTAGGGTCGGAAGGGACCTGAGTAGATCATCTAGTCTGACCCCCTGCCGTGAAATAGATTAGTGGAGAGATGTGGGGTCAAAGGTAAATGTTGAACAGATTAATCACACAGCATGCTATCCCATCCATATAGTTTCATAGTTTCTAGGGTTGGAAGGGACCTGAACAGATTATCTAGTACGACCCCCTGACATGGCAGGAAAGAGTACTGGGGTCAAACAACGCCAGCAAGGTGTACATCCAGCTTCCTCTTAAAGACCCCCAGGGTAGGAGCCAGCACCACTTCTCTTGGAAGTAGGTTCCAGATCCTAGCCGCCCTGACCGTGAAGTAGCGCCTCCTGATATCTAGCCTAAATCTACCCTCTGCCAGCTTGTGACTGTTATTTCTGGTCACTCCTGGTAGTGCTTGGGGGAACAGGGACTTCCCCAGTGCCTGCTGATCCCCTCTGACTAGTTTGTAACAAGCCACTAGATCCCCCTTCAGCCTTCTCTTGTGGAAGCTGAACAGGTTCAGGTCCCGTAGCCTCTCCT
>NW_017729032.1:24033382-24033845 GCF_001723915.1 Gavialis gangeticus | reverse complement strand
CCTGTCTAGGTCTGATTGCAGCCTATTCCTCCCTTGTAGCGTGCCCACATCCCCCTGCATCTTAGTGTCATCAGCAAATTTGAACAGGGTGCTTTTTACCCCTTCGTCCAAGTCACTGCTGAAGATGTTGAACAGTGCAGGCCCGAGGACCGAGCCCTGCGGAACCCCACTGCCCACATCCCTCCAGGTCAAGAAGGACCCATCCACTACCATTCTCTGGGTGCGGCCCTCCAGCCAGTTGGCAACCCAATTGACTGTGTGGGTGTCGACACCACAGCCTCCAGTTTCTTAATGAGAATGGGGTGAGAGACAGTGTCGAAGGCCTTCCGAAAGTCCAGGAAGACTATGTCCACTGGTACCACTGCATCTAAGCATTTGGTGTTCTGGTCATAGAAGGCCACCAGGTTCATCTGACAGGACCGGCCACTAATGAACCCATGTTGGTTGCCCCTAAGCATAGTCT
>NW_017729032.1:24022055-24032890 GCF_001723915.1 Gavialis gangeticus | reverse complement strand
TCTGCCCTCCTGAAATCTAGGGCTGCTGCCTTGCTGCAGGCCTTTGACACCCTGTGCTGGATGATGAATTCCAGCAGGCGATGATCACTGTCGCCCAGGTGGTCAAGCACCTGCAGCCCCCTCACCAGGTCATCTCCCATGGCCAGCACCAGGTCCAACAAGGTGTCTCCCCTGGTGGGGCTGTGCACCTCCTGCATTAGATGGAGGTCCTGCATTCTGGCTAGAAACGTACGTGAGCGGTCAGACCTGGTTGACTGCTCTTCCCAGCAGATGTCTGGAAAGTTCAGGTCCCCCATGATGACCACGTCCTTTGACTTCACTACCTCCGTGAGCTGACTTAAGAATTCCTGGTCGAGCTCTTCCCTTTGGTTGGGAGGCCTGTAGTAGACCCCCACCATTAAGTCTCTTTCCCCTTGACTGCCTTGTATTCTAACCCAAAGCACTTCAGATTGCCCCACTCTCATTCTTTGTTAATTGACGAGGAAGTGTATTCCTCCTTAATATACAGTGCCACGCCCACAGCTTTCCTTCCTATCCTGTCCCTCCTGTACAGCCTATAGCCCTTGACATTCACCGCTCAGTCATCCATTGAGTCCCACCACGTTTCAGTGATCCCCACTATGTCCGGATTGGTGTCAGGTAGCAGGAGGGTAAGTTCCTCCTGCTTGTTTCCCATACTATGAGCATTTGTGTAGAGGCATTTGAGGCTTCCTGTGGATGTGTGCACTGGCCCCCTACTTTCAGCATTATCCTGGCCCCTGTCACTTACCTGTGTATATGTTCCGCTTGTCGGTATAGGCTGGGCTGTACTTGTCGGTGTTGCTTGGTCTGGCGGTCCAATGTTTCCTCCACCCTCGTCTTCTGCTTCCCCCAATGAGCCTAATTTAAAGCCCGCCAGAGGAGATCCGCCAACCTGGAAAAAAACATACGCTTGTCTCTTGTTGTGATGTGCCAGTCATTGTTGAGGAAGCCAAAGCCAGCCTCGAGACACCATTCCCGAAGCTGCCAGTTGGTCTCCACGATGCACGTTGCATGCCATCTTCTGCATCCACTCACTGGTAGGATAGAGGAGAAAACCACCTGTGTGCCTATCTCCTTTAGCACGCACCCCATAAATATGGCAACGTATTATATAGAACAACTATAACTTAATTTTACCAGTGCAATAAATCTATCTAAGAAAATGTAAGCAACAAAAAGGAGTGATACATACAGTGCCGGATACTATTCCAGATCTTTCTGCTCATACTCCTAAAAGACTCAATAGCAAAAAGCTCCACATCAGAGAGATGTCAGTTTTATTTATATTGATTCTGAAATACCTTTTGAGCTATTTACACTTCATATCAGGTATGTGTCAAAAGAAGGAAAGTTGATTCTCAGGAAACTGGCACACTTCCTATATTAGTAGGAAAAAGTTAGATTGTAAAAGCAGTGGCTAGTTGGGTAAGTGTAAGGGTGGGCAAAAATATCCAGTAGAGAAAATCGTTCTGCAAAGCAGCCTATTCTTGCACGTAATTGTTAATTGTATCTGCAAAATTATCATCTTGAGTTGTGATCTTTTCAGATCTTATAAATTATATTAGGTCAGACCAGGTCAAAACATAGATAGGATAGTTTCAAGGATACATTGAGAAAGGTGGAAAATAAAGTTAGTAATTTCATAAGTAGTGCTCTTTCTTTATGGAATAGTAATAAACTTATGCCACACCATGGTTCCACTGTGCAGGTAGTGACATTTTTCTTTCTAAATGTCATATAGGGTTGAGCTATTTTGTCTCTTATAGTCATTAAGGATCCTATGGGACACTTCCCTGGAGCAAGTGATAAGTCCCAGAATCCTTAGAGAATGCTTTTTGCCTTACCTATGTTTTCATGAAATCCATCAGATACATTTTTCTTCACTTCCGACCCTGACTCTTGTCATACAGTGTTTCTGTTTTTGGTAACCCTACTTTATGTGCTACAATAGAAGTGACCGCATGTCATCATTAAATGGACAATGTGCGGGATAGATTTCCACAACAAACATATCCAGGGTATGCAGTAGTGCACAACGTTAATTTAAATACAACCATCAGTCTAAGGGTAAGCTTTAGCATAGATGGACAAGTAGCCCACAACTAAACACAAATAGGGTGTGTCTACACGTGGCCATATAGCACACGCACAGTTTTTTTGGCCACTATGTCACCATAGCAATGCACTATAATTAGAGAGCATGTTGCTATGGCAACATAGTGTTGGCATCACAGTTTTTGCCAATGGACGCTACGGCACCATAGCTCATTGTTGTGGTGCCATAGTGTCTTGTGTAGACATGCCCATAGAGTAGTTTAGATAACATTTATTTCAATTCAAGCTCTAATATTTTTAAAGAAGTACTAGGTCTCAAGGGAACTGTGCAATTCCTACTATACAGCATATCTACCCCATACTAGACTGTGTTAAGGGGTGTTGCTGTATAAACATGCCCCGCACATGTATTCCTTCTTTGTAGATGCTGAATACCAGCTTTGCATTCACGTAAATGTACAGGAAGGGTTAGAGCCATAAAGCAATTAACCATTTCACTGCTTAATTTTTAAGTGCTCTGCCACCAGTAGATCCACAGCCCATAGCCTGCACACTGGCTCAGTAGCTACACAGATACATATAAGCATAAGCTAAATGAAAATCTCCAAGAAAACAGTGAGGAGAATGGCCTTTCCAATTTTAGCTCCAATAGTTAAATGATTAGAGCACTCACCGAGAAAGAGGGAAAGCTGTGATCTGGGTACCCCTTTACCACTGGGCAGCCAAAAGAGGTAGATATTTGGATTGAAGAGGGAGAGCATAAGGTACAGGTTATGTGGCTCAGTAAGCTGGCTGTTGGCCTGGAAAGAAGCAAGTCTTGGGTTGTAGCCTAAATCTTTGCTCCCCAAAGAGCATAAACTTCCCTGCTATTTTTTAAAATCAGGTTTATCCAAGGTAAAGTGGTTCAGCTTTAAAAGAAGCACTACAGATGGGCCTTGATAACATCTAACCTTTGGTGCAGTGGTTTGAATATTGTGCTGGGAAGTCTGAGAGGTGCTGGTCCCAGATCTGCTTGGGGAGCAGATCCTAGTATCCAGGTCTGGACAAGTATGATAACCATCCAGATACTGGGGCTAAAACATTGGCGCAACTTCCTCCCCCTTCACCTAACTCCTGCTAGTAATGGGGTTTTGTGCAGCTACGATTATGTGACTTATGTACATATGCTTGTAGCTTGACCTGTTCCTTTCCAAGCTAACAGCAGAACTTCAAGTTTGTTCTTCCTCCTGGACTCACATATCTTCTTCTCTTGGCTGCCCAGGAGATCAGCTTTGCTCCTGTGTACTGCATATACAGTGACTACACAGTAACCAGAGTTACTGTGCAGTAGCATTACTGAATGCCTTTTAGGTGATGCTGACTGCACAGTAGATTGATACTACTGCACAGTAGCACCATATCATGCTTCGTGCCACTGCACAGTAGTAATGAGCTACTGTGCAGTTAGCATCTCATGACCTAAATGAAGCGGGAGGACCCAGATCCCAGCTATGCATTTTCCTAGGTGAATGCTCTAACCGTTGGAGCCCTGAATGGCTGATGCATAGCCTACTGAAAATGTACAGTAGCTGTGTGGATGCTTAATTATGCATCTTGCACAGGTAATAGACGGTATTTCATAAACTATGTGTAAATGCCAAAACCACCCTTTATATAGCTGGGGAGGATCTCTTTGGATGCATAAAAGGTAATAGAATTTGGGCCCCAGTAGTCCTGTCAGGACCTAGGCTTTTCTAAAAATGTCATTATTTAGCTAGAAAAGTTTCTTGGTAAAAATAGGCCCTTTTGGGCTGTCTCACCTCTGAGGTTAGGCACGAACTAAAGAAGGATTTTCATAGATTCATAGATGCAAGGGTCAGAAGGGACTTCAACAGATCATCGAGTCTGACCCCCTGCCTAGGTGCCCATCCAGCCTTGCCTTAAAGACCCCCAAGGTAGGGGAGAACACCACCTTCCTTGGAAGGCCATTCCAAATTTTGGCTGCCCTTACCATGGAGTTTTTCCTGGTATCTGGCACTGTCAGTTTGTGACCATATTTGTCCTAAATCTGTGCTCTGCCAGTTTGTGACCCCCTCCACTTCGACAAGAATTCTGCCCTGTCACTTCACTCGTGCCTACTTGACCCAGGCGTCACTTAACTCAGATCTCCAGCATGGTAGGAAGAAACTCTACCACACAGCCACTACTGCACCAATTTTGAGGACCTTAATTTTAGACCTGTGTAACTTTAGTAGCAGTTATGTTCCTAAATTTTCCTTTTAAACCTAGCTCTAACTGATTTGTCGGAATACATGCCCCCAAGAATGACTTGCATTAGAAAGCGTCTAACTTTATCCCATGCAGTTTGTTTAATAAATTACCCCAAAACATCCTTGCCTGAAGTAGTAACTGACAGAAAGAAATATTTATATTGATAAAAAATAAAATAATTATAAAATATTAAAGTTCACAAGAGAGAAAATGATTAAACTTTCTACCTATACATTTTTTATAAGACTGATTACGAAATTCTTGACCTTTCAAACAGTATGAAGCCTTTTTTGACCCATAGTGGAAGCTATTTTTATATCACTACAGACATGTTTATGTCACTGAAAGGTAAGTCAGCGGCTCTAGGTCCCCAGGGTATTGAGCTGACACTTTGAAGCTTTGATTTCTGCCAGTCAGGTCATTTCCCCTTGTAGCAGATAATGTGACTTGACATCCAATAAACTCATCTATAAACCTTCACATCTTAAAACAGAAAGGAGCTAAACTACCCCATCACTATCATTTGGGCAAAGGTCTTAGACACTTTTTTCTTAAAAACAAAGATACAATAATAAAACCAGCCACCAGAAATCTGTTCCAACTTGATAAGATGCATAAGTCTTGTGAGCTGATGTCCTAGTCTATTCCATTAGGTGTTGCAAAATGCTAAAACAGTAACATTGCATTCTAGGACCAGGACAAAATGGTAATGTTCTTATTTGGAAGTTCATGTACACACCTGTGACTTCCCACATTGCCACCTGCTTTATAACAGTGTAAATTCTGTCCACTTTATATCAGAAGTAGATATTCAATGGGTGAGACCAAGGTGGGGAACAGGATAATTGACTTCAATAGAGTTACTCCTGATTTAGGTTTGTGAAGGAAAGGGTGTGCTGAACTCAGAACTAGTAGATGAGGTTTTGGAATAATAATTAGATCATGGGGAAAATCCTCATATAGTATAATCAGCATAATTTATATTTTATCTGCAAAAGTATGCTCATATATGCTGAATCTCATCTGATTTCTTTGTAAGTGCCTATTATTTATTGAACATGTTGATGCATACACATATTCGGTTACTTAGATTAAGTCATCATGGGAAATTTCCGTAGAAAAATAATGCTTTCAAAGTGAATGGATGAGCCTGTCCAGAAAGAATAAGTTTTTTTTCATAATCTCTGAAACATTTTTCCATGTCTCGAATCCAACTGTCATATTTTTTAAAAGTTTCCACAATACTTTTGGGAACTTACTTTATAAGTTTGTCTCATTTTTGTTTTCTACTAAGGTGACACAAGATTGTGTGTCTAACTGTCTTACAGGAACAAGCTGTTCATCACAAAAGCTACATCAATGCTGTTAACTTCTGTATGGTTCCATTCAGATATAACAATCTCAGTGACCTTATTCCAACAAGATAACTTTCCGTCTATAGAAAGACCCCAAGGGCTAGCAAACTTTCATCTTTATATTATGGAGTTAGTGGAATATTACTGGAGTAGTTATCTTCAATTTCTGTATTTCTTCTTTTTATAACCCATCTACATTTGATTACATGTAATAGGTGAATTTCAACTTGTATCATTTAAGGCTCTGTACCATAATGGTATAGAGTGTTACATGTAAGACAAGATAGATAGATAGAAATTATAAGATAGATAGACATATAATAATGTATATATTTGTATATCTTTATATATTATTACATATAAATATATATATAAATATAAATATCTATCTATCTATACAGTAAGCTTCCTCCAGGGGTGGTGCAATCACCTACCCTGGAAATCTTCAAGAGGAGACTGGACAGTCACCTCACTGGGGTCACCTGACCCCCAGTTGTCTTTCCTGCCTAGTGCAGCAGGGCTGGACCCAATGATCTCAGCCTCCTCTTCTTTAGGCTGAAGAGGCCCAAGTCCCTCAGCCTCCCCTCGTATGGTCTGCCTTGCAAGTCCATGATCATATGGGTGGCCCTTCTCTGGACCCTCTTAAGTTTTTCCACATCCTTTTTGAAGTGCGGCACCCAGAACTGGAGGCAGTACTCCAGCTGCGGTCTCACTGGTGCTGAGTACAGTGGAAGAATCACTTCCTTTGTTTTACATGAGATGCATCAGTCAACGCATGGCAGAGTGTTGTTTGTCCTGCTGGCTACAGCATTGCACTAATGGCTCATGTTTTCCCTGCTGGCTACAGCATTACATTAATGGCTCATGTTCATGTGATGGTCAACTATTACCCCTAGGTCCCTTTTAGCTGTGGTGCCAGTCAAATTGTCGCCACTGAAACTGTAAATATGTTTGGGATTATTTGCCCCCAGACTTTACACTTCCCAGTGTTGAACCTCATCTGGTTCCAATTCACCCACCTCTCCAGTCTATCCAAGTCTGCCTGTATCTGCAGCCTATCTGCAGGCATGACCATGCTCCCCCATAATTCGGTGTTATCCACAAGTTTGGCCAGTGAGCTCTTCATCCCCACGTCCAAATCATTGATAAAGATGTTGAAAAGCACCAGACCAAGCACAGACCCTTGAGGAACACCACTGGCCACTTCTTGCCAGGATGACACAGATCCATTCATAAGACTGTTCTGGGTCCTACCTCACAGACATTTTCCCACCCACTGAACTGTTGAGCAGTTAAGCCACAATCTTACAATTTTCCCACGAGGATATCATGGGATACTAGATCAAAGGCCTTTTGGAAGTCTAGGTGTGTAATGTTGACCTCCTCTCCCATGTCCAGGGGGCGAGATACCTGGTTGTGGAAGGAGATGAGATTGGTAAGACAGGACCTGCCCATGACAAAGCCATATCTTATCCTGAAAGGTAATTAAACTTAGGATCAACTTAGGAAAGAAAGCAAGATAACTTTTATGGCAGGTGAGATGGGTGGTTAGTGAACTGCAACACAACTTACATTGCAATACAGTTCCCAAAAGTGATCTTTGCATTAAAACCATTGAATTATTCCTGAATATTTGTCTAATGTGACCTTTTCTGTACAGCACTCATACGCTAAAGTGTAGTAACAATGTTCTGCATCTCAATAGTTCTGTGGTTCTCAGACTGCACAGAAGCTGCCCCAGACATCGTTATTAATTAGATTCCAGCCTTAAGTAGCAATATCATTTATTTCTGTCAGCAATTGGATATGTAATGGATTAACCTCCTTATTGTGTAGTCAGGTCCAATCAGAATTATAGAAGCATTTATGGGTTATCATGATCTACAGAGGTTAGGAATAAGACCTAATAAAAGACTAAGTAAAACAGAGTTTGTGACTTGTTTTTAATGACTGAGTTTTGAGTTACAAAGACTCTTCTGTTTTGCAATTTATTTTCTCCTCACAAAAGCAGTTAAACTAAGGGCTTGCCTATATTATCACAGTAAATTAATCTTAACAAGAATAGGGAACTCTTATTTCAGAATATTCTTTTTCACACACACACTTATTCGGGAATATTTATTGCAATATAAATCCATGCATGGTCTGTAATCAAATATAGACTGCAACCTAAACTGACAATTTTACATATACAAATAATATATATATATATGGTACATTTGTGAATACATGCTTGCACACACACACACACACACACACACACACATATATGTGTATATATATATATACATATATATATATATGCACATCATATGAACCTATGTATATAAACAGTCTTAGAGTCTTATAGATTTTACCGACTTGCCAGGGATGGAAGTGAGACTCATTTGTTTGTAGTTCTCAGGGGGGGCATGTCTGGCATCAACAGGCATGAACCATGATGCCAACACTACTGTGCAGTAGCATTGGAAATGACCCATGCAGCACCAGGACTGCGCAGTGACAGTGGTTACTGTGCAGTCATTTAGACCTTGCTTACCTTAGTACTAAATCACTTTGCAGGAACAACTGTGCAGTCTGACATACATGTAGATGAAGCCAGGATCACTTCTGGAGCCCTTTTTGAAGATGGGTTTTTTGTTGGCAACTCACTAGTCCCTCTGTCACAGAGTCCTTTTGTAACAATAGGTTACATACTATTGCCAGTGGTCCTACTATTTCACCTTTGAGTTTCTGTGGAAACAAATGGCCACACTCATCTGCACGTGGCCTAAGATGTTAAAATACCAAATTAGCTGTGTGCTTCCTAATTTCACAAGTATCATAATAAGAGTTCTGAGTAGTTCCAGACAAAAAGAAAAAAACCCCAACAACCTTTAAATTTTAAAAGTCTGGAAGAACTGAAGTAGGTAGATTCAGACCTAACTTTTAGGTTTGTTTGTTTGTTTGATTATATACTCTTCCAATACTTTGTTGCCTTTTCCTTTTAATGTGAAGCTTGATCTGTTGAAGAATGATACAGTATAATGAATACCTTTATTAAATATGACTAATACATGTATTCATAGTTTCATAGTTGTTGTCATTGTTAGGGTCAGTCTTGTTTATGTTGAAGAAAAGATGGCCTGTCCTGAAGATTTTATTTCTATAGCATCACAGTTCATTTACTTCTCAAAAGAATACAAAATCTTGTAAGTATTTGCTTTTACATTCAACAATACACTCAGGTTTTGATATGATAAATTCCTAACCTCACTTACAACACATCACCAAAGTTTTTTGGCATAGTAAATTCATGGAATTTTGTATGGCAGTCACCCAGACCTAAACTGATTATTTTACCCCTACCTCATCTTTTTCAAACTTTAGTGTATAATGCCTTTTTTGTTTGACGTGCCATATTCTAAAATGCTAGTAAAGATAGCTGTTGAGTGGATTAGTGTATTTTGTGCATAAAGGTAGTCAAAATTAGTGAGTTCTACTAATTATGGTAGTTAACCTTGTAAATTAATAAAATTATAGCACATTTTAAAGACTTTTATTTTCTCTGTTAATTTATTTGGCAGTCATTAATATCTTATGTTTGGGAAATCACATACAGAAAGACTTTGGATCAGATTTTTCAAGTTCTTTAGGTATCTAAAGATAAGAAGAGCAGCAAGTATGAGAGATGGTCTATAAATAACAGCACATTTATTGAAGTAGGATCAGGAAGCAGGATCTAGGTGAATGCACTAACCACTATGGAACCATAGAGTCATCTTCAAACTCTAGCTCAAGGATTATTTAAATATTTTATACAAAATGGACTACCTTCAGCAAAAGGTTCATATAAGAATACCGTATAGTCCAGTGGTTAGAACAATCACGCTGACACTGACAGCGTTTGTACACATGACACAGGTTTAGTCTTCTATGCCCCCTAAATTAAAGCATTAGTTTTTTAACTGAAACCCACCATTTCAATTTAGGGGGGTTATTTTTCTGTCACGTTATAGCGAGGGGCCTGATCCATTTTTAATTTTTTTTTGGCAGAGCCTGCCTGCAGCTGATGGGCGTCAGGCTGAGTAGTCCCCAGGCTGTGGAGGGTTCTGGTTTTTCCATCCACAGCAGCAGTATGCCCCAGAGAAGAGCTGGATTAGGCTGGGTGGCTGGGGGCTGCCTCTGAGCTGATGGAGCACCTGGCTCACTAGCAGGCTGTCTGGGTGGCCCTGGGTGTGTGTGTGTGTGTGGGAGGGGGTTGCTGTCATCATGGAGGGGAAGACTGGGGCCCCGCCACATCTCAGGGGCTGCTCAGCCCACTGGAAGCTCACCCCCCAGCTGTGGCTAAAACTCCACCAGAAGAAAAAAAAGGATCAAGCCCCTCACCACTTCTGCCTTCAGCAGGAGCCTGCTGAAGGCAAAAGTGGTGAGGGGCCCAATCCTTTTTTTTTCTACCTGCCTCTTCTGTGACTGCAATGCATCATTGCAAACTAAACTACATCAGGTAGTAGTTTAGTTTGCAATGATGCAAGCTCATCTAAAACCTCCAAAACTCATGCACATATAATGTGTGATGCCATTAAACCACACAGTTTTGTCACATGTACATTGTGACATTATCATTGTTACAGGGAGCACTTTTCAAGGTCTGGCACAGTACTGGCCTGCCCACCTGTCTAGGGCAGTCTCACCTGCCACTCCTTGTTGTTAAGATACTAGTTATAATAATGCAGGAAGCTTCCCATTTTAGATCCTAATGTCTAGGGGTTTACACATGACTCCGACCTTCCATTATCATGTCCCATGCCATGCAGATGTTATGCTGTTGTTATCAACTCTAGGTGCCCTCTTGTCATGGAGCCCTTTGGCTCCCCATGTCTCTTTCACTCAGCATCTCTCTGTCTCTCTAGCACCAGGCTCTGCACCTTCCTCTCTGGCTCTTGGCCCTGCACCTTCCTCTCTGGTTCTGTGCCTATCTTCAGTGTCTCTCTGGTACCCAGCTCTCTAGCTCTCTCACTCTCTGGTGCCTGGCTCTGAGCCTCTCTCTCTCTGGTGCCTGGCTCTGTGTGCCTTTTTCTGGGCTCTTCCCAGAACCTGTGCCCTTTTCCCTGAGCACTAGTGAGGCCTCCAAACCTCCCCTTATAGCCTCATCCCAGTCCTCCAGTTTAAACC
>NW_017729032.1:24016402-24017055 GCF_001723915.1 Gavialis gangeticus | reverse complement strand
TCTGAGCCTCTCTCTCTCTGGTGCCTGGCTCTGTGTGCCTTTTTCTGGGCTCTTCCCAGAACCTGTGCCCTTTTCCCTGAGCACTAGTGAGGCCTCCAAACCTCCCCTTATAGCCTCATCCCAGTCCTCCAGTTTAAACCATAACACAATACAAGCCCCTGGACCACACCATAACAATGCTGATGGAGATAGGGTTCTGTCTCTTTAAGAAGGTAAAACTTCTCCCCTAAGGACCATGCCTCTCACTGTTCTTGTAGGCAGCACCTAGTCTCAGGTAGCTCATTGGTGCAGAGGTTCCTTTCCTTGACAGTTGCTAGAGAGAGAGTCCCCTACTAGCCCCAGCCCTGGGTCTACCCCAGTACCCTGCCCCCTCCCAGTTATCTGACCAGCTGCAGGTTCTGGCCAATTACCCTCTTAGGCTGTTACCCAAGCAACCCGTAGCTAAGAGTTCTGCCTAGCCCTCTGAGCAGCCTGGCCAGGCTGTTTCTGCCCTCTAAAGTAGCAGGCACATCTTGGCGCCCTGCTACAGTGAAGTGTAGAAGTGCCCTGACTTTATATCCATGCTTCAAAGCAAGCAATGGAGATGAGTTTTGGACCTGCGTTTCCTATATGGGTGTTCGAACCACTGGGAGATTAGGTTGTGACAGGGTACG
>NW_017729032.1:24011748-24016391 GCF_001723915.1 Gavialis gangeticus | reverse complement strand
TGTTCGAACCACTGGGAGATTAGGTTGTGACAGGGTACGGTTTTGTTATAATATTTTTAGTTTAAGTGTATTCATGTTATAATAATATTACATTTATCATTTTCCATGATTATTTTGTACCCTGGGAAAGAAGGAGTTAACTTTGTTTGAACCTAGAGCAGTTGGGACCTGCCTAAGTGCTCTATCAGTTGGTAATGGGCTATCAAGCAATAGGGAGCTAATGTGTCTATGTTGAAGCATCATATGGACTACAGCCCAGCACCTGAAGAGATTCCCTGCTGTTCCTGTGCTGGGGGGCACTTCAGAGAAGGAGAATGGAAAGAAAGTGCTGAGAAAAAGGAAATTCCCAGAAACAATGGTGAGAGAGAGAAAGGCAGGATAAGAAGGCCCTGAGAGAGAACTGTGGAGGCAGTGACCTGATTGAGTCTACCAGGGACTTACCCTGGGCCTTGGTTCCCAAGAAATCTGCCTGCTATTCTGCTGTTGACCAATAAAAGTTGTTTTTGTTTTAATATGAGCTACCTCCCCGCCCTGTATGTGACTTCAGATTCTCCCTGTGTGCTTTAAAAGATTAAGTCTCCAGAAGCTAAGCCAGAAGGGAGGACCACAGATGACCAGGTCTCAGAGTTGAAGGAGCCCAGGGCCTACCCATGATAGTAACTATGCCTAGGGTAGCCTCAGGGATATGCAAAGAGACGGTAGAAATCTAGGGGTCCCAGTCAAGTGCTCCTCTAGAGAAACCACATCATGGTTATAAGAGTTCCCTTGCCACCTCCTTTTTTACATTATCCCTCATTAGACACCTAACTTGAGGAGAGAGTTTACAGCATTCTCTGTATCCTGAACAGGCATCCAACTCCAAGCTGCAGTGAGGTAGCCTGGTTTAGCAGTTTAGGGTATGGGCTTCTCTGAATTTCATTCAGAAATACCTAAATCTCTTATGCCTGTGCACTCATTTTGGATGCTGAATTGAAGTAGGCTAGTGGTTTTCAAAATGTTTTGACTGCATAGCCTGCATTCTAAGGATGGCCAAAATATGGCCTGTTGGCTGAATCCAACCCACCAGCTGATTGGATCCAGCTCACAGGTGGGTGTCCACTAATTAACTGTGTCCATCTCTCAGCTGCCCCTGCTGTGCTCTGCATGAGGCTGAACTACTCATGCTCCTGGCCAGGGAAATAACACTGTGCTCCTTCTCTTACCTGCTGGAGGGCACTAGCCCCAGTCCCAGCCCTGGTGGTGAATCCAGCCAGTATGCACAGTTTCCCAATGGGGCTGCTGCATCCAGTGCTGTAGCCACTCAGGGAACTGTTCAGTTCTTTCTGTCTCCAGTGGGTCCTCTTCTGTCCCGATTGCATCACTCTGGGCACCAGTTAGAGAGGGGAAGCAGTGGTAGGTGGAAGGGAAGTAGCAGCAGGCAGTGGAGAAGATGCAGCTTGGGGCTCCAGCTCTAGGTCCTTCCACACAGTTTGCCTACCCAGCTCAATCATCAGCCACCTGTGGGCAGCTGAGTGAGTGGAAGGCAGCCCTGTCAGAAAGCTGTGTGTGCTGGCCAGGGCCAGGGCTGGGGCCGGGGCCGGGGCTGGGGTAAGAAAGAGGCTTATAAACAATGGAAGCTTGGGGCGGGCACCAAGGAGGACTATTCCACGATGGCCCACATTTGCAGTGAACAGATAAGACAGGCTAAACCGACGACTGAACTTAGATTAGCAACGGCAATCAAGGATAACAAGAAGTCCTTCTTTAGGTACATAGAGAACAGGAGGAAAACAAATGGCAGTGTGGGGCCATTGCTCAGCAACTCAGGAGAGCTGCTTACCAGCACCCAGGAGAAAGCTGAATTCCTGAATGACTACTTCACCTCGGTCTTTCCCTGGACCAAGGGAAAAACCATGCCAAGTAGAGTAGAGGACAAGCACATTAGGAATAATCACCTTCCTACTGGGCCTGTGTGAAGCAGGTAGTATTTGCTTCGGATTCGGCTGATGCGGGGGACAGTGATTCAATCTGGTGATTTAAATCACTGTCCTGAATCGATTTGGCCGAATTGGCCAAATCTCTGAATCGGACAGGCCCCATCACCCACCTGCTCTCCCAGCCCCATCACTGGCTTCCCCACCCAGCCCCAGGTCCCCACTCTTAAAAAAAAAGCCCCAAACTTACTGGCTTTTACCAGGTTGGGGTCAATCCCCACTGCCCCCCACTTTCCTGTGCTGCATGAGTGGGCTCTGTTATGAGCCCCCAGAAACCCCAATGGCCGCTGCAACAGCCAGCGAATGCAGGCCTTTTTATTTTTTAAAGAACCAGGAGCTGGGGTGGCAGGGCAGCCATGAGAGGTTGGGAGAGTGGGTGGGGGATGGGGGCTCATGGCAGAGCCCCCCATGCAGCATGGGCCCCCCCCCACATGGCAGCAGCTGGTGAGTAGGGGCTTTTTAATTTTTTTTTAAAGAGCCAGGAGCTGGAGCTGGAGCTGGAGCTGGGGCTGGGGCTGGGCCTGGGGCTGGGGCTGGGCTGGGCACCCATGGGGGGGCTGGGAAAGTGGGTGGAGGTCAGGGGGTGCTCAGGGAGGCTGGGGGAGCAGGCAAGCGATGTTTACCAGCATGGAGTCCGAGTCCAGCTCCCTGTGGCAGCAAGCGGGGACTGCCCAAATCTCCGAAGCTCTCTGAATCTTTTCCAAATTGATTTGGAGAGCTTCAGATCAATTCAGACCTTTTTATTGGTCTCCTGATTTGATTTGGATTTGGAGATTCAGTCCCTGAATTGAGCTGGATCACCTCCTAATTGAATCAGCACCCAAAGCTTCACACTGCCCTACTTCCTACTGTTGCCATAGAACTGGTGTATGTCCAATTAATAAAATTAGACATATACAAGTCAGCAGGACCAGATGATCTTCATCTGAGAGTGCTGCAGGAGCTGGATGAAGTCACTGTGCAACCCCTGGCAAAATTCTTCCACAACTCATGGCAAAGTTAACTCTGGTTAAGTCCCTGAGGACTGGAAGAGGGCCAATGTTGTGCCCATCCATGAGAAGGGCAGGAGAGAGGACCCGGATAACTAAAGGCCAATTAGCCTAACTATCATCTTAGGGAAAATCCTAGAAAAGTTCATCAAAGAGTCTATCTGCAATAAGCTTGCAGAAGGTAACATTCTGAATTACAGTCAGCATGGCTTCATTGTGGGCAGGTCTTGCCTTACCAACCTCATCTCCTTCTATGACTAAGTAACTCACCTTGGACATGAGAGAACAGGTTGATGTTGTATACCTAGACTTCCAAAATAGCTTTGATCTAGTATTCCATGATGTCCTTATGAGAAAATTGGAGGATTGTAGGCTTAACTCCAAGACAGTCAGGTGGGTGAGAAACTGGCTTCAGGATAGAACTCAGAGTCACAGTGACTGGATCTGTGTCATCCTGGTGAATAGTGGGCAGCAGTGTCCCACAGGGGTCAGTGCTCGGTCCAATACTTTTCAACATCTTTATTAACAATTTGGATGTGGGGGTGAAGAGCTCAGTGGCCAAGTTCATGGACAACACCAAGTTATGGGGAAGCATGGTCATGCTTGAAGATAGGCTACAGTTACAGGTGGAACTAGACAGGTTATCAGGTTGGGCAGATCGCAACCTGATGAAGTTCAACATTGAGAAATGTAAAGGGCTCCACCTCAGGATGAGCAACCCCCAACACACTTATAGGCTTGGTGGCACCAAACTAACTAGCACCACAAATGAAAGGGAACTGGGGGTAATAATAAACCACAGTATGAATATGAGCCAGCAGTGTGATGCTGTAGCCAGTAGGGCAAATAATACTCTGGCATGCATCAATCGGTGCATCTCCAGCAAAACCAAGGAAGTGATTCTTTCTCTCTGCTTGGTGCTTGTGAGACTGCAGCTGGAGTACTGTGTTCAGTTCTGGGCACCACACTTTAACAATGATGTGGACAAGCTTGAGAGACTCCAAAGAAGAGCTACCCATATGATAAGAGACTTAAAAGGCAAGCCATATGAGAAAAGACTGAAGGATCTGGGACTCTTCAGCCTGAAGAAAAGAAGGCTGAGAGGGGACCTGGTAGCAACTTACTGCTACACTAGGAGAGTACATCAAGGGCTCAGTGATCAACTGTTTGCCAGGGCACCCGAGGGAAAAACCAGGAGTAATGGCCACAAACTCCTGGAAGATCATTTCAGGCTCAATATTAGGAAAAACTTCTTCACAGTCATGGTGTCCAGACTGTGGAATAGGCTCCCTCCAGAGCTGGTGCAATCACCTACCATGGAAATCTTCAAGAGAAGACTAGGCAGTCACCTTGCTGAGGCCACCTGACCCCTAGTTATCTTTCCTGCTTGGTGCAGGGGACTGGACCTGATGATCTTCCAAGGTTCCTTCCAGCCTTACAATCTATGGATCTATGAATCTATGAAACTATGAATCTATGAAATGATTTCTCCTGAAAGATTTTATGTATGTAGTCCTCAACTCAGTTGGTTGGCATCACTCTTAGAGTGGTTCTCCAGAGTACTTGTGGAAGAATGGGATAGACTTCTGGTGGTCATGATCAGGGGTTAGAGGCAGGATTTCCAGTCCAAAGATGGCAAATAGGAGGCAGGGCACCTTTCAAGGGGTGAGGCTTAGCAGTT
>NW_017729032.1:24002642-24006748 GCF_001723915.1 Gavialis gangeticus | reverse complement strand
GATCTATGAATCTATGAAACTATGAATCTATGAAATGATTTCTCCTGAAAGATTTTATGTATGTAGTCCTCAACTCAGTTGGTTGGCATCACTCTTAGAGTGGTTCTCCAGAGTACTTGTGGAAGAATGGGATAGACTTCTGGTGGTCATGATCAGGGGTTAGAGGCAGGATTTCCAGTCCAAAGATGGCAAATAGGAGGCAGGGCACCTTTCAAGGGGTGAGGCTTAGCAGTTTGACAAGCTGTGTACCCCTGAGGCCCTCAACAGCTCACCAGAACTTGTTAAGCAACCCTCTAGCTTAAATAATTGCTCATCCCTGCCCTACATCCAGTATGTCTCCGTATGTTCATTTCTAAGGAAAAATATCAAAACCGATATCAACATGCAGCAATGCCATTACTCACCACTTAAAGCTCCACTGCCATTATTAAAATTTAGGCATATACACTACATACCTCCCAGGGTACATGTACTCCAGTTTCAAAATAATAATGGTAGACAATGTGCCAGTTAAATATTTAGGTGCTACATTGTCTAAGTCTCCCTTGTGCCTCTTGCCCTATTGTGCTACTTTATTTGAAGCTCCTAACTACCTTTAACCACATGGTTGTTTGTTCAGTGCCCCCTAGACTTTAAGAAAGGCAACTGATTGAAAAAAAATAGGCCTAAAGTTCGTTAAAAAATAATAGAATATTTAAGTGTTTATTTGATTTAAAAACATAAATAGGAATCACCAAAAAAAATTAATCATTTTTGCTCTGATGCATATTGGATTTCAGTTTTACATGCTGCATTTTGCTTTTGCTGCTTATTTCTTCATGGAGAAATTTGTAAAGAAAACAACATAACCTGAATTTCCCACTTTCGAAACAAAACTATCAAGTTTGTGTATCTTACATACAACACTGGTCTTGAAAACGAATTACCACTTATATGATTGTAATTGACTGGGATAGAATATTTTCCTCTATTTTATCCTGTTTGTTTATTTGAATATATGCTGCATTTTGTATTAATTTGATAGATGGAAACTGTTTCTGAGAAATCATTTTCTTGGAATAAAATCCTATTTTACCTTCATAAGTCTCAGTGCTACTTACCAAGATTATTAGCATTCAAAATCTGCTGAAAGTAAAGTCTTAGAGAAGAAAGGTCCTTTACCATGTAGCCAACCAGCCTAGAGTTAATGCAACAAAGTATTTCAACTACAAGGCCACAGGGTAGGCATTGAAATGAGTATTGTCTTGAAAGAGAGAGGGCAGTGGTTTGGGGGTCTAACTAAGGTAACCATATAGGATAATATGAAACCTCACCCCACTCACCCCTCCCCTCAATCCTTTTCCTATGATCTTTTGAGCATATGTTTTTAATATAGCTCCCTCTTTTTGCAGTGGGACAGATATTGGCAGTGCTCTCATTTCTCCTACTTTTCACCTTCTAAAGTACCTATAAGGCATAAGTTGCTTTTTGTGTTTGGCATACTGTGTCTTATAGCTATGAGAGAAGTTCTGAAGCCACAGTTTTGGGGATTCCTTGTGTTAACAATGGCCTGCAAAGGCAAGGACGTGGAATTGATGGCTCAGGAATCTTCTTCCTGTCCTATGTTCCTAACAAGGGTAGGGTGCAGATATTCTTTTCCATTATTCATTGGACCAACAAGAACTGGTGCTATTTTAGACTTAGTTTTGGTAAATATCAAGTTATTATAAATGTGCTAGTAATAGAAAATAGGTTTGGGTAGTGTAACCACAAATAATTCAGATTATATTAAAAGAAAAATAAACAAAACTTTTACATAAAGCACCATGAGGTAGAGTGCCCCCTCATCCCTACTCCCCAACCCAGCAGATGCTCACCTGTTAGGTCAGGGGGGACTGAGCTCTGTTTTGGAGCCACCCAAGTGGAGAAGCCTTCCTGCAGCCTCTTTCCTCTAGCCCCACTCTCCTACTCCCAGCTCTGGTTCTGGCAGCAGGAAGAGAGGGAGAGAAGGGAGGGAGAGTGAGCTGCAGGCTGCGGTTTGCCCAGCCTGAGCTGGGGAGGAAAAGGGCTGGGTGAGGGGGGTCCATGAGGCAGGGGGATCCAATCTACCTTCCCCCCTCTGCTCCAGATTAAGCCAACCCCACCCTGCACTAATTCCCCCATACTTCTCTCCACTCCCTTCCAACAGACAGCACTGATTGGCTCTAGAAAACAGAAGTTCCCTAAGGTGCTCCAAAGTAGGGCACTTTCATCTGATCCCTCATTAGATAAGGGTTAATTTCTTGCATGATCAACCACTTTTAAAGCACTCTGCAGCCATGCATTTGTGTTATGGCAGAGCCATAGATTGCTTTCAGGGTGCCAATTGCATGACAAATGTAACTTCTGTCTGCGCCCTCTGATCATTTCCTTGTGGGTGTAAAGGTTAGGCAGAGATTAGCAATGAAGAACATCAAGTTTAACTAAAGGATTCAAGTAGAGAGAATCAATGCAGATGCTCTTAAAAGTGTGCAAGTGGGAAAAGAATAATGATTAGGGCTCTATATACATTTTAGACACTAAGAGATATGGAAAATATAGATATCAGGTGGGAGATAGTTAGTAGAACAGTGAAGGGGAGCAGTAGTAAATAAGATAAGAAAAACAACAAAAAAGATTTGTTTGATGGCAAATGTGAACAAGCAATGCAAATTGTCCAGGCTAAGATAGAAGAACAGCAAAATCCAGTGCAGACCAAAGGAGAGAGATATCAAGAGTATTGCAGAGAAATGAGAATTAATCAGGGGAAAGAAATGAGAATATCTAAAACAGAAAGTTACTGAAATGGAAGATAAAAGATGGATCCAGGAAGTAAAAGACCTGTTTAAAGGAGTTAATGAATGGAGGAGAGGCTACCAGCTGAGGTTGACAGTGATGTATCTGATGACAGCATGACAAGGAATCCTGAAGATTTGGAAAGAATATTTCGAAGAACTTTTGAATGTAAAGTATGAAAATGAAGCAAAAGTTGTTAAATATCAAGCTGCTGAAGTCAAAATAGCACAGCCTTCCCTAGAGTTGATACAGATCCCTGTTAAAAATTGAGAACTAATAAGGTACCAGGAATAGACAATCTTTCAGCTCAGAACCTGAAATTTAGATTCAAAGCATTAAAGCACTATCATCACAAGATGGTTAAAAAGATATAAAGAGAGAGAAGACCTGAATAACGGAAGCAGGCAATAATATACCCAATTTAAAAGAAAGGTAGTCAAAGAGAATGTAATAATTATCAGGGTATCTTCCTACTGTACACAATGTACAAGGTTTTTTTTTCAACTGCTGCTAAACCAATTGCTCCCATATGTGCAAGAAGTTGTGAGCAATTACCAGTGTGGATTCAGGAAAACTGGATCAATTTCAGATTAGCTATTTTCAATGAGATTATTAGTGGAAAAGAAATTGGGTGTTGCGAAAGATGTACATCAAGTTTACATAGACTTTGTCAAAGTTTTGATACGATTAAAAGGGAATCACTATAGTCAATTATGATGGAGTCTGGAATTCCTAAAAAACAGGTATGTCTTACTAAGATGTGCATTGAAGGAGTTCTGTGAGAATTGAGGGAATGTTATCAGATCCAATGGAAATCAATAGCAGGCTCAAACAACGGGGCGCACTGTCATGGATGCTTTTCAACTTGATGCTTGAGAAGGTTATAAGATCTGTTGAGGAAGAAGGAAAAGGCCTGCAACTGAACAGATTACACCAAGTATTTACACATGCAGATGATATCTACATAGTAAGAGAGGAAATGGAAATAGTACAAAAAATACAGAGATCATAGAGTCAAATGCCAATGAATCTGTGCTTGCTAGTAATGTCAGCAAGAGTAAATACATGTTCACATCCTGAAATAAATCTCGAGATCACAGGAAGGATAAATGACAGTGTGGAAAAGTTAGAAAAACTTAAATATTTAGAAACAATAACAATTGAGAACAATCAAATAACTGAAGAAATCAAGGTTAGAATTTAGAATGCTAATATATGCCTGTTGATCCTGGATAAAACAGTGGCATTAAGGAAAATCTCATGAAACCATAGAAACCATAGATTCATAGATTCATAGATTAAGGGTCGGAAGG
>NW_017729032.1:23999945-24002631 GCF_001723915.1 Gavialis gangeticus | reverse complement strand
CCCTCAGCCTACTCACCGCAGCCTGGAGCTCACCCACCTAAAACCAGTTTTATTGGAAAATTGTTCAACCTGTTCTTTTGCACACGTGACAAAAGCACTAAGAAAAAGACTGCAAGTGCTTCAAAACCAAGTGCTAGGGAAATATTTGGTGCAGTACAAAAAATGGAATGTGGAGGAGGAGACATAATCAACAGCTTGTGGACCTTTAGAAAAGACCAGGTGTCTTGAGCAAGATAAGAACACAGAGAATGACATGAGCGTGGCATACTGCGAGAATTGATGAGAGAAGGCATGTGAGGCAGATTTTGGAAGCTGAGGTAAAAGGTTTCATACCTCAAGACAGACCAAGACAATGACGGGAAGATAACAACAACTGGTTTGGAAGGGAGAGGTGAAGATGTGACAAGGTGGATGGAGATCGAGCAAAATAGCATGTGGAAGATTGCAGTTAAGGTAGTTCTAGGCACCAGAGGCCTGTGAGACAGAAAAAGAGAGTAAAATAAATTGTAAAGTGGACCTTAGGGCCTAGAATTTAGATAAGACATTTATGGCAATGGACTGCAATACCAGAATCAAACAATAATGATATTCAGTACCACTTAAAATGATGTCCAGAGGCAAGAAACTGCAACAACAAAGGTGTTTTAGAAGGTAAAGAACTATGGATTTAGATTTATATAAAACCGATAGATGCCCATCAAAAATATTCCAAACACCATTTGAATGTAATAGTATTTTTTAATAGTGTCATAGAATCTAATTATAAAATTCATGATTATTCAAGGTATATAGAGCTAAATTGCTATGCTCTATCAAATTCAATAGGATTTTGATATAAAGGAGCCTGTACTCTGTGGACTCTTATTCTTCAGTTCTTTTGAATTTTACCTTGAAAGGGTGCCTGTAGACATGCAAGACATCTGCTCCAATGTGTTGTAATTGAGGCTCTAGAACCTGTTGGCCGCACCCACACCTGATGCTACCACCTGCCCTGCATGGCAGAAGTTCCTGCCTAGGTCCACAGCTGAGCGCCAGGGCTCCTAGTGAACTACAGCTTTGGCTAGGTTCTGGAGGTAGGGGAAGGAAGGGAAGGAGGGGGAGAAAGGAGAGGAGAGAAGAGGAGAGGAGAGAGAGACAAAAGAGAAAGAGAAAGAGAGACAGAGACAGAAAGAGATGTATGTGCCCCTTGACAGGTCCCAAAAACTCATTAAGAAGTCCTCCAGCTGAAATATTTACTCACCCCTGGGCTACATCTTAGTGCAACACTAGTCAGGTAGCACGGATGACAGGTAATGAGAATGCCCTGGAGTAGTGTCATCTTGAGTCACATAATGAGAGCTTGAAACCAGTTTCAGGTGTCAATGTGTGGACAGTCACAGAGTTAAAGCTCTAGGAGCTGCCCAAAATTACTATGTAAGACAGCCCTAATCCAGAGAGATGGACATTTTCCTGGGATGTGGGAGTCCTAGACTTTGGGCAACTATTGTCTAATGGAGCAGAAATAATCCTGGCAGCAGACAGTAGAACCCAAGTGCTCCTGCAACTTCAGTCTGAATTGCAATGCGCATTCGGTACTTGGTGATTTAAACTTGATCACTTCTGAGAGAGCTCAGAAGCATAAGTCTAAGCAATGAGGAATTTTGGGGGGCTGAAGTAGAAAGATTTAAAGAATGTAGGTGCCTAAGAACAACAGCTACTGAAGCAAGGCTGATTTAGGACACTTGTAACTTAGGTACCTATATTCTGCTTAAGTCTTGAGTAGGTGTCTATGTTCATTTATGGATGAGGCCTGAAGTTAAAAGTATAATACAGCCCCAAAGGAGCTATATATCTATGAACTACAATTCAGCTTGCACTATCATTTTGCTATAATGAAAAACATTATTTTGAATAAGTCCAGATTCCAGCTTGAGGAAAGTGTTTCTCACTTTCTGGACAATCCATCCTTTGGAAATATGGAAATAAAAGTAGATGAGTTCTGGGGTTGATATTTTCTGCTGGGATTATCTGTCAGAAGCTTAAAATGGATATTTTTTTAGCCAACTGTAAATGTTCATGTTTTTAACCAACTAAGAGTACAAAAATATGCCTCATAACTTCTGAATTGTTCAAAACCAGAACTTTTAAGCATTTCAAAGTAATAAAACCACCATTTACAGTTAATTTAGGCTAAGTACAGATGTCCAAAAAGCCCCTTCGTAGAAGTGGTCTAACTATCACACTTTACTTAAAGTGCTATAAATTAAAGCAGGAATGAACTGAACAGATATTCACCATTTGGTGGGGGAGGAATTGGTGCCTGCCGGCACTGGCCAAGGCCAGCAGACAGGGGGCCTGCATGCTTCCAAGGAGGCTGCCCTAGTGGCCCCTCTTCCTAGCCCTGACCCCCCTCACCAGCTGGTGACTGTCAGCAGCATTTGGGGAGGGGGGGAGATAGGTAATGGAGACCCCAGCCACGAGGGTCCCCCCACAGCTTGCTGTCTGAGCTCACAGGGGGGCCAGGTCAGGTTTGCATGGTAGCGGGGTTCCATTCTCCCCCTGCCCTAGCCTCCTGACAGCTGCATTTAGGAACTGTGGGCAAGGGAGAAAGGGATTCCCCCTGCCATACAGACCTAGCCCAGCCCCCCCCCCCACTTGAGACCCCAGGCAGCAACCTGTGGGTGGGGCAGAGCAGGGTGGCTCCTTT
>NW_017729032.1:23978976-23994945 GCF_001723915.1 Gavialis gangeticus | reverse complement strand
ACAGGGGGGCCAGGTCAGGTTTGCATGGTAGCGGGGTTCCATTCTCCCCCTGCCCTAGCCTCCTGACAGCTGCATTTAGGAACTGTGGGCAAGGGAGAAAGGGATTCCCCCTGCCATACAGACCTAGCCCAGCCCCCCCCCCCACTTGAGACCCCAGGCAGCAACCTGTGGGTGGGGCAGAGCAGGGTGGCTCCTTTCCCTGCCCACCCATCCAGCCTCAGTTCCTGGTGGAGTGAACAGCTGAGCCAGCCAGTCCCATGCTGAATCTTCTGGCTGTCACAGTTAAGAGGCTCAGGTGGGATGGTGTTGGGGAAGGGAGCCCCCTACCATCACCCCCCTCCCCCCGTGCAGTGAAAAGCTGAGCTGACCAGGTCTGTACTGCAGGTCCTGGCTGCAGGTGTCATGAGACTGAGATAAGGGATGAAGGGCACCTCCCTGCCATGTGGATCTTACTTGCCCCTCCCCCGAGACACCAGCCAGCAACCAGGGGGGGACCCTTTCTTTCTAGTCCTAGTTCCCAGCATAACAAAAAGCCAGCTGGGCAACCCCTGGGATTGCAAAAAGCCAGTTGGGCTGTAGCTGCAAAGATATTAGGGTGGGGGGAAAGGGAGCCCCTGCCATGCAAACATGGTCTGGCACCCCTAAAACTCCAGCCAGCAGGTTGTGGAGGTACCGTCACAATGGGGAGGTTCCCTTGCCCCACTCTGCTCCCTCCCCAAGCCTCCTGACAACAGCAGCAAAAAGCTACAGCACAGGGCTGCCTGGCCTAGCTTTTCACCATGCCAGAAAATGGGGCTGGGTTGGGAAACAACCTGTCTGCCATGCAGACAAGCCTGGCCTCCACCAAGTTCCAAGCCCACAAGTTTCTGTGGGGGATCCATGTGGCAGAGAGGCTCTGTTTCCCTTCTCCCCCATCCCCCACCTGGCTGCACATTGACAGCCCAGGGGCATGACTGGGCCAGTATTTTTCCAGAGAAGACAAGTACTGGCCAAGGCTAGCAAGCCACCCAATAAGGGCCCCTGGGATAGTGACAGAATGCAACCTACATGGAAGTGCAATGGATATGGTACAGACATTCAAATATGTGCTGTAACCTAAACTGCTTTAATCTAATACCATATCCACTGAGGGTTAATTTAGAGTGGGAGCTGCCATTTTTAAAATGCTGTAAGTGTTGTGAACATCTCTTCTGTTACAGCTTTAAAGAACTTTGGGCATCTTTACAGGTGCTCTGGGATGGGGGTTGTTTTAACTAGAGCAGTTCCAAGAGCCATTCCAATTAAAGCACCAACAATATCACATGTATTCAGCATCTCACACTTCGAAGTGATGGTGGGTGCACTTAATTAAAGCTTGTTTTATGAGCTTTAGTTAAAGTGTTCCACCATCATTTTTAAGCTAAAACAGGTGAAATGGTGGACCTGGCCAGCAGCTGAACTTCATTTCCCAGCAGCTATTGCCTGTGCTTTTGCTGGCTGGTTCCCATGGAGACCAGCCTGCAGTGGCATGGGCAGGTGCATAGCTAGGTGAGGAGCTGCTCTAGAGCTAGGGCCAGGATCTTGCAACAGTGGCAGTATGGGGCTGGGGCCAGGGCAGAGCCATGATCAGCTGCCTACATGCCCCTACAATCAACACAAGATCCTGGGGTCTCCCCGGTCCCACCTGCCCATCTTTCTCCTGTCCAGGGCCTCATCCCATTCACATAGCCACATGCCCTTCTGGGGCAGACAGGCTGGGGCACACAGGCCATGGAACTGGGTCCAGTGGTGGCAGTCAGAAGAAGCTGCCATTGCAGGGGCTGCTGTGAAATGGAGTCCACCATGGGTCCTATCCGGCCCACAAGCCAGACTTTGCCCACCCCTGTGTTCAGTAGAATTCCCTTGAGCACAAGGAAAGTGAGGTCAGAGGGTGAATGGTTGTTCTAAGATAAATGTGCTTCTAATGGTCTACGAGTGTGTTTGTTCTTGATATTTTTTTTCTGTGAGGGTTCATTCTGGTGCATAACTGCTGTTTAATTTCACCCATGGAGTTGAAATGAGGACATTTGGTTCACTGATTAGATATATCACATTTTGGGAAAGATGTGTAAGAACCATGGATTCTGATGGCTTCATTATTGGGGGCCGGGGGTGTTTTTTGTAGCAGCAGTGGAGCTGTGTTGATGGTTATGCATGTTTTGCTAAGGTAAGACTGTAAGACTGTGTCCCACTTGATGTCTCTTGGGCAGTGGAGAGTTTGCTTCTGCTGATGAGTTGGGAAAGAATAGGCATCTAATATGACACCACAAATTATCTTCCAGAAATTCCTACTTCTTCCTTATATTAAACTTACATCTGACAAAGTATGGCATCAAGATATGAACTTCAAAATGATCCCTGAGATGAGACTTATAGAGTCAGGTTGGGTAACTCAGAAAGGCATTCACCAAGCCAGTTTACTGTGATCAGGTGCAGCCAAAGCAAGTTGTTCTCTGTCAGTCTTGTGCTGGTATAAGGACCACTAAGGAGCGTTCTTCCTGGTGCTAGTGAATAACGGGAGGGCTGGGGCTGTTGTATATATTATTCTGGAAATCGATACTCTCTTGACCATAACATGGGAGTGGAAGATAGCTATGAACCATCTTTGCTACTCTTCCCCCTTTCTCAGTCCTGTTTCCTGAACAGTTTAGTTGCTCACAAAAACAATCTTATATTCACATAAATTATAAATTGATGAAATGGGTAAATAGCATACAATTTATCTGAAAATTTTCAAATATGTGGGTGAAAATGAGCAACATTTGGTAAATGAAAGGCCTGTTCTAATTGATACTTGTATGGAACTGAAATATTATGGTGCACTTCTTAAAAATAAATTCAGCACATGTTATTAGCTTAATTTACAACATGGTTGAGTTTATTTTAACCACTGCAAATGTTCAGGTTTCATATGAGAGAAAAACAAAATAAAGTCCTGGATATATCTCACAGCCTACAAAACAAGGCCTGCCAACATCCTGATATCTGCCATTTCTCAGTTTTAATTTAAAACACTGAATATCTCAACAATTACTATAAAGTTGCTCATTGAACTACAGGACTAATTTTAGATACAGAGCATGCAAGTTTTGGAATGTCACCAAGAGATTTTGGCCTTTATGTTTTGTGGGCTTCCTTAAGTGGTAACACAGTGCTAGATAACAACCAACTACAGTTTTGATATGATATGCTACCTTCAAGATGAAATGGAAATAAATATGAAAACACTGTGGTCCCCAAGGGCTGTTAAGTCTTTGCTTAGATGATCTCTATAGAAGACAGAGGTAGTTGGCCCAGTTAATCTGAAGATAGGAGGCAGAGCAAAATATCACCTTATAGACTAACTATATCCACTGGTCACACTCCATATTTGCATTGTGGCAGCTAGATTGGATCCTGGAAAATTGTGGTATCTAAAAGAACCATAGCAGAAAAAAGCAGGGTGATACACGTGGCAGCAGTGTGTGCCACCAGAAACTGGAGCCTAGCTAGCCAGAACCATGCTTTTACTACTGGCCAGGCTCTGCGCACCTGGATCACCACCCCTGCTGCCCCCAGTGGCCCCCAGGACCCAAGGTAAGACTGCTGGGGAAAGCCCAGGTGCTGGCCACAGGCTCCCCTACTCCAATTGAGGCAACTCACCGCGTGCCAAATTGTGCATGCAGTGGTGTGCCTGGAGACAACTAGCAGCTGTGCAAATATGTGCCACAGCTAGTTGTTCTCAGGGAAAAGCATGCTTCTGCTGTGGGGATGTGCCCTAAGGTACCATTTTGTCCTGCTTTCTAAATAAGATAAGTTCCTAGACTTCCCCATCTCATGTCTTTCTAAAACGTATTTGAAATCAAGCTATAGGCTATTAGGGTTGATAATGTTCAGTGATATAAAATGAAAGAATATTGTATTGCTCAACTCAAAATATCCAAAATCATGAAATAGGTTTTCAAAGATTATGAGAAAGTTTTCACAGCAAGAGATTTAAAAAACAATGAACACTGAGTTCTATTTATGGGCCTGATGGTTCTGGAGTCTATAAGGTTTACATCTTCTATTTGTTCCCTGCAAAAATGAAGGTTAGAGACTATTTTTTTAATGACTAATGATTTTCATGTAATAATATAACTTCAGGACTTCAAGATTTCAGAAATATACTGAAGGTTAATAATAAAATCACAAAACTTGGAAACACTAGGAGAATTATTGCAGGCATTGCTGTAGAAAATCTTCCGAGTTGTGTTATATAGGTCAGTCTATATTATTGCAGTGATCTTTTCTGGCATTAAACACTATCAAACTTTTCTACTGTTAGGAAGAAGACAATAGTAAAATGCAAATTATTTGGTTATTAAGATATGAAACTTTCCATAAAAGGTATTATGTATACAACATCCTAGCAAAACGCACAGTATGTGCCATGTTGATATTTATATTATAGTCAGGAAGAGTTGTAGGATGAATATAGATTATCTTTTGTTAGGAGGAAGAAGTCAAGTCCCAATGACCCCTCTGGGAATGAGCCTTGCTTGATACTGACAGGAAGGTAGGTACATGGCATGAAGCAATGAGATGCTGAATGATCTAACACCACCTCTACATCACTCCAAGAACTGCTAAAATGAACTGCTCTCTCTTCTTCCTCCTGAAAATTGTCCTGGGGGGATGAACCAAGCCCCAGTATCACAGTTGGCGGCCGGGCGATGGCAGATTGGAATGAACAGGCAGGATTTGCGGCGGCTGAGTCTGTGATACGGAAGCATAATGGTTTCAAACAAATTGATTTATTTGACTTACGCTTAGAAGGCATAGGTAGAGCTGCTTCTTCGGTTACAGTTGGCACAGCAATAACAAGTTAATGAGCGAACAAACAACAAAAAAAAGGGGGGGTCTGTTGGCCCACGAGGTTTGCTAGCGAGCCCTTGCTTTCTACCCCCTGGAGGGATAGGGGTGGCTGCCCACTAGCTAGCCTCAGGGCTGGTCAACAGCTCATGTAAGGATAAACGAACAACAGAACAAAGCTGTAACACGTTGAGACGAGGAACGGAGTTGTGACGCCAGTCCTATAGGACAAACGGATTGTCGTAGATCGAAGCCGAGGTCAGAAGCCAGGTGAGTAGAAGATGAAGCTGGAATCGAAGCAATGGGGATGATCCAGAATCAAAGTCAGAGTCCAAGCCAGAATAGTTCAGTAACCAAAGGAATCGGCACGAGAAAAATGGAACGAGGAGGTAAGTCGTTGTATGAGGTATGAAGAGAACCGGGGGATCAGATCCCAACCTCTCTCTCTGCCTCACAGTCCCTGCTGTAAGCAGCCTCTGCTTGCAGATAGAGCACGGTCTCTCACAACGCTCACACCAACATCTAACTCCCACCAACTCTAAACGCCCACCACACCAAACACCCACACCAAACGCCCACCCCAAGGTGGGGGCTCACTAGCCTTTTATAGCTACCCCTTGGCCAATCAGGGCGCTTAAGTGAAAGATGGTTCTAGAGTAGTTACCTCACACAGTTACCAACTAAGCATGCGTCAGATCAAGCTTTTAGTAGTAACTGAGCATGCGCAGGGCTGGAAAGTAGGTCAACCTGATTGACAGCTCCTGAGGTTGCCCAGGGGACACGTGCTGGGCACATTGTGGAAATTTCCGCTCAGGGCCTGTCTGGGCATGTCAGCTTCAATTCTCTCTGCATTGGCAGCATAAGTCAAGATTTTGGTCTCAAAAAAATTAGGGCCTTGTTACACGATAACTTTAGGCACCTTCTTAAACCCTGGATTGGCTGCATGTTAACACCTGTTAAGTGGTTTAAAGCACTCATTATTTGGCTAAAAGTTGTATCACTCCAAAGCAGGATTATCTCTAAACAGCCTAATTTTACTCCTGTTCAATTACAGTGTGGCTACTATCCACAGCTATTCTGTCCAATTTGAAGTTCTCCAGCATCCCAGGATACATTGACACCTCCTGAGTCAGGGCAAGTGGTGACGCCAGGGGTCAATGAGGACAGGCACAGTGCCTTACTCCCCAAGCACATCAGCAGAATGCTACAGCCCCAGAGCACCTTGCGGCCAAAGTGCCTTCTACCACCACCTAGACAGACTCATTGCTCACACCAGGCAAAGCAGCAGTGGGGAGAGAGGCAGTGCCTCTCGCCACTGATTGGATCAATTTGTTACATCCCCACCACCATTCAGACCAGCTCAACCTACCCAGCAGGAGCAGTCAGATGGTCTGAGCAGCAGCAGGAGGCACTCCACCCCCCTCCCCACTGCCACGCAGACCAGCTCTCTCTTCCTAGCAAAAGCAGTGAGTTGGTCCTGCTTCTATCTCCTAGTCCTTGGTAAGCAGGGGCTCACCAGGACTCTAGTGAAGGTGTGGGCAATCATTTCAGCTGGAAGGCAACTGAATGAGTTTTGATGAGCTGTCCAGGGCCACAAGATTACATCCTTTATCAAACTGCTAAGCCCTGCCTTTGACATGTGGCCCATCCCCATTTCACCATCTTAGGACAAGAAATCCTGCCCCTAACCCCTGACCTGTGCCACTGGAAGTCCCTCCCCTGGCTCTGAAAGTACTCCTTTTGGGCGAGGAGGGCTTGCCATCTTGGACCGGAAGTCCTGCCCTGTCACATTGCCCATGGCATAAGAAGGTCTGCCCACCCAACACCAAACCTTGCTCTGCTTACCACCATGTTGTTCCTAGAATCCCGTACCCCCATTACATGGCCCCTGACATCAGAAGCTCCAACCTCTTGACTGGGAAACACTGCCCCTCCATAGGGCCAGCCCTCATGGTGCATAGCCTGCCTCAGAAGTTTTTTGCTCTAGGGCATGAGGCACAGGCATGCCCTATCAGGTAGTGAGGGATTGTGACCCCTCAAACAACCCATGCCATCACCCTCAACCAATCAGCGGGGATTTCAGGGGCATCAGACCTCTCTGAGAATGGCACCAAACCAATTGAGATGAGGGCTGCACATAAAAAATCTTTCAGAAGAAATCATTTTAGCAAAGTATAGATAAAAAAACCCAAATTATATATTAAAAATTAAACATTTATTATAACATATGGTAATTTTATTTCAAAAAATAATTTTGTCCGGATTTATGTGTGTTTGAGTAGTATATATAGAGGTGATTGCATAATGTGTGGGTAGTGGGAGGGAGGGTGTCTGTAGGGGAAAATGTGTAGGGGAGTGTGTGGTGCATGGGTGTGAGTTGGTGGGGGTGCTGACGTGTGGGGGATGTGAATGTGTGAGTGTATGGTGGAATGTGTGCTGTGTGGTTGGAGTGTGGGTGTGTGGGAGCTGCCTGATAGCTAGGCCCTGGGAGCTAGCTGGGTGTGGGTTGGGGGAGAGAGGAGCAGGGGGTGCATGTAGCTGAGCTTGCCTGGGTGGAGCAGGTGCAGGTTAAGTCCGCCACCCTCTCATCTCTAGCCCATGCTCCCACCCACACCCACCCCATGGTCCCACCTGTCCCGGCCCCGGCTCCAGCCCCAGCCCCAGTCTCAGCCCTGGCCAGCCCACACAGCATCCTGGTAGGGCTCTCTTCCACCCATCCAGCAACCCACAGGTGGCTACTGATGGCACTGGGTGGGCAGAATGTGTAGAAGGAAGTCAGGAGCTGCAGCTGGAGTCCTATGCACTGGAGCAAGAGCCACCCAGTTGCAGCTTTCCCACAACCTGTCACCACTTACCTGCCCTACCTACTACCCGAGTGCTTCAGCAGAGACAGGACGAGGAGCTGATGGAGGTGCAGGGAACCAGGCAGTTCCCCAGGTGGCTGCAGTAGCAACAGCAAGAGCAGCCCTACTGGAAAGTTGTGTTTTGTCACCAGAGCTAGGGACCTTCAGCAGGTGAGGGGAGGATCGCATTGCGTACTGCCCCAGGCAGAAGTGGGTGAGACTTGGCTCCATGCAAAGTGCAGCAGGGGCAGCCACAAACTGGACACAGTTAACTGGTGGTTGCCTAAGCACAGGTTAGATCCAATCAGCTGGCAGGCCAGATCTGGCCCACTAGCCATATTTTGCCCACCTGTGCTCTAATAGCAAGTAGCAAGTGTGCAGATGAAGGACACGTAGAGGTGGTTTTATACCTTAAGGTGTGACTGTTCCACTAACCCAAACAATGCTAAACTGATCAACATTTGTGAGGCTTTCAGCCTAAGGTGTAACAAGGCCCTTAGATGGAGTAGCAGCCTTAGAGCAGTCATAAGCCTGCATCTATATTAACTTTTTTGGGGGTGCTTATTGGCATGCATTCAAAGAAAAACAAAGACAGGCTATGTTGCTTCATTTCCAAGGGTTGCTGCTTGCAGAATGGGAGCAAGTAGGTGGGATGGGCTCTCCTACATGTGATCTCAAGATGGTATTGTCAAATTCTTTGGTCTGTTGGTTTTCCACAGTGGGGTTTTAAAGACAAGAATAAAAGACAAAGTAGAAGATGGAATACTAGAGAAAAGGTTTTGGGTAAAATAGTTATTGGACACAGCAATTTCTTAACTGCGGTTCTGCAGGTAGAAATCCCATTACACTTGGAGACTGTAGTTGCTACGTTAAACATAACTAAGATTTGTGTACATCTTCAGAACAAAATAGAGTTTGTGTTTGTCATTCACAAAGGGATTGACCCACTTTTATATCGCAGATTCATACTTCTGCTTGCCAATTTACTACAAGTCTAGAAAACTGTTAACATTGTGGTAAGAAAGCCTTCTGTGTTAGCTTGTTTCTATAGCCTCTCATTTAGAAAAGAAGATTATATTTCATAATACCTCCTTTACTCTTAAAATATAGGAACCCATAGAACCTTAAAAATTCAACAGCATTGATCACAAATTAGCTTTGTACATGAACTCCTTCAAACTATTCCCATTATCTACATTTTGGACATGTAGCTCAAACCTTTTTCTGTAACTGACCAAACCCATACAGCTTGAACATTCAGAAAAATGGAACTCAGATACACCTTCTTACCCCCAGTATGAAACTGTATAGATTCAAAGGTTAGTCTGTGTTTACCTTCAATAAATTTAAAATTTCTTCTGAATGTAGATTCAAAATTTAGAAGTCATGATTGTACTTAAGTTCCTCTATAGTCAAGGATTATCAGGAAAGCCAGCCTGAAAGCTGCCATTGAACTGGCAGACCTGAGGAAAGGCACTTGATGTCCAAAAGGATGTCCGACAGCTCTCTCAGGCTACAACAACACTCTGACCCTACAATAAACTGGTGTCATTCATAAGACTATAATTTGTGATTGCAAGTCCCCCATAAGACTCGTTGTTTTATCAAGAAAAGTGGTTTTTGTTTGAGGTCGAAACTTGGCAAAAAGTATTTTTATTTCATTTTTTCTAAAAGGTATCCTTCTGAGATTTGAATAAAAAGAGTCATGAGACTAAATCTCCAGTGAATGGTCTGCTAAAATTTCCTGGCAAAATCCACAATAGTGAAAGTATGGGATTAACATTTCATTTTAGTACCTATTATTTGTGCTAAAAAATCTACTAAAGCAATCAGACAATAATGCATGCTATTAAGGCCAGGTTGCTCCAGTCATACAATCACAGAAAAGTAGGGCAAGAATGGATGCCAGGAAATAATTCAATCCAAAACTCTGCTCATCCCCATTTAAACCATCCCATGTAAGTTTTTATCTGACATTTCTTAAAACCTGGAGCAGCAATGTGCAGTGGGAGCTAACTTAGCAAGTGCTGCACAAAACCTGAAAAATTTGCCCCAAAGATCTTGTAATTTAATTAGGCATGTTCAAACCCAGCTTTTACATTTTGCAGGCGCAAATTTTAATCCCCCATTATATCCCATGGCATAAAGAACATGAGGGGTGCTTCGTTCTAAACTAGCAAATCCATGTGTTGGTTCCAATACATTTGGATGGGTTTTTTGTATTGCCCTATATTCTAAGTTCTTTGATGCAAATACATCCTTCATTTCTTTATAAAACACATGGCAAAATGTTTTGGATTGTAAAATAACAATAATGAGCAAGAAAAAACAAAGAATGTCATGCCAAAATGCTATGTGTAAAATCTTAACTATTTAATACAGGGCAAGACTATAAATATTAATTAACCAAGCTGAAAGAATAAAATCCTCATGCAAGTATTCATCTTACAGAGCATCATTAATTGTGTACATAAAATCATTTATAGAAATGATTAACTAATTAAAACTCAGATGAATTCAGTAATGGGTTAGTGCACACTGTGGCTTTAAAAAAATAACAAGACAAACTTTCATAACTGCTATGTCATATCACTAATTAACCATGAAAAGGAGCAATGTGAAAAACTTGATATTATTTACATGAGCAGTGAGTGTTTTTTTTAGTTTGGAAAGGACTTTTCTTTTTAGGCATCACTTTTATTTTATCTGTCCTTGTACAGCTCACCATTAACATGGTTCCAATCTATTGACCTAGAAAAAGAAGGCAGCAGTGAGATTCCAGCCATTTTATATTCCCTTGGTAACAGAATTCACTCTTCTATACTGTGTGGTGAGAAATTTCAGAGGTGTTGATCCTGTCAGAGATAAGAATGTGCCTAAATCAGAATCTATAATTGCAGTCAAGTGTATAAGAGGTGACAGATCTCATTTCTTAATGAAAACCCTGTGGAAATAGGAAGCTGGAACACAGTGTCTGTCTGCCATCATTCCCCAAAGATTCCCTATCCAAATGCTTACTGGCAGGCCCTGCTGAACAAAAGCACTAGCCATCTTAGGGTTGCAAAATCATGATGCTCCAGCTAGACTGCCATCATCAAATCTGGGACAGCCCTGGTCTGTGTTCCAGAGCTTAATGTGGGGCACATATCACCTATTCAATTTAAAGCACCATACAAACCAACCAGAAAGATGTTCCACATTATTATTAGGAAGCTTCAGTCCCTGATTTGGTTCGGCAGAGATCCGGCCCAATTTGGTGACCAAATCTCTGAGTCCAAATTGAATCAGAGGAGCCTTTAATCTCTCAGAATCAAATGGGAGCCCACCGAATCGATTCAGAGAGATTCAGTGATGTGGACATAGACACAGCTTTAAATGTTTTGCTCACATACCTCTAGACAGCAGGCAGCTTGTGAATGTCATGATGCTGTGGCGGATGGAGCGTCCCACAGCAGCACAGGGGCTCCCCAGCGTGCTCTGCAGTAGAACCAGAAGTGGACCAGAAGCACTTCCAGTCTGCTTCAGGGTCTGCTGGGGAGCATGCTGGGGGGGGGCATGTCCCCCAGCTCAGTGACTGGTGCCTTCTGGGTCTCAGGAGGCACTGGGGTCCCCCCGTGGCCTATCACCAAGCTGAGGAGGTGCGAATGAGGCCCTTAGCATGCTCCCCAGTGGACCGAGAAGTGGACCAGAAGTACTTCTGGTATGCTTCTGGGTTCACCACCAAGCATGTAGATGGTCCCCCCACACACTCCTGTGGGATGCTCTGTCTGCCCCAGCATCACAGCATTCACAAGCCATGCTGGTGCCTCAAGGTATGTAGAAAAAACATTTAAAGCTGCATCTATGTCCAAATTGCTGATTCTCTGAATCAGCATCAAACCTTCAGATTCGGTTTCAGCAAAATCTAATCAGGGACAGTGATCTGAATCAATGAATCAGATCACTGTCCCTGATTTGGGATGAATCTCTGTTTGAATAGAATAGGGTCTGCTTCGCACACCCCTAATTATTATATGTTTTGCCATTTTATTGTGCCATAAATTGGCTGAACATGTGGTGTGTTGCAATTTATGGCATGGTTAACATCTCAATCATGCCATAAATGTAATGTCTGCCCGGGGCCTAAGGTGGGATATTGGTACAAAGCTGACAATATTGTCAAGACTCAAAATAAGATCTTTAGGGCAGGTCTCCTTGCTTCTATGCTGTACCTAGGAATACCATCATGAAACAAATTCTGCCCACACACTCCCAACACCCAGAGATGAAGCAATCTGGCTGCCTTTGAGGACAGCTGAGTCTTTTAGGCTTGGCATATTGGACATTCTAATGGGCAGAGCCATAGCCATGTATTCTGATGCTCAGAGCAGATCATGTACAGAGCACCCCCCGTGTGCTACTATGTAATAAAATTGAGTATGTATTATTGCTTATTTCTGGGGGGGAGGCAGGTTGAAAGAAGACACTTGTAAGATATAATATGAGAATACTTTAAGTATATACAGATATGTGTGTAACACAAAACCCCTGACATGTAGGGGTGTGGGTGGCTGAGTATGTATATGTGCTGAATGTACATGTCCATCTCTATGAGTGGGTGGCTACTGGAATATCTGAAGTTGCTGAAAGGGAATGTGCATCTCTGCTGGAACACATGTGTCTGCAGTGGGAGCAGTGTGTATGTTACAGTGTTTTTGTGCACACCAAATGTCCTGACCGAAGTGGAAGGTTGGTTCAGTTGATTAGAGCACTTGCCTGATACTAGTTCAATTCCATCTGTACATCAGGGAGCACAAGCACTGCCATTTCTCCAAGGGGTGTGGGAGAACATGTGGCTTCCAGCCAGAGAAGTATGGTAGTAGTAGGAGTGGCCAACCATCTGCTTTTGACAGATTTTGACTCGGGGAGTCCTGGGTTTTAACCAGGAACCTGCTGAGGAGCTGGATGCTGTGGCTGTGTACCGAGCTTCTCTCCTGTATATGTAAAGGCAATGGGGAATGACTGGAGCCACATCTGATTTGGCTTGCTCCATCTGGGGTGCCTGGTGCATCACTGGCACTGCCCTCGCTATGGTGCTGCTAATCTGGTATGTGCTCTCAGGCAGCAATGCTGACTTATTGTCAGAATTGAGTCCATATAAAGTGGAGCAGAGGGAGAAAGTGTGCTCACAGCAGTGCTCCAGGGCATAGCACAGAGATGATATAGGAGTCATGACCTTAGGCTCGCAGGGAGCTTTTATTACAGAAAGGTAGGTGTCTAGAGACTTCATGTAGCTCCAGGGTGATAGAGAAGCTGAGCAGGGTTTGAAGATTTGAATTTTGGTCTTCAGGTATTTAAAATGGCATTTAGGCACCTGAATTCTGACAAGTCCCTTTGGAGGAGACTCATGCTTATATGGAGAAGTGCATCAGTAGTTACACAAATTAGAATGCTAATGTTGTCTGCCCTTAGAAATGATGTCACATACAGAATTCATACCTCTTTTTTCCTTGGAACTGCATTTTCCAAGAAACACTTTTAACCATCATTAAACTACCTGAAAAAACCCTGTCTTCATTTTTATTGGAAACTCTTCAGACAGAAAAGGACTTATCAAAGCATAAAAGGCAACCATTATTGGGCTTTTTATTTTTAATGAGTAAATTACTTCACTGTTTATCTCCTTTTCAATGTTAGTACATATTTTGATTGATAGTCTCTGAATTACTGTATTAATGCTCAGTTGTGCTTTTATCAGAAAGCATACCATGCAGGTTTCCCATAATTCTAAGATTTAATTAATTATCTACAATTATTCCATAAAATTGGGAGTTGGAAAAATACACAATAAAAATACTATTTACTGGTTACAATAAAACCAAGCAAGAAATATAATAATGCATTATGCTTTTGATGAATCTGGCCCATAGAATAGTTATAACTCATTTTACAGTCATTTATTGTTACTAAATGATATATAGATTCTAAGAAAAGAAACAGTAAATGAATCCAAAATAATCAATGTCAGGCTTTGTTTCACCTAATAGTGAAATGAGTTAAGTAGTCATTCAATCTTGCCCGTGGTAATGAGTAATCCAGAAACAGTTTTTTTTTAAAACCTTATTTTCAACAAGCAATGTACTGTTGCCAGGAAACCTGGGATACATGGCAGGAAAAGAATTCCTGAGTCATCAAAGGGCTATGTCACATGTTAATTCTGGGTGGCTCCTGGACCTCTTAACATCTCAAACACTTCCTCCTGGAACTCTTAACACCTTTGCAGCTCAAAGTGACACCACTCCAGGGTAGGGCTGTGTGAAACAGGCCCTATTCGATTGGGATTTGGATTCTGCCTGAATCAGGGACAGTGATTCGATCCATTGATTCAGATCACTGTCCCTGATTCGATTTGGTCAAATCCAAATCTGATGATTCGATGTTCAGCAAATCAGCGATTCGGACATAGATACAGCTTTAAAAATTTTTCCTACATACCTTGAGGTAGCAGTGTGGCTCATGATCACTGCAGTGCTGGGGTAGATGGACCATGCTACAGGAGCATGGGGGGCTCTCAGCAGCGAACCTGGAAGTAGACTGGAAATACTTCTGGTCCACTTCCTGGTCTGGTGGGGAATGTGTCCCCCCCCCCCACCAGGCTCCCCTCCAGATTGGCGATCGGCCACAGGTGGACTCCAAGTGCCCCCCCTCAGACCCAGGAGGCACCAGTTGCCAAGCCGGGGGGTGGACACCCCCCCCCCCCCGGGCTCCCCAGTGGACCAGGAAGTGGACTGGAAGTGCTTCTGGCCCACTTCTGGGTCTGCTGATAAGCACACTGGGGAGCCGCTGTGCTTCTGTGGGATATTGCATCTGCCCCAGCAATGCAGGGTTCAGAGCCCTGCTACCTAAAGGTATGTAGAAAAATAATTTAAAGCTGTATTTACATCAGAATCACTGAATCTCTCCAAATGTCTCTGAATTGATTCAGAAGTTTCCGAATTGATTCTGAGAGATTAAAGGGTCCTCTGTTTCAATTTGGATTCAGAGATTTGGCCACCGAATTAAGCCAAATCTCTGCCAAATTGAATCAGGGACCGAAGCTTCACACAACCCTACTCCAGGGCAGGATTACCTCTGATCCATGCTACCCAGTGTGGCACTCAGGCGTAGCTGCTCTAGCCGCCAAGTAGAGCCTGTTGCTACCACAGGTAGCCACTTCATAGAATCCCATTCATTAATTCACCCCATGCCATCCTAAAGCTTGATAGGTTTGTTTGTCTTGACTACTCTTAATGGAGGATTTTTCCAGAACCTGACTTTTAATGGTAGGAATCTTTCTTTTAATTTCCAGGCTGATTTTTTTTTCATGTTTTGTCCTTGTGGCAGCATTGTTCTTTAGCTTAAATACATACTCTCTCTCAGATATGTATGTATGTGTATTTGTATACAATGTATGTGTGTGTGTTTATGTAATACAATGTCTAAGTTTGCATATGTATTTGAAAAGGAACATTGCAAGTTTATTTGCACTTGTCCAAATGCTTTTCTTCTATCAACAACCACCAAGTCTTGCCTTTTACAACACATAAATAGTTAAGGTATTAAGGACCTGATCCAACATCTCTTGAAGGAATAGGATTATTTCCCAAATATAGTGAGACTAGAATAAGGCCTTAAGGGCATAATCCTCCCCTAAGTTTCTATAATGAGAGAATTAGAAATTTAACAGTAATGTCTTTATAATGTCCTCATAGGTTTAAATAAAAGAAGGTTGTTGAAGGGGCACACTTTTCCTGTCTTGTCTATACAAATAAGTTGTATAATGAAGGGCAGGCTAAGCTAATATAAATGAGGTTTAAACTAGTGGAAAGTGCCCTCATGCAAAACTGCACCAGGTCAGCTAACAGTTTGATTTCCTATCTTCAGTTAGACTGGTGCAATTTAAACAAGGTGTAGTGAATGATCTTTTGCTTGTAAACTCCTTCTACTGTGATTCATCACAGTGAATTGTTTGGTGACTTTCAGGACATACTGCATGAGAAAACTGTTTCCCACAACTTTTCTGGTGTTAGGGCGTGTGGTCAAGAAGTGATTAGGCTGCTGTTTAGAATGTTTAACTTCTAGAGCTATGGCTGATGGGAGTTTTAGAGCTATGGCTGAACCCAGCATTCATTCCTGCCTGTGGCAGGGGGTCAGGCTAGATGATCTGTTCAGGTACCTCCTGACCCTAGCTACTATGAAACTATGAGTTTTGCATATATATGGGTATTTCTTTCATTATTTGTCACTAGCCCACAGT